>NC_060121.1:28933365-29241833 GCF_021461395.2 Schistocerca americana | reverse complement strand
ATAAGTGAAATTTATCAATACATCGTAGTATTACGCGCAACTGAGGAGGACAGGACCACAAAAGTTGAAGATGTCAATACAGCTATGTCAAGCATTCCCTGTCAACGTGTACAACAGGTTCAAGAAAATACATCTGAGACTCCATAAGACGATACAGCATATAAAATTCAACAGAACATGCAAAAAGAACGATTTAATTCCAAGTTACATTAATGTAAAGATTAAAAACAGTTCTACAGTGGCACAAAAGTCGAAATCATTTGCAGAACGATATTGGTTACTACATGAAATTAAGATGCTCTATTCGAAAAAACAGCACCTAAACATGATGCTCTATGAGACTCATCTAGAATTGGCAAAAAACGTAGGAAACGCCGCAGTTTTCATGGCACTAGTAGAAAAAACTGAGCACAGCACATACATAGCAATGAAACATTTACAAAACAAACATAAACACAAGATAATGAAACTAACAGTAAAAAAGACGCAAAAAATACATTTACATTTTAAATGTGAAACCACATGAACACCAACACACATTCCATCCACGCTTAGTTAACCTAACAGAGACAGAACTACATGAAAACGAAAAAATGCTCTTGGAAAAAGGTTTGAAACACTGCACCAATAGCAAAGTGAACAATCAATACATAGAAAATCTTATAGTAGAAACCGAACACATCCTTACACGTGAAGAACAACAAAATAATTGTGAAATAAACATAGGACTGACAAGAGAACTAGTAAAAAAAGAAATAAAAGGCATAATAAAACAAACACAGCAGACACACAATAAGAACAACCAAACAGAAGCAGCTACTATGAAAATGTTAAAACAAAAGTTAGCAAACAACAACATATTAATAACAAGAGCAGACAAGGGAAATGTAACAGTACTCATGGATAAAGAGCAATACATCACAAAAACCAAGGAATACATAAACACCAACGCAATACAAAAACTGAAGTCAGATCCAACTACACAATTCCAGGCAAATGTGAAACGAACACTGAAAAACATTGAACACACACTCACAAACAAACAGAAATACTACTTAACACAGAAAAACCCACAAGCACCAACACTCCGCAGTCAACCGAAAGTACATAAAGACGGAATGCCAATGAGACCTGTTATCAACTTCAAGAAAGCCCCAACATACCGCATAGCCAAACACCTCCAAAAGTTAGTTACAAAACACTATAAAGTAGAAAACAACAGAACAGTGATAAACACAGGAAACCTAATAGAAAACATACAGAACATACAGGTACCACACACAGCATCACTGATTTCATTCGATATAGAAAATATGTATACCTCCATCCCTATCACAGAAACAATAGAAATCATAGAATAAAATCTCTCACCCCACAGCAACCTCACCACAGATGCAATAAAAGAAATAACAGATATGCTCAGACTGACAACTGAACAAAACTACTTTCAGTTTGAGGAAGAATATTATCTACAAACTGATGGACTGCCCATGGGATCCCCAATATCAGGAACACTAGCAAACATTTTCATCAGTCACCTTGAAAATCAGATATTTGATAAGATAACCACAAATGAAAGTTTCAAAATCATATATTGGTACAGATACATGGATGACATTATTTGTCTGGTAGACGAACCAAGTGAAAAAATAGATGAACTCCATTTAGAATTAAACAAAGCTCATAAGAACATAAAATTCACACTTGAAAAAAAAAAAGAAAATCAAATAAATTTTCTTGACATTACAATTAAAAAAGAAAATGGAAAACATACATTTAACATCTTTAGAAAACCAACAGCCACGGACACAATAATACATTCCACATCCAACCACCCCCAAAGCCAGAAACTTGCAGCACTAAGACACATGTTACATAGATTAAACAGAATCCCACTCAGCAAGAGAAACTATGAACAAGAAATGAACACGATCATACAAATAGCTAGGAACAACGGGTATGACACACATGTGGTACACAGGCTCAATCAAAAAATAAAAACACAAATAAAAAACAAACACAACATTTCCACAATACAAAAGAACTCACAAGCTGAAAACTTACAAACACACTCAACAAACACACACAATGACAACATCACACAGAAAAGAACCAGATGGTACACCATGACCTACACACATAAACTAACACACAGAGTTGCAAACATCCTAAAGAGACAGGGCTTCAAAATAGCATATAAGCCTGGGCAAACCCTTCAATCACACCTAAACCAGCCAGCTACCAAGAGGGACAAATTCCAACAATCAGGAATATGTAAACTTGAATGTCAAAGTTGTGATGCAGTATACATAGGCATGACATGCAGGAATTTTGAAACAAGATACAAAGAACATATCAGATGTTGGAAGTATGAAACAAACCATTCCACATTTGCAGTGCATTTAAAACACTACAACCATCATCCTACAAACATGGAACATGAGAATAAGCAACCATCATCCTACAAACATGGAACATGAGAATAAGCAACCATGACAAACATCTTATACAAATGCAAGAAAACTTCCATATCCAGAAAGCCATAGCAGAAAACAAACATGTGATAAATGAACAAACACACATCAGCACAGGCTCCCTACTACACTTAATGAAGGAAATGATAACTTAAAAATATATATATATATATATATATATATATATATATATACACCAAAATACACACACACACACACACACACACACACAGACCCCACCCCCCCCCAAAAAAAAAAACGTCAACTCCAAAATACAGACAGACACACACACACACACACAGCACAAAAAAGTATATATCACACCAAAACACACACACACACACACACACACACACACACACACACACACAGGACAAAAACAAAAATAAATAAATAAATACAATAAAATTAAATTAAATTAATACCACACCAAAAAACACTCACACACACACACACAAACGCACACACAAATGCATACATGAACAGACCACAGATACTTCAATAGTTACACTCATAAGTTTGGCAGTTACACTCCTGGAAATTGAAATAAGAACACCGTGAATTCATTGTCCCAGGAAGGGGAAACTTTATTGACACATTCCTGGGGTCAGATACATCACATGATCACACTGACAGAACCACAGGCACATAGACACAGGCAACAGAGCATGCACAATGTTGGCACTAGTACAGTGTATATCCACCTTTCGCAGCAATGCAGGCTGCTATTCTCCCATGGAGACGATCGTAGAGATGCTGGATGTAGTCCTGTGGAACGGCTTGCCATGCCATTTCCACCTGGCGCCTCAGTTGGACCAGCGTTCGTGCTGGACGTGCAGACCGCGTGAGACGACGCTTCATCCAGTCCCAAACATGCTCAATGGGGGACAGATCCGGAGATCTTGCTGGCCAGGGTAGTTGACTTACACCTTCTAGAGCACGTTGGGTGGCACGGGATACATGCGGACGTGCATTGTCCTGTTGGAACAGCAAGTTCCCTTGCCGGTCTAGGATGGTAGAACGATGGGTTCGATGACGGTTTGGATGTACCGTGCACTATTCAGTGTCCCCTCGACGATCACCAGTGGTGTACGGCCAGTGTAGGAGATCGCTCCCCACACCATGATGCCGGGTGTTGGCCCTGTGTGCCTCGGTCGTATGCAGTCCTGATTGTGGCACTCACCTGCACGGCGCCAAACACGCATACGTCCATCATTGGCACCAAGGCAGAAGCGACTCTCATCGCTGAAGACGACACGTCTCCATTCGTCCCTCCATTCACGCCTGTCGCGACACCACTGGAGGCGGGCTGCACGATGTTGGGGCGTGAGCGGAAGACGGCCTAACGGTGTGCGGGACCGTAGCCCAGCTTCATGGAGACGGTCGCGAATGGTCCTCGCCGATACCCCAGGAGCAACAGTGTCCCTAATTTGCTGGGAAGTGGCGGTGCGGTCCCCTACGGCACTGCGTAGGATCCTACGGTCTTGGCGTGCATCCGAGCGTCGCTGCGGTCCAGTCCCAGGTCGACGGGCACATGCACCTTCCGCCGACCACTGGCGACAACATCAATGTACTGTGGAGACCTCACGCCCCACGTGTTGAGCAATTCGGCGGTATGTCCACCCGGCCTCCCGCATGCCCACTATACGCCCTCGCTCAAAGTCCGTCAACTGCACATACGGTTCACGTCCACGCTGTCGCGGCATGCTACCAGTGTTAAAGACTGCGATGGAGCCCCGTATGCCACGGCAAACTGGCTGACACTGACGGCGGCGGTGCACAAATGCTGCGCAGCTAGCGCCATTCGACGGCCAACACCGCGGTTCCTGGTGTGTCCGCTGTGCCGTGCGTGTGATCATTGCTTGTACAGCCCTCTCGCAGTGTCCGGAGCAAGTATGGTGGGTCTGACACACCGGTGTCAATGTGTTCTTTTTTCCATTTCCAGGAGTGTATATTCGATCTTTGGCAAAAACATTTGACAGTCGGCAACAGAAACCAAAACATTGCATAAAAACAAACGTTCAGTGTATAGTGCTGTGGAATGTGGAAAAACAGCAAATTGGCGCTCATAGGAAGAAGAACAACACCAAAAATGCAACAGGAGCGTAATATGTAAGAAACTCTCTACGCAACCTGTAAGTACAGTTCAAAACATTACTACTTAATAGGAAAAATCAACCACCAGAACTGTTTATAACCTATAGGCACAGTGACAAAAATGTAAATAAAATAGCTAACATATGTACATATTCCAGGCCACTGATGATGCCTTGCAGAAAATAAAGGCGAAACGCGTATGGCACTAAAATTGTGTTTTATTCAGTTGCTGTCAGACGGTCCATAAGTGAAATTTATCAATATACCGTAGTATTACGCGCAACTGAGGAGGACAGGACCACAAAAGTTGAAGTCTTATGATCATTTGATGAGCAGTTACTGTTTGCACATCTGTATCAAATTCTATATTCGTGTTACTACTGTTTGGTAATACACATATACACATACTAATGTTCTTTTTTACATTTTCTTTAACAGTCAGAAAAAAGTTTCGGACCAGTCTCTGTGATACAGGCTTCTACATTGTTAAGGGAACAACCACAATGGTCTGTTCAGCCAATCTGAATAGTGAATTTGTACTGGAGGGTGGTTATTATGTGACACTACGTAGCTTCATTTTAGAGGCCACCCCTTTCATATTGTTACCCTATTGTCTTATCACTGTTACTGTTGTGACTCGCCGATCTTTCAAAGTGCTGCCACGCAGTTACGCGCGTCCTCTACATGCGGCGCTGTCTGCCAGCCGTGCAGCAGGAGCGCCACCTAAGCGGGCAGCCAGCCAGCGGCCACTAGACTCAGACTCAGTTGTGATTTGACTGTTAAAGTGTACACGTGTCTTACTTTGTTTACTTGATCTGTGACTTACATGTATTGCGTCATCCTTGAAATATATTTGTTCAACTTGAAGTTATAACAAGTGGCGACGAGGTAGTGAATTTTTCTTTTTCGTCGTTGACCCACATGTTTCCATGGCTACTTTAGAGCAACTATTGCAAGGTCTCATTGAACAGCAAATACTTCTCACAAATGCGATTCGTGATTTCGGCGCGGCATCAAAGGCGGGGCATCTCTCATCGTTGTCTCTACCTCCTTTTCCTCCTTACGAGACCGCGGAAGACTGGTCTGATTACGAAAAACGTCTTCGACAGCACTTCTTATCATTTCGTGTCGTGGACGACCAAACATGTAAGTCTCTGTTCCTTTCATGGATTTCACCTCAAATGTATCGATTGTTGTCGCAATTGGCTCCTTTGAAAGATCCTGCGTCTTTGTCCTTTGCCGAAATGTGTTCACTTCTGTCCGTCTATTTTCAAAAGCATAAGCATGTGGTAGCCTCTCGTGTTGCCTTTTATTTGTCAAAAACAACCGAATCAATCCTATCGCGCTTGGGCTGCTGAACTTCATAGCCTCAGTCGAAAGTGTCAATTTGTTACTGAAGTTTACAAAGAATCCTACATCGATTCCACGGTACAGGATGCTATTATCCGGTCGGCGCCCGACAAAGAAGTTGGGCAACGTGCCCTTCAGTTGGCAAAGCCGACTCTATATGAAGTCCTATCCATCGCTCAGTCTTTTGAAATTTCTCACGCCACTGGAGCGCAAATAGAGGCATGGGGGTGACGTCGGGGATATACAACCTCGGTGTGCTGTTGACGAAGCGTGTGGCGTGTCCCCGCCAGTCGATGTGGCCGCAGTACGTTCCCAAGCGCAGCCTCGGCTTAACTGTAAACAAACCTCTAAGAAACTGCAGCAAAACCCACGGCAACTTCCTTCATGTCCGCAGTGTTTTACGAAACATTCACGAGAGGATTGTCCACAACGTTGGGCCGTGTGTCACAAATGCCAAAAAGAAGGGTCATGTGTCATCCATATGCAAATCCAAGCGCATACATGATGTTCATGAACATGACGCTGATTCTGATTCTGTGTTGTCTGTCAATTGTACTTCCTCCCTTTCAGGGAAGTTATTCCTTACGGTCCAAATATATGGTTGATATGTTCGCATGCAGATGGGTACTGGTTCTGCTGCCACTATCATCAATTCTCAGACGTATCTTCAGTTGGGTTCTCCAATCCTGTCACCTGTCATCACTAGGCAATTACGGACTTACAATAAACAGAAGATTTCTCTCTTGGGACAATTTGATGCTGAGGTATCTTACAGATGTGTCATTCGCACTGTTCCCATATTTGTGGTCGACCATAGTAATGCGGAGAATCTTTTTGGTTTCGATGCCTTTCGCATTTTTGGGTTCTCCATAGATGTCTCCGTCAATATCGTCTCTGATGCTATTCCTTATGCTCAATTGGATTCCTTGTCGACGACATTTTCGTCCCTTTTTTCTCCTGGGTTAAGCCGTGCAAATGATTCTGAAGCTCATATCACGCTCAAACCCACTGCTCGGCCTAAGATTTTTCAGGCTCGGCCCATTCCTGTGGCCCTTTGTGATCAGGTCAAACGGGAGCTGGATTGTCTCACTGCTTCAGGGGTCTTGCTTCCTGTCACTTCCAGTGAGTGGTCCTCTCCTGTCATTGTCGTTGCTAAGCAATTTCAAAGCCACTGTAAATGCTCAATGCCTTATCGACACTTACCCTATGCCTCAACCTGAAGAATTGTTCACTAAACTTACTGGAGGCCAGTATTTTTCTAAACTTGACCTGTCAGAAGCTTACCATCAACTTCCTCTCGACACTGCTTCCCGGCAGTTTCTGGTCCTTCACACGCCTTTCGGCCTCTATCAATAACAATGATTGCCATTCGGGGTTGCCAGCGCCCCTGCTCTCTTTCAGCAATTCTTGGAACATTTATTGCTCCCTGTCCCTGGGTGTATAAATTACATGGACGACATTGTTGTCACTGGCTCCACCACTGACGAACATCTTCAAAACCTCCGCACACTTTTTCATGTCTTACAGACTGCCGGTCTTAAGTGTAATCTTCAGAAACAAAAATTTTTCTCAGGCATCTATCACGTACTTGGGGTTTCAACTCTCTCGGGATGGTATTTGTCCGCTTCAGCAAACTGCTGCTGCAATCGATGCCCTTCCTCGCCCTACATCTGTTAAGGAACTGCAGGCCTTCTTGGGGAAAATTGCATACTATCACAGGTTTTTACCGTCTGTTGCTTCGGTGGCTCAGCCGTTGCATCGCCTGTTGCATAAAAACGTGCCGTTTCACTGGTCCGCGTCATGTGATGCGACTTTCCAGAAATTGAAGACGCTACTTATCAACCTGGCCAACATCTTGTTCTTGCCACGGACGCCTCTCAATACGGGGTTGGTGCAGTCCTTGCGCACCATTTTTCTGACAGTTCTGAACAACCCATTGCTTATGCATCTAAAACGCTCACGGATGCCCAACAGTAGTATTCTCAAATTGAAAAAGAAGCTTTGGCCATTATTTATGCTCTTCATAAGTTTGGTGTTTTTCTCTACGGATCCAAATTTCATCTTGTTACGGATCACAAACCACTTGTTTCCTTGTTCCATCCATCCACGTCACTTCCCGACAAGACTGCACACAGCCTCCAGCGTTGGGCTCTTTACTTGTCCCGTTTCAATTATGAGATTCATTTCCGGCCGATGGCTCAACATGCAAATGGCTGATGCACTGCCTCGCCTTCCCATGGGTCGTGATCTGGCATTCGATAGGGACGAACTTTTGTGTTTCCACCTGGATGTTGCCGAGCAGCGTGTTGTGGACGGGTTCCCCATCACCATCCGCTAAGACTTCTGATCCGTTGCGGAACTACTACGCTTTGCGTTACCACCTCACGGCTAGGGATGGTGTTATCCTCCTTTCCACCGACAATGCTTCGCCGCGTGTTGTGGTACCTGCGTCTTTGCGTGCTTCGGTCTTGCACCTGCTTCACCAACGGCACTGGGGTGTGTCTCGCACAAAATCTCTGGCGCACCGTCATGTGTACTGGCCCAGCATCGACTCGGAAATCGCACACACGGCCACTGCCTGCGGACCTCGTGCGTCACAGGCCGCCGCCCCGACGTCATATTTGTCACCGTGGCCTTCGCCTGAGAAGCCCTGGGATCATATTCGTGCTGACTTCGTGGGACCTTTTGTAGGTACTTATTGGCTTCTCGTTATTGACGCCTACTCTAACTTTCCTTTCATTGCCCGTTGCACGTCATCTGCCACCGCGGCAACCACCAATGCTCTAGCTCGCGTTTTCTCTTTGGAAGGCCTTCCCTCTACTCTTGTTACTGATAATGGTCTGCATTTTGCCTCTTTCAATTTTGCGGCATTTTGTGCCCGTCACGGCGTCATGCATGTCACGGCCCCTCCGTTCCGTGCACAGTCAAAAGGTGAGGCTGAACGACTGGTCCGCACATTTAAGGCTCAGATGAGGAAACTCCTGACTTCTTCTGCTGCTGATGATGCGCTTCTCCAGTTTCTGGCTTCTTACCATTTCACCCCCACGGGCGACCACAGCCCGGCTGAGCTCTTACACGGCCGACAGTCCCGCACGCTACTTCATCTTCTGCGGCCTTCCACCTCTTGGCCACGGGTGCCTTCACTTGGCCGGTTCACCACCGGCGACCTCGTACGGGTACGAGGATACGGCAGGTGGCCAAAATGGAGTCCTGGCCGCATCTTACGACACCGTGGCCGACACCTGTACGAAATCCAGACTAACACGGGTGTTGCAGTGCGTCATTCGGACAAGCTTCGGCCTCGTGTGCCAGCAACGCCTGTTCCCGATGCCGCTACACCACTTTCAGCTCTACCTGACGCTCGGGATCCTGGAATCTGTCATTACTCACAACGCAGTCCTCTCACCATCATATCGGTGTCAGCACAAGAACTGATGCCAACAGGAGACGTGCCCATGCAGGAACCAGATGACCATCATCTGTCAGAGCAACTCTACTCGCCTCCTTCTCCTACGGACACGGACACATCAGCCATGTCTCCTGTTATAACAACCGGACTTGCCGCAACGGGCAGATTGGTGCACGGGTTCAAATGGCTCCGAGCACTATGGGACTTAACTTCTGAGGTCATCAGTCCCCTAGAACTTAGAACTACTTAAACCTAACTAACCTAAGGACATCACACACATCCGTGCCCGAGGCAGGATTCGAAACTGCGACCGTAGTGGTCGCGCGGTTCCAGGCTGTAGCGCCTAGAACCGCTCGGCCACCCCGGCCGGCTCGGTGCACGGGGCCCCAACAGATTTTACCCCCACGTCTCCTGTCATCTCGACCCGTTATCATTGGGGACACTTCCGTCTGTACGGGAAGCCTCCTCCTCGAGACTTTATGGCCAGTCAAACAACACCTATGGACGTTAGCAATCTACAGGCCACCTCCATCGAGATCTGTGCAAAAAATTCAAAGGGTGGAAAAGTGTTGTGACTCGCCGATCTTTCAAAGTGCCGCCGCACAGTTACGCGCGTCCTCCACATGCGGCGCTGTCTGCCAGCCGTGCAGCAGCAGTGCCACCTAAGCGGCCAGCCAGCCAGCGGCTGCTAGACTCGGAGTAAGACGAGTATACATGTTAACAGTCAAATCACAACTGAGTCTGTTTACTTGATCTGTGACTTACATGTATTGCGTCGTCCTTGAAATATATTTGTTCAACTTGAAGTTATAACAAGTGGCGAAGAGGTAGTGAATTTTTCTTTTTCATCGTTGACCCACATGTTTCCACGGCTACTTTAGAGCAACTATTGCAAGGTCTCATTGAACAGCAAATACTTCTCACAAATGCAATTCGTGATTTCGTCTCTACCTCGACGAGACGGCGGAAGACTGGTCTGATTACGAAAAACGTCTTCGACAGCACTTCTTGGCATTTCGTGTCGTGGACGACCAAACATGTATGTCCCTGTTCCTTCCATGGATTTCACCTCAAATGTATCGGTTGTTGTCGCAATTGGCTCCTTTGAAAGATCCTGCGTCTTTGTCCTTTGCTGAAATGTGCTCACTTTTGTCCGTCTATTTTCCAAAGTGTACGCATCGTCCTTGAAATATATTTGTTCAACTTGAAGTTATAACAGTTACTATCCTTTCTTTATTCTTCTGATGAGCGGTAGTTTTAGTTAAACTTCTCCAGTAGTACCAGTTTTCCATCTTTGTTTCTGTGCACTTATTTTTAAGCATCGCTCTTCCCTTGTTGCATTGTTCAGACTATACTTTTCTCTTCTTTCTTTTGCTAATGAGTACGATGTTCAGCAGCTGAATAAGCAGCCAGTCAATTGCAATAAATGGCAGTTTTCAATTAAGCTTAATCACATTTTCAACAGCTTTAAACCCGTCTTCTTCAGAAGGACACGAAACAAACTTTACTTTAGCAAACAGTTAGTGAAGCGATCTAACATCTCCATGTGAAATGTGTCGGCAATGATCTGTACATCCGTTTGTAAAAGTTAAGGCCCCTAAAATCGAGGGCTTTCCACATCAGTAAAATCAGTCACATAAAATGCCAGACCTTTCGAAGGCACAGTTCAACATACTCACATTTATTTGTGAAAACCTTTACCAATGTTTCACATGTAATCGAGTGCAGGTAATCGGTTATTATCGCTGTCTTCAGTTCATCTATTGTCTTGGGTGGTTTTGATACACAAACGTTTTAGCTGCATCCGAAAGGAAACGGTCAGGCAGAGAGAGGTCCAGTAAGTGTAGGAGCCAGAGACCTTTCGTAATTACTCTGTCTCCCAAGATTTCAGGTAAAAGTCACAGGGACGGGTGTGCCATATGATCAGTAGCACTGTCTTGTTGGAAATTTTTATCCGACAGGTCAATAAAGTGAAAAATTATCTGGGAACAATAGACATCAGAAGTGAACATAGTACCAAAAAAAGCGGCCCTACAATTCGTGCACACATTCTGGCAACCCACACTGCAATTTTCTCTGGGTGCAACGGCTTTTCTCTAAAGACACGTGGATGTTCCGATGAACAAAGTCGTGAATTTTGGGAAGTAATGTAGCCAAATAGGTGAAACCGAGCCTCATCAGGGGAAAAGGTTCTATCTAAAACACCAACTCCATGGTAGTTCACAGAATTCTGTAACCATTCACAATAATGTATTCGTTTCGCACAGTCCGTAGAATGTAATTGTTGCACGGCAGTAATTTTATACAGTTACATCCCCAATCCTTTTGTTACAGCCATACAAGCTGTCATACAAAAGAATTTAGCCACTCGCGATAATCTCCTCGCTCATTTTGTCGGATTCTGCCACACGATTCCTGAAATGTCACCGAGTTCCCTTTCTGTTAAAATTGTGGGCTACCAGATCGCGGTGCATTACAAACTGAACCTGCCGACTGGAATTTGCGAACTAAATCACGTATCGTGTCAACGGTATGGACACCTCGAAGCAGGAAAAACCCAATCTAAATTACTGTCTCACATGTGCCGTAAAGTTTCCTCCCACACAGAAAACCTCTTCCACTAAAAATGCTCTCTGTGCAGTAGTAAGCATTCTCACCACACAGCTTACATAGGAATTGGGCAACCACACAACTAACAGCTGCAATGCAAATGCAACACTACTACTCCCAGCCTACCACTGCAGGTCCACAGCACACTTAGTGTTCCACTGATCAGTCTCACAGTGCAACATGTCAAGTGCGTAAAAAGGAACATGTCAAGTGCATAAAAATGCATACATGAATGTAGGGATTCTTTTTAAAAAAACCTTACAATTTTTATTACCTATCCCATTCCCTTAAATGGTACAAAATGCATATATTGCATATGTTATACCTACAGATTTATTTATTCCTATTCAAGAATTCATATATGGCATAGAAGGAGTTGTCAAGGAGATGTGACTTCAATTTCTTTTTAAAACTGTTACTGCTTTCTGTCAGACATTTTATTTCATCTGGTAATTTATAGAAAAGTTTTATAGCAGCATATTTTACCTCTTTCTGTGCCAAAGATAGGTTAAGTAGAGGATAGCGTAAGTCCTTCTTTCTTCTGGTATTATAATCATGAATGTCACCATTGTTTCCAAAGTGGTCCATGTTGTTGAGAACAAATTTCATTACTGAGTAAATGTACCGTGAGGCTTTTGTAAGAATTCCTAACCTTTTAAGAGATGCCTACAAGATGTGTGACTATGAGCCCCACACATTATTCTAACCACTTTCTTTTCAGCAGTGAATTACTTTTTGCCTAAGTGTTTAGTTACCCAAAAATGTTATTCCATATGATGTCAGAGAGCGGAAGTATGAAAAATATTTTAGCTAGCTATTTCTATATCCTCAAAATTAGAAATTATTCTGATTGCAAAAGTTGTTACTGAACCTAGTTGCTTTAGGAGATGCAAAATATGAACTGTCCAATTAAGATTCTCATCTACGAGGTCACTCCAAAAGAAGTGCACACTTTTTTTTTAATCCATCTTTTATTCTGCATGTTTGAAAGTTTTACAGTGTGTAGATACATCCTTTAGGAACAATATTTTCATTTCTCTACATAATTTCCATCCCTCTCAACTGCCTTACGCCATCTTGGAAACAGCGCCTGTATACCCGCACGGTAAAATTCTGGACCAACCTGTTGGAGCCACTGTTTGGCAGTGTTCACAAGGGAGTCATCATCTTCAAACCTTGTTCCACGAAGAGAGTCTTTCAGTTTCGCAAAGAGATGATAATCACATGGGGCCAGGTCAGGACTGTAAGGCGGGTGTTTCAGTATTGTCCATCTGAATTTTGTGATCGCTTCCATGGTTTTTTGACTGACATGTGGCCGTGCATTGTCGTACAACAGCAAAACATCGGGCTGCTGCCGATGTGGTCGAATACGACTCAGTCGAGCTATAAGTTTCTTCAGTGTCATCACATATGCATCAGAATTTATGATGGTTACACTCGGCATGATGTCCACAAACAAGAGTCCTTGCCATGCCCACTTTCATCATGTAACCTGCTTGCCCACCGACTAACTGTACTGCAATCGACAGCAACATCTCCATACACCTTTTTCAACCTCTTGTGGATGTTTCCCACTGTCTTGTTTTCACAGCACAGGAATTCTATGACAGCATGTTGCTCCTGATGAACGTCAAGTGTAGCAGCCATCTTGAACACATGCTGTGATGGTGCCACTCACGAGAACAGATTGAACTAAGTTTGAAAACAAGCGGGAAGGATGTATCTACACACTGCAAAACTTTCACACATGCAGAATGAAAACTGTATTTTTACAAAAAAAGTGTGCATTTCTTTTGGAGTCACCCTTGTATATGGACACCCAAGAACTTAGTATGCTTTACCCTGGCTACTGACTTCAGTTGATGTGTTATATTTATTGAAGAACTGTACTCCTTCCAGTAGAAAATTGGATGTACTGTATTTTTTCAAAGTTCAGAGCAAGCCCATTTGCAGAAAACCAATCAATAACTTTTCCACAAAGACATTATTCGTATCATTTTCTACTGGACTTTCTTTTACTGTATTAATAGTGATGCTTGTATCATCAGCAAACAGAGTTAGTTTAGCTTCCTGTTTCAAATAAGAAGGGACGTCATTCACATATATCAAGAAATAAATAATGGAAATGCAATCCGAAAACAAATTAAGTAGTAGGTTACAGTATGCTTGTTCGCCCAGCGTGCTTCGTTACAGGATCATTTAGTAATCGCGAAAGCGTTACAGAGATGATAGATAAACTCCAGTGGAAGACTCTGCAGGAGAGACGCTCAGTAGCTCGGTACAGGCTTTTGTTAAAGTTTCGAGAACATACCTTCACCGAAGAGTCAAGCAGTATATTGCTCCCTCCTACGTATATCTCGCGAAGAGACCGTGAGGATAAAATCAGAGAGATTAGAGCCCACACAGAAGCATACCGACAATCCTTCTTTCCACGAACAATACAAGACTGGAATAGAACGGAGAACCGATAGAGGTACTCGAGGTACCCTCCGCCACACACTTGTCAGGTGGCTTGCGGAGTATGGATGTAGATGATGAACAGAAGGGTACCCACAATCAGACCCCATAGAACGCCTAATCTAATTTCACCCCAGTTCAATAAGATGGAAAACTTCCTTAAATCACTTAAACCATACAAAGAGACTTTTTGCTTCCTGTTCTGTAGGTATGACTTAAACCACTCATATACTGTTCCATTTATCCCATAGAATTGTAATTTCTGTAACATAATGTCATGATCAAACACTTTGGATAAGTCACAGAAAATTCCTATGGGTGACATTTTACTATTTAAAGACACAATTATGTGTTCATTGAAATTGTATATTGCTGTCTAAGTGGACGAGCATTTTTGAAATCCAAACTGTGATTTACTAAATATCCCATTACTGCTGAGATGGCTAACCAGTCTCGAGTACATTACTTTCTCGAAAATTTTTTAAAATGCTGTGAGCAAGGATCCTGGCCAGTAGTTATTGACATCTGTGCTGTCCCCTTTTTTGTAGAGAGGCTTGATGATGGCGTATTTTAACCTGTCTGGGAAAATACCTTGAGTTAGTGATGCATTACATATGTGTCTCAGAACATCACCCGTAGCCATTCCACATTGTTTTAATATCTTTTTAGAGATGTCATCTACTCCAACAGAACATTTATTTTTCAAAGATTTAATGATTTTCCTTATTTCAGAAGATGTTGTTAGATTTAAAATTAGTCTGACTAGGATTTCTCAAAACTGACTCTTCCATGTACAGCTTGGCTTTTTCGTTTGAACTATTCTCACCAATTTTTTCACCTACACTTAAGAAATGATTGTTAAATATATTATATACTTGTGTACTGTTGGTTAGGATGGTCTCATTCTCTTTAATAGTAATACTACCTACCCCAGTGGTTATTTTTCCTGTCTCTCTTCTAACAACATTCCATACTGATTTGATTTTATTGCCAGAGTTGTTAATTTCATCTGTAATATACATATTTTTTTATTTTCTGAGAACTTTTCTCTGGAAGTTAGAATAATTTTTATAGTGTAAAATTACTTCTGGGTCTTTACTAATTCTTGCTGCCTCATACAATTTTATTTTCCTCTCTGAAGACAATTTAATACCTGTAGTCATCCAAGGTTTCTTCGAAAACTGGTGTTACAATTAGTAATTTTTTTGGGACAACAGTGTTCAAAATGGGATACACATTTATCAAGAAATATGTTGTTTGTAATGAGCCATATGCCAATGATAAATGCATCTCCTCAATTAACATTTCTTCAACTTTCTCTAAATAACAAATCGACCAGCATTACACCTTAATGGTTTCTGAAATATAACAAGCTGCTAAGTTTTTTTAAGTAAATCAGTTGTGCATCACGGTCTGATAATCCATTTATCACAGGGAAAGTATGTGTTAGTTTTACATCCTCTTGCTGCACAAATACATTATATATTAGAGTGCTACTGTCTCAAGCTATACGTGTAGGGAAATTGATCACTGATTCTAAGTTATATGGCATTAATAACACTTCTAGTTCATTTTTATTTATCACCGATTCTAAGTTATATGGAATTAATAACACTTCTAGTTCATTTTTCCTATCAGAATTGCTTAGAAAGTTTACATTGAAATCACCCACAGATTAATGACTTCTTCTTTTTGCCTGTCAGACAGCATAGTAGGGAGTCAAAGTTTTTATGAATAGCTCCTAATCACCTAATGGGGACCTGTACACTGTTGCTAAAATTAACACTACGTTATCAAGCTGTGTTTCACATGCACAAACGTCAAAGTGCTGACCGACACAAAATTTGCTTACTTCTGCAGATTTGTACATACATCCTTGTTTTGTGTAAATGGCAACTCCTCCTATATCCATGCCAGATCTGCAAGTGTAAGATGCTAAATTGTACACATTGATGCCGACACTTTCCATCCCCACAGTTACATGGTGTTCAGACAGATAAAGTATATCAATCTCATTCTTATTTTTGAGATCATCTAAACACAGTAGTAGCTCACCTACTTTATTTTTTTATTCCACTGATATTTTGATAAAGTAAATTGATACCATCCTTATATAAGGGGGTAGTTTGTGTTGTTACCCCAGATGATAACTAGACGAAATATCTGTCAGTATCTGTAAGCGGTGGGTCCTTGAGGTACGGCAATACGCGAGCACGAGAAGTAAGTTTAAACAGTTTTATTAACAAAGGCGGATCATAAAACACGCACACCATGCGCACCCATCATCACTGTGTCTGACATCCTAGCACTGGCTAATTATGGTCGTATCGGAAGGCTCCGTGGTGAGCTAAGAAAAGAGACATATTTGCACAAGAGGCTGCGCTAGTTAATCGGCGTGCTGTGGACGGCGGCCGTGGCGTACTCTCGTTGCAGTACGGCCGGACACATGTCTACTGACCGAGCAAATTGTCAGCATTCCAGGCAGGTCAGCTGGCGAGCGCGTATTACGTACCGTATGGCTGTGCACAATCCGTAGACCCTTACATCACTCTCCCCAAAGAAAAAGAGCAACCGTAGGTGGCTCAGAACGGCCTCCTGGGTGTTATGAATCTATTTCGCCATTTGTGGCATCAGAGGGCATTGCAACATGTATTTCATTTGCAGACACAGTAACATTCGGTACAGAGAAGCGTGCCGTCAGTATGACAATTTCGTACATGACAAATGCTGTTCACAAAAGACAAATTAATAAAAGCAGTAAAAACATAATACTGACAATCAAGTATGCATTAACATCACTGGATGAATCAAAGGACTTAATTCTATTTGCTGCTTCAGTGAAGTTTAACTCATTATTGGAAGAGATTACATTTTCATGGATGTGCTTAATTACTGTCTTCAGAAAAACTAGATAAGGAACGCTTTCCTTATGTTAATATGTATGAATCATTGTAATAAACAGATAACATTCTCATTAATGGCAACTGTCCAGTTGCATGAAATGTAGTTGGCAATATACTAGGCATATCAAATAGTTCACATGATAAACCACAATGTGTGGTATTCAAGATTAATCCACTATTACTCAATTTGAATGTAGCTCATGTGTATCATAATTTCTACATGTAAATGTGACATCAAGGATGGAGTTAAATGAGAAAATTATACCTTCACAACATCGTTTAACAAATGGATGATAAAGATGCGTTAAAATTCTAGGGCAATCATCTCTTGGGGGATGATTCATACACAATTCTTTCTCACAGCTGTACACTCTACTATCTAAGAACACTGCCGATTCAGGGCAAATTAACTTATGACTACATTCACATATATGCAAATCATTTTCGTTTAGGGACACAAAATATCCTTGATCCTTGCTGATCAGTAGATATCATTCAGTATGTACTTTATATGAATACCTGCCTGTCTCCATTTCACAGGGTAAGTATAAATCTTATTGTTTCTATACCCATTGCTAGATGAAAGCATAATTTTGAAATGTATAACAGTTAATTCATCTTCAATCATTAAAGAGTGTGTGGTGGTTAACTTACAGTAATCATATAAATTGTAAGAGTTAACAGGGTAAATTATAGTATAGGTCGCATCTAGCTTCCGCTCAATTGATGGTAGGATCTGTAAAACGAAACACCTGTACTCTGTGGTACTATTACTACAGCATTAGTAGAATAAGCTATCATAGCAAACATTAGAATAAAAATGAGCACGGTTAATTAGTTATGAATACTAGAGTTAACAATAATCATAAAATAAATGAGTTTCTCGTGGTAACCTGTGGAATAAAAGGTTTAGCTTCACTTGTGCACTTGTGTAATAGCTTCAATATTAAATTTTCACAACACATTCACAGAAGCACATGGCTGAAATAAACACACACATTGTACTCTCACCCACTACACATGTTAATGCAGATTGTAGGGGTGTCTGGAACAGGATCGCTCAGAAGGTAGCGATGCCACGGCCTCAAAGTTCGGACTGCGACCTCGCAATTCTCACTTCCTGGGTTTGAGAACAGCAGGTCTGCCTCTTGGTCAGCCCTCGTCGTCTTGCGATACTACAGGAAATCTACCTAAAAGTGGCTTTTACACAATTGACACGAACGACAATCGAATGAAAGGGCAGTTGGAGCTTATGAGTGACTGGTGACAACACCTCCAAGATTGGATATGGTCCTTTCGAAAACTTCTTAAACTTTTTGCCTTGACTCTTCTTTAACACCACGTTGCTCAGATACACAAGATCTCCAACTCGACACTGTGGCACTGCTGCTTGGCGGTCGTGCTGTCCTGTTTTTGAAGAAAGGATTGACGATTTCGCTGTATCACTCCCCACCGTGCTTCCTTTAGCTTGCGTGCTAGTCCCCTTACGTGTTCGTTGCCGATTCCGGCAGTCGATCGTGCAACGTCCGAGGGTGAACGCATTCTTCTTCCATAAACGATCTCGTATGGAATTAGGCCAGTTGAGCTGTGCATTTTGGCATTCTAACCACTTACCAAGTACGGTAAACAGACATCTCGATTGTCGTGTTTGCTGCTCACATAATGGCAAACCCTTTTAATAATTGTCTTGTGGACTCGCTCGACTCTTCCGTTTCCTGCAGAGTGTGCTGGTGTAGTCTTTAACCAAGTTATTTGCATGAGCTTACAAGTCTGTTTAAGTAATTCACTCATAAAATTCGTTCCTTGATCACTAACTATACTTAATGGTGATCCAAACTTAAGAATCCATTCTTTTACAAAAACTTTAGCTATAGTCTCAGTGCTCTGATCAGGTATTAAAAAAATTTAAATGTTGTGTGACTAGGGCCTCCCGTTGTAGTGCCCCCAGAATTTTATGAAAGTCTGGAGACAGTTGTGCTCCAGCCGTTTCGAAGACGCGTTATTTTAAAGCAGGGTGTAAGGATGAGCACGGGATACTGCACCCACTTATTGTTTGTGCAGGCGAAACTGGAAGGGAGATAATTCGTCGGCGCTGGCAAGTGTTCGGCGCGACCTGACAAGAATAAACAAATACAGCCCGGAAGCTCCGTGGCTGGCTGCAAAGAGTAATGTAGCATTATATTGTTAAAAAAACAAATGGAGAGACTCGAGATAGTGACTGTTTATTAGACGTGTAACTGCTGTTGAGAGTACGTGGACTGGATGTGGATAGTCAGCCACGATAAAAGCTTATGTATTAATTGTGTTCAAAAATGTGTAATTAACCGATTCTGGGTGTCCGGTAATGTGTGGGCTTACGTCATAAAGTTGTTGTTTTTTTGTACAAACTGGAAATAAATATGTTCTGGTACATTGAATTTTTTAAATAAGAAGAGAGAGAGTGAGAGAATGAAAATTTCCCCTTCCTAGCAGTGAAATCTTTGGAGAAGTGTCCGGTGCTAGCAGAAGACATCGGCGCTGCAAGAAAGCAGGACCAGCATTCTTCAACAAGTAAGTCCACGAAAACGCTTAAGCTGTACAAGGAGAGCTTAACATTACAACAGGCCACTGCACCGTCGGGTAGACCATTCGACGGGTGCAAATCTTTCGATTTGACTCCACTTGAGTGACTTGCGCGTCGATGGGGATGAAATGATGACGATTAGGACAACACAACACCCAGTCCTTGAGCAAAGAAAATCTCCGACCCAGCCAGTAATCGAACCCGGGCCCTTACGATTGACAGTCTGTCGCGTTAACCACTCAGCTACTGGGGGCGGACGTCAGGTATCGGTATCATGAGAAGGTATCTAGAGAAATGCTCTAACATTGGCAATATGTATTTGTTTCCATCTTTAGTCTTAGGCAACGGTCCTACGACATCTAGTCCTACTCGTTCAAATGGTTCGCTTGTCTCTGGCAGTTCTTGCAATGGTGTTCTACTTTTCCCTACGTTATTCCGTCTGTTACAGGAATCACATTGTGAAAGAAACTCGAAAATGTCAACTTTGTGGATCAGCAATTCTAATGTTTGTTGCTTTTTTACTGCAATGTCCTGATGATAAAGAACCGTGTTGTTCTCTCATGATTTGCTCTTTCATGCTTTCTGGAATAACTAGGCAGTTTCTTTTACTAGTGATTTTGTACAATAATCCATCTATTTCGACAAAACGTCGATCATTTTTCGATAATTTTCATTGTGGATCTTTTTCTTGAGCTGCCTTTAACTCTTCTGCTTGACTTATTGTAAAACAAACATTGACTTTTCGACTCACTGCATTAGCAGTCACATGTTGTTTACCAGGTCGGTGAATAACCTTAAATTGGTACTCACTCAGTCTTAATGCCCATCTTGTTAATCTGGAACTAGGATCCTTTAAGCTCAATAACCATTTAAGTGTGGCATGATCTGTAATAACTGTAAATTCTCTTCCTGTTAAGAAACATCTGTTATGTGTTATACTACTACTGAGAAGGAGCTTTGTGCTTTGGGTTTTGATATAATTACATTCTGCTTTGTTTAATTGTCTGGAAAAGCAAATGAGATTGGATGTTCATGACCATCAACTTCTTGAGGCAAGATTGCACCTATGGCAAAATTGGATGCATCTGTTGAAAGAATAAAAGTTTACTGAAATCCAGATAGGCTAACACTGGGGCTGTGGTTAGAGCAGTTTTAAGTCCTTCCATTGCCTTTTTACATTCTGTTGACCAATTAAATGTGGCTCCTTTCTTCAGTAGCTGTGTCCTTGGACGTGCTATATTCACATAACTGGAAATAAATCATCTGTAGAAATTTGACAATCCCAAGAAAGACTGTAGTTCTTTCAAATTCTGTGGTTCAGGAAAATTCTTTACATCTTCAATTAATTTTGGATCAGGTCGAACACCTTCACTGGTTATAACATGACCAAGACAGTTAACTTTACTTTGTGCAAAATGTCATTTATCTATTGATGAAGACAGGTTTGAGCTTCTTATATGCTCAAACACAGCTTGTAGTCTCTCAGTGTGCTGCTTCATGTTTTCACCAAAAATTATTACATCATCAAGGTAAACAAGTGCTTGCGTTGGGGTGAGCCCTCGTAAAACTGAATCCATCAGGCATTGAAATAAAGCTGGAGCATTATGAAGTCCAAATGGCATACAAAGATACTTGTAGACTCCTGTTGCTGTTACAAATGAAGTTTTTGCTTGATCATCTGGATGCACTGTTAACTGGTGATAACCACTTGTTAAATCACATACTGGAAAAATTCGACATCTGCCCAAGTAATCCAAGGTTTCCACTAAATTTGGTAAGGGGTAAATGTCTAGTGTGGTCACAGCATTCAAAGATCGGTAATCAACACAAAAACAGAACTGTTGTTGTTGTTGTGGTCTTCAGTCCTGAGACTGGTTTGATGCAGCTCTCCATGCTACTCTATCCTGTGCAAGCCTCTTCATCTCCCAGTACTGTCGTTCTCCAGAATTTGGTTTCTTCTTTACAATTACAACAGGCGAACTCCACAGTGGGTCTGAAGGATCTCTTGGTTTTATAATTCTCGCTTCTAATTGTTCTTTAACCATGTCTTCTACCAACTCTCTTTGACTGAATGGTACACAGGAAGGTTTCTGTGCAATTCGGGCTGCATTCCCTGTATGAATACGATGCTGAACTAAATGAGTGACAGGTAAATTTGCACGTTCTCCGAATAAATCTGCATACTCCAACAAAACAGGAGCTAAAATCTTTTGTTCATCAGCTGTCAAATGTTCTATCTTCTTCCAAATCTTTCGCTTCAGTTCATTCTTAACTTCGTCTCCTCATTGTAATTTTGCGGTACTGTTACAAAAATCTGTGTTTATAACTGCAGCATTTGTTACCTCATCTGGAATCTGTATTACGTCACTGTTACTTACGCTCAACACTTCAGCAACTTTTGTTCCTCGGGGCAAAACAACATCCTCATTGCTCATATTTGTTATTGTAACCGGGACTTTTGCGACATTCTGTCTCACCATTGTAGCGACACCTACACTTCTAGAAACATAACAATTCATTGTATCCAGTAACTCACTTTTCTCAGATCACTCAATTAATAACAAAGTTCCTTCCTTGCATCGGGGTGACTGAACTTCACCGTAGATTGTCTTTCCTGCACCCTTGGGAATTTGCTGAGGCTGATCAGTTTGAACATCGACTCAACGATTTGAACTGATGCATCATTTGGGCAGTCCATTCCCACAACGTCAGTATTGCTGCTCCTTCGAGTATGATCTGGAGAACGATTTCCTAGGTTGTAGTTGCTACGGCCTAGTCTGATCTTTCTTTCTGCGACAAATATGTCTGCTTCATTAGCAAACAAGAAATCAAATCCAAGTACACCGTCATGTTGTGTTTCGTTATTTGAAACTACTCGCAACCTTGCTGTGTATTTATCTTTATCTATATTTTCCCCTTCATCTTGGCCTTGGCCAAGAATTAATTTTACGTCGACTTCTCCATAGTTCCGTAGCTTGCCTCCATTTAACCCTCACACTTTTAATAGCGGTTGTTTCAATTTATCCCGTTTATGCATGCCACACCACATTAATGAGGTCTGTGCTCCTGTGTCAATAAGTAGTTTGATGTTTCTCCCACGATATAGAGCACCTATCAAGAAGTCATTTTCAGTCTGATTTTCACTGGAACTAACAAGAATCACTGCCTCTGGCAACGGGCAGAGGGAGGGGTAGCCCATACATCCCCGTACTTGTTTAAAGATCTGGCAGATTGTCTGTTATTTGCATTGCCTTTCTTCTTGTTGCGACAATCTCTCAAAACGTGACCCTGCAACCTGCAATTGACAGCAGATTCGATTCGCTATACAATTCTTATGCTTGTGACCCAGCTTACTGCATCTGTAGCATTGTACTGTGGTGTTGAAAACTCTGCGTTCTTGTTTCTGCATCTCATTCGGTCTTCTTAGTGCTTCAATAAAATCAACAGCTGATTCTACTGCTTCCTGAAACGTTTTATATCATGCCAATAGAACAGCTTTGCTTACTTCCTCTCTGTGCAACCCACGAATGAATGTGTCCAAGGCCCTCTGGTCGGCTTCGAACAACTGAATGTGATTTTCATTTTCATCTTCTACTAACTCGCATGTTTGAGCATTGATGTTTCGAATTCTGTCAGCAAACTGCTCGATAGATTCGTCTCGTCGCATTCGCAAACTGAGAAGCTGCTCTCTGTAAAATCTGATTGTGTTTTTACGTTTAAATCTCTGAACAACAATCACTCTAAACTTATTGTAATCTTCTGTTTGCATGCAAGTAGGCTCCACGCTAGTGAAATGTTGTGCTGCTCCCTGAATTCTTAATTTGGCGGCCACTAGCTTATTGGAATCTGTCCAGGATCCTAACTGTGTGGCACCTTGAAGTTTACGAAAAAACACCTTCACACATCATCTTTGGGTTTCCAGTTAAACACTGGTACTGATGGCAATAATGAAAAATTGTTTATTGTAGTTGTACCTGTACTGCACGAACTATCATTTGACAAGTCTTTCGGAATGTTACGCTCACGTCTTTGTTTTTAACTGCCGAATCTCTTCTCGCAATTCATTAATAACAGTTTGTAGGTTGACAATGTTACCCAGATCGGACTGCGACATTTCGTCTAATTTAACGCCAATGAGTCACTCGAATGTAAAATAAACATCCGTCACTGCCTTTCGTATTCTATCCAAACTGGAGGAGACCGACCTGAATTCCAGCACCGGATGTCCCCGTGTAGTCAGAAGATGTTCACGCTGCTGCCGATCGAAGTTCACGTTGTGCTGCACCTCTTCAGGACTGTAGATTTTCCATAATTATCCCCATGCTGACACCACTTCTATAAGTGGGTAGTTTGTATTGTTGCCACGAATGACAATTAGGCAAAATATTTGTGAGGAGTAGTAAGCGGTGGGTCCTCGAGGTACGGCAATACGCGAACACGAGAAGTATGTTTAAACAGTTTTATTAACAAAGACAGATCATAAAAAATAAGCACACTACGCACACCCACGACCACTGTCTCTGACATCCTAACACTGGCTATTTACGGTCATATCAAAAGGCTCCGTGGTGAGCAAAGAAAGACATATTGGCGCCCGAGGCCTCACTAGTTAACTGGCGCGCTGCAGACGGCGGACAGGTGGTGCACCCTCGTCGCAGTGCCGCCGGGCGGCATCTACTGACCGAGCAAATTGTCAGCATTTCAGACAGGT
The DNA here is from genome assembly GCF_021461395.2 of Schistocerca americana. NCBI lineage: Eukaryota > Metazoa > Arthropoda > Insecta > Orthoptera > Acrididae > Schistocerca > Schistocerca americana. The sequence continues at coordinate 29,217,259 of NC_060121.1, read as the reverse complement.
CGACTGGCAAGCACGTGTTACGTACCGTACGTCTGCGCACAAACCGTAGACCCTCGCACTTAGCATTATCCCTATTTACTGTACATGAAACTTCTTTTATTCTATTTTTCTTGATTATTGTCTGTCTGGACTTTGACTTTAACTATAAAACCTGTCTGTCTGGTCCCATTAACCACAGGGGTCATCCCCTGTGTGACTGTGGCCCCCCCTTACAGTATCTGCTAATAGAAACACTAACTTACCTTTTCCCTTCCAGTTCCAGGAGACACTCAAATGTGGTGCCGACGTTGTGTGCACCACAAGGCGAGACATGCGAGGCTCACCACTGTAGAGAGACTTTGCAGATACACGGTATTTAGTTAGGTGAAATAGTGTGTGTTGTTATTCGAAATTTGTATCATTTTGAAGATGGTTCAGACTTGTTACACTGCAGATTCACAGTCAGCATCTGAATTATTATGGAAAAAATCTAGAATTTCTACAAACTTTGTGAATAAAAGCATTTGATACGAACCTTCATCTATGAGCACATTTGAGTATTGACTATGTAATGTCCATAGATACATGTATTATACATTGATTATGTAATATGCAGGGTGACAATTATTGAACTACATGAAATACTATTGTCATAACTTCTGAACGGTTTGTGTTACGACATTCAAACTGCACGGTTGGCCACAGAGCACGATGGGAATTATTATGCACACGTGCACGTGCATTGTTGTTGTCGGCCATTTGCATGTGAAAATGTCACAGTACAGTGTGGCCGAGCACTTTTGGAGGACTGAGAATCCACATTTCGCAATCGAGAAGTCTCTTCACCATCGAAGGGTGACTGTGTGGTGTGCAATGTCCAGTCACGGATTAATCGGTGTGCTATTCCTCGGCGGCACGATGACTACCGAATGGTGTGTGAAGCTTTTAGAAGATGATTTCAGCCCCATTATCTGAAGTTACCCTGATTTCGACAAGATGTGTTTCGTGCAAGATGGGGCTTGACCCCACTGAAGAAGGAGAGTGTTTGATGTCCTGGAGGAGCACTCTGGGGACTGCATTCTGGCTCTGGGGTACCCAGAGGCCACTGACACGGGCCTCAATTGTCCGCCATATTCTCCAGATATGAACACGTGACTCCTTTTTGTGGGACTAAATTAAATACAAAGTGTACAACAACAACCCCAAAACCATTGCTGAGCTGAAAACGATCATTCAGGTGGTCATCGGCAGCATCAATGAACCGACACTTGAGCGGCTCGTGCAGAATTTCACTATTTGTCTGCAACATATCGTCGCCAATGACGGCAGGCAAATCGGACACGTTATAACCTACATCCGAATGTCTGTAGTGATGTTTACATGTTAAATAAAGTGTGTGCATGCCATAGTTTGTAACTAATTTGCATTTTTTTTTCATATAGTTCAATAATTGTCATGCTGTATAAATGCAATAAATGCTAATTAAGTAAGGAAACTGTTTTTCAGATCACATAGATGAAAACTGTTGATAATGATAGTAATATTCTTTAATGGAATAGTTGAGTGATACATGTGTACTGGAATTGATTGTAGTTTGACTATAAATGTGTAATGTAGAGGTTGATTTTAGAATATTAAATTGGTTGGTTGAGAATTATCAGGTGATGATACTATGGTGAAATAGGGTCCTCGTGAAATGTTGAAAAGAGTGGAGAGTGGAGAGATGAGAGATGATGATGATGATGATGGTGATTATATTTTGGCACGAATGGAGAGAATGATATTAGGACTATGGAACTTTATATTATACTGTTATGTTTAACAATGGCAAAGAGTATGTAAGGTCATTATATGATACATATGCATCGTATGTTCCATGACTCAGTTTCCACAGTTTATATCACAGAACAACAAGCACAAATACAGGTCTCAACAATTATGGTGTTATTGTAAACAATAATGTGTACTAAGATTTCAACTGCAATCCATAAAGAGCATGAATCACTGTGATGAACATGCTGGCACAAAGTACCTCTCTGCAGTAATTAAAAAAAAGTATTGAGTAGTTGCAAGAAAATTCTCTGATACTTTATGAAATCCCCTGATATTTTGCAGTTGCATGAAATTCCCTGATAATTCCTTATATTCCCTGTTTACAGGCATCCTAAACTAGTTACTTCATGTGCGAGTTCCAAGTATTTCTACATGATCGTGAAATAAATGTACAAGCGGTCTAATCTTACTGATTCAGTGACATAAACTACAACTTGTTCATGAAAAAATACTTTCACTTTCAGTTCACTCCACTGAAAGCAAGAGAATTTAAACATATATGTCATACACGAGAAGCATATATTTCTATTGTCAGTCCTATGAGAGGTTATCTGTTATTATGATACACACTTCCCTTAACATTACAGCTTTGTACGGAGTCTAATGATTCGCACAATCTTACATTTCAATCAACTTTCGAATACACAAATATTTTTGTAAATGTAATCACTTTTGCCTGAAAATCAAATGTGTTTAAGATTCTTTCAGTCTGTAGTTCTGGTATAACAACACTTACAGAATTTGTATCTTCTGTGTGGGTAAACAGTTTTATTGCTTTTGATGCCTGTGTGGTTCCCTCTTCAGCTAGGAGGCTTATTTCACTCATTCATGTGACTGGAAGGTTAGTAAAGCAGACGTCACAATGTTGAGTAGATGTACAACATCTTTCTACAAAAGGTCACGTCTTCTGCTGTTTACTAATAATTTTTTCTTCTTAAAAAAAAGTTATTCTTCAAAAGATATCTGTAGCTTACAAGAAAATTGAAAATAAATTTTCCCATACTTAGAGGAAGCTTTTGACAAAGTTGATTGGAATACTCTCTTTCAAATTCTGAATGTGACAGGGGTAAAAAACAGGGAGCGAAAGGCTATTTACAATTTGTATAGAAACCAGATGGCAGTTATAAGAGTCGAGGGGCATCAAAGGGAAGCAGTGGTTGGGAAAGGAGTGAGACAGGGTTGTAGCCTCTCGCCAATGTTATTCAATCTGTATATTGAGCAAGCAGTGAAGGAAACAAAAGAAAAATTCGGAGTAGGAATTAAAATCCATGGAGAAGAAATAAAAACTTTGACGTTCGCCGATGACATTGTAATTCTCTCAGAGGCAGCAAAGGACCTGGAAGAGCAGCTGAACGAAATGGACAGTGTCTTGAAAGGAGGATATAAAATTGAACATCAGCAAAAGCAAAACGAGGATAATGGAATGTAGTCTAATTAAATCGGGTGGTGCTGTGGGAATTAGATTAGGAAATGAGATGCTTAAAGTAGTAAATGAGTTTTGCTATTTGGGGAGCAAAATAACTGATGATGGTCGAAGTAGAGAGGATATAAAATGTAGACTGGCAATGGCAAGGAAAGCGTTTCTGAAGAAGAGGAATTTGTCAACATTGAGTATAGATTTAAGCGTGAGGAAGTCGTTTCTGAAAGTATTTGTATGGAAGTGAAACATGGACAATAAATAGTTTGGACAAGAAGAGAATAGAAGCTTTCGAAATGTGGTGCTACAGAAGAATGTTGAAGATTAGGTGGGTAGATCACGTAACTAATGAGGAGGTATTGAATAGAATTGGGGAGAAGCGAAGTTTGTGGCACAACTTGACTAGAAGAAGGGATCGGTTGGTAGGACATGTTCTGAGGCATCAAGAGATCACCAATTTAGCATTGGAGGGCAGCGTGGAGGGTAAAAATCGTATAGGGAGACCAAGAGATGAATACACTAAGCAGATTTAGAAGGATGTAGGCTGCAGTAGGTACTGGGAGATGAAGAAGCTTGCACAGGATAGAGTAGCATGGAGAGCTGGATCAAACCAGTCTCACGACTGAAGACCACAACAACAACAACTGTTCCGTTTCGTACATTTCAGGCCCTTATGAAAGTAAGGCATTTAGTGACTGCCGATATTTATGGCACCACACACACTTCCTATTGCAAAAATTATATTACAAGTCAGTACAAACTATTCTCACTCATCCCATACTGTATCCAGAGGCTCAGCTTTATGTCTGCTCGGAGTGCTGCTGGTGGCAGTGTATAACAGAAATGAGAAAGTGTGCTGTGACTGTAGTTTTGTTTCCAGCTGAGGCGTTTACAGAGGCTACGAATACAGATACTGAAATTCTCTGACAGTTACCAATTTCAGAAATAAATATGCTGATACTTTACTAGTACAAACTGTAAAGTGGTCGATTTTGAACCGTAAACGTCAGAAAATTTACACACCGTGTCCACTGCCTTTCCACGATGCCCCTAAAGATCTAATGAAGGCCTAGGGAAAATTTGTGTATCTCCTGAGATGTGAACAGCTGCCCTGCGTAACCACTGGCAGGTTTACTTACCTTACACTTTAAAAGATGTGACACTTACCGAGTAGGTGAGCTTCTGACTGGGATGGAGGTGCAACTCCGCGAGCCTCGGGCAGTGATCGCAGAGCTCCTGGATGACGAGGGGGTTGACATTGAACCACATGCGCACTATACACAGGTTCGGGATGTTTCGGAAGATCTCTATTGCTTCCTGCTCGTTCCCACCACCCTTACGGTCATCCAGGTAGCACTGCCACAGGGCCCTGCGACACAGTAATGTGTCGATAGTTCATTCGCAAATAGTATCTCTGACAATTTGCAAACAGTGTGTAGTAACCTATTTTAGCATGTATAATTGAAGCTATGCTCTCATAAAACCAGAAGTAAACAGATAAAAAAATTAAATGGCAACAATCACAGACACAAAAATGGAAGAACAAGAACAACACTACCTCTCAGAGCTACCGGTTCCTTCACGTGGCAATAGAACGAAAAGATCATTTGAAGTACCTTTATCTTTACAGTTCTGTACCTCAATTGCTAAAAGCGGAAGCCCTTACTGTTTCACTCTATTGTCCAACTGTCTGTCTGTGTCACACTGTTAAAAACCTTTTTTTTTTTTGCAATGCGAAGTCATATCCACTTCAAATTTATCTCACATATTACCATCTACCGTCCCTCGGTGAAGAAAAAAATTTAACCCTCGAAATAGCGTGCCTGCGCATAAAGTGCACCGATCGCAAATGATATTGTTTTGTTCTGTTCCCTAGTTTTACAATTTGAAGTCCATATCTATTCCTTCACTGTTTCTTCAGCTAACACAGTAATAAGTTGTGTTGTCGTACAGCCGAAAGAGCAGCACTAATATAAAATAAACAGCAACCTAGATGAAAAAAATTACGATTCAAGCAAGAAAATGCCCAGATTCTGAGCCAGCAGCACGATCCCACAATCGGGCAGTTACCTACGAGATAATTAGTAATCAAGTGTGGGTCGCACGGACCTGACCCGACTGTGCCGTGTAATGCTTCGAGTGGGCCATCACTGTGGGGTAACACTTGCACGTGGCAACAGCATGACACGGAGGAAGGTTTTCTTTTATTATTGTTTAATTAAACAGTGATTTAGCTCATATAATGTAAGTTTATTTTATCACTGTTTAATAACACTAAGATTAAACTCTGATTTTGCACATACACGTTTACCTCAGTAACGTAAAGACAACTATTCGTCACATGTGTACAAAGTGTGCTACACACCCACTGGAGCAATAAACTTCTATGTCAGTGCAATAAAAAGATATGGCCATTTACGTTGCAAGTTTGATACTCACAAACTTACTCATCGAAACCTATAGGATGCAGAATCATGGAATTTTGCATGAAGCAAGTTTTTACAGCACAACCAAAGGAAAAAACTCCAAAAATTGTTAATTTGCAATTATATCACATGAAAAACATTTTATTTGTCTCTTGTTATCAGACAGACTGACTGTCCACAATCTGTTAAAATCCCTTTTTCTTAGATATGTGTACACATATCAAGTTGAAATTTGTCACACCTTAACGTCTACAGTCCCTCGGCAGTGTGAAGAATGTAAGCTTCTAAGTCAATGTAATCCAAAGATTTATTATTTATTACATATTATTACAGATTATTTACATCACAAATTTTGATACTCGCAAACTCGCTCATTAAAATTTAGGGTACTCCTCATTGACGTAGAGTTATGAAAGTTGGCAAAAAGCATATTTTCACAGCATAAATAAAGGGAAAAAAAAAGAAAATTATGGATTTGTAATTTTGTTATATGAAAAATATATTTCTTTTGCCATTTCAAACATGAAATTAAAACATTCCTGGAAGTCTTGGAATCTCTGGGACTCATACCTTGCAAGTATCAATGTCAATACCAGGCACAAGTCACTAATATTCTAGATTGATAAATGAATAAACTGTTTCATATACATAAATAAGTCTGTATGGAACCCTCAGTGTCCAAGTCCTACTCTCATCTGGTCAATTTATTCTTTCATTTCACCTTGCTGTGCCAATGCAATTTGTGATTTCATTTCACCTCGCTGTGCCAATGCAATTTGTGCTTTCATTCCACCTCGCTATGCCAATGCAACGAGTCCCTCGTTTCGACTGTGGTAATATACACCACTCCAGAGGAGTTGTGTGCCCCTACGTCTTCCAACAAACAAATCATACTTGCAACCGAAAATTATAAAATGTCATAGGCAAGAGTACAGTTATTGTTTGGGATTGTTAAGTTATATTTGCACGTGACGAATTCTATCAAAGAAAGACATCTTCCGAGATGGGGTGGCGGTTGTAGCAGCTTTTTGAGAGGAAATATCTGCTCAGACACAGAAACATAAGATACACATACTGCCATCCTTAGAGGTGCACCGAGTTCCAAAGCATAGGTAGAAACATTTTAAGGTTTTTAAGGAAAGAGATCCCCATTATCCTGTCTGAGTCTCAGTTTGGGCATAATATATTGAATCCAGAAGGTTTAATTGTATATGAGTTGGCATGATTTGTGAAGGAAGTACATGTGTTATTAATGCTCAACATAGGTCTTACTTGTGAGCTTTCAAACCACAAAATTGCAATTTTGGGTGATGTATGATTAATTATAGATGAGCATAAGAAGAAACTTATTTTGGAAACTACATAATCCTTCAAGAAATGGCTAGGATTCTGTCTAGTTCGAGGGTTGGGCTAACTATATTATCTCAACATTGTGAATGGAAAATACTTTCTAGGAATAGTAGAAAAGTGCATTGGATAATCGGATGACGAATTGAATCAGGATCTGGGGTCACATCACGTGACGAGTGAAGAGCCCGAAGAGTTCTCAATCGGCGAAAGCGTCATCGTATAATTTGTCGTGATGGAATGTCATCAGAGACGTTGCAGTACACTTTCACAGCTGAGTAGCCACTGCAGTGTCTTTGGTCCACTTTAGCAGCAGCCAGAGGTAGGGGGGACTCGTGGAGAGGGGAATAACAGCTCCAATAGCACGGGTGGTAGTGTCCGAGGCTTTGCCGATGCCCTCTCGACAGAGGGGACAAAGTGGTAGAGTGCGTGCAAAATAACGTGGCTGATAAATGCGCAATCGGCACGGCACGGATGGAGGGGCAATAGTGATGGGGGTTGCAGGCACGTACTGTACGGGGAATGCCGAGCAGTGGAGGGAAGTGCTGTTCTAAACTAAATTCTACACTCACATTTTTTGTAAGTATTAAGTGGAGCCTCTCGGTGCCCACACTTGTATAGTGAGCATTCAAAAAGATCTACTGTCACCTCTGCTTTGGTTAGTGTCTAGAAAGAATTCCGCTGAAAATGCAAAAAAAGCAGTGATTTGGTTTTCACCAGGCTTTTTAGCCATTTGTAACTTTTAGAGAAGCATCACGTCTTGCAAGTTTTGAGTAAAACCTACACATTTATTCTCCTCACTTACATGCTGTGCACATGCAGCTGCAAGAGAATTCTGAAACTGTAGTTTTATTAATTGAGGAATTGAAGAAAAGTAAAGTCAAGTCAATAGCTAATGAAAAAGCACATCCTCACTACAAAAATAAATGTGTAATGTCTTCACTGATGCTGTTTCAAAACCCAACGGCATATCTCGTTTCACCAGCTATCGATGGCCCTTAAGAATTACACTCTTTCGTCAAAAAAGTCTGTAGTTAGTGGAAATAACAAGGTAGATAATGAAGTTTTGCACAATAACCATTTGGAAAAATATTCTCCTCTTTGTTCGCTATCATTTGCCAACAACATTTCAACAACTGAAACTGTTTGAAAAATATGAGGAATGTTGTGGGTTGCAAAAGAGTGTGCTACACCAGATCAATTTTTTTCAGACTGGTTACAAGTAAAGACCTACACCAAAGTCTAAAGAAAAATTCAATACGTCAGCTAAATTTCATACACGGCTACATATTATGCAGTACGGCCCACACGCAAAATCATAGCGACCCCCAGTTTTCATTACAAACTTTTTCGAAATTCGTGCAATATCACAATAACAATGACCAACAATGAAATGATGGGCACATCATCACGAATCTGACATAAAAGATATATTTAACACAAAAATGCAAGTTTTTTACCAAACAGTCTCTGTAAAATCGTTTGAGAAAGACTGCAGGATGTGGACCTCGGTTCTGTCATCAAAGCGTGTTGCCGACCGGACAAAATGGGGCAAACAACATTGGCCTTCCTTTGCAAACAAATGAATGAACTCACCCTACATATTGGATGAAAACTGATCATTAAGCATCAGCCACCATTCGACAATGACCAGGAAGTGGCAAATCACTAGAAAGTGGTCACTGTCAGAAAGACTGTCACGTAGCAATCACTGTAGCAAGTCCATCAGTTTGGGGAAGAGAGCGCAAGGTCGACAGCTGAAAAAGTGCCACAGGCAACAATGATATGGTTAGGACAGCTCTCTTTGGCAAGAGACAGATCAAGACTGGAGAGAACCTGGTCAATCAGAAGGCCCCTACCAGATGATTTAGTACGAGGGCTATCCACAAAGTACATTACGTTTTGGAATTAAAAATAAATAAAGTATTGGAAAACTTTTTTATTATATACAGATGAAAGCCACACTTAAATACTACTTTTCTACATAGTTGCCATTTAAATTAAGACACTTATCGTAGCGATGGACGAGCTGAGAAATTCCTTCATCGTAAAATTCGGCCGCCTGCGGCTTCAACCACGTGGTTACCTCTTCTCGAAGCTGTGCGTCGTCATCAAAATGCTGCATAGCCAACCATTTCTTCATTGCTGGGAATAAGTGGAAGTCGCTCGGTGCCAGGTCAGGACCGTACGGCGGATGAGGAAACAACTCCCACTTAAAAGATTCGAGAACTTCACGAGTGGCATTTGCCGTGTGGGCCCGGGCGTTGTCACGAATCAGCAAGAGCTTTGAGCCCAACTTTCCCCTGCGCTCGTTTCGTATTGCTCTTCTGAGGTTGTGCAGAGTTTGGCAATACCTTTGAGAGTTTACTGTAGTGCCTCTTTCCAGGAAATCCACAAAAATCACACCTTTTCTGTCCCAAAAGACAGTCGCCATCACCTTCCTTGCCGACATTGTCTGCATGCATTTCTTGGGTTTTGGGGGAAATTTGTGTGCCCCCACTGCATTCACCGCAATTTTGTCACAGTTCACACGCTTAACCCACGTTTCGTCACCAGTAACGATGCGATCGAGTAATGAGTCGCCATCTTTCTCGTAAGCGTCCAAAAACGTTAACGCTGCAGCCATTCGCTGATTTTTGTGAATCTCTGTCAAGATTTTTGGTATCCATCTTGCGAAAAACTTGTGGTAACCAAGCTTTTCGGTAATGATTTCATGCAACAAACTTCGTGAAATTTGTGGAAAACTCATAGAGAGTTCCGTTAACTGTGAAATTACGGTTTTCACGGACCGCGGCATCGAATTTTCCGACAAGTTCGGCAGTCACTATGCTGGGTCTTCCTCTTCGCTCTTCGTCGTGAACGTTAGTTCGGCCATTTTTAAATATTATGAGCCATTGACGCACTCCACCTTCAGTGATTATGTTGTCCCCATACACTTCACAAAGCTGCCGATAGATTTCTATCGGTGTACAGTTTTTTGCAGTCAGAAACTTCACACTTCGCGGCATTTTCAATTAACGCTGAAATTTCAAACTGTCACAGTAACTCAACGGAGTACAGCACGAACCTCTAACTAGCACGGCAGGATGCCGACTGAGCGGCTGAATGTAGGAGGGAAATGGCCGGGTGTGGGGTGTGGTTTCTGAAGATGTGTACAGGAGCAGAATGGGGAAGAAAATTAGCTATGCACATTCAAAGGAACTGTCTCATCGTTTGCCTCAGTAGATTTAATGAAATCGTGCAAAGCCTGAATATGGATGACTGGAAACAGTTTTGAATTGTCATTGTCCCAAGCGTGAGTCCCGTGTATTGCCACTGGATCCTTTCATCCGTTGGTAGTGGTTCTGGTGATAGTGATGGTGGTAATAACAATTATCATCATCATCACCATCATCATTACTAGCAATACAATATTAATAATAACAATATATGAAGCAACAGTATCATGAATATACATCGACAGCAATACTGAAGCAATTGGATTCTAAATAATACACGAAAAAATCTGTTCGTTCATGTTATTCTACTTTGTATAGTTTAATATCAGCTGTTAGTCACATTTGGTTTGGGTCCCACACACTCGAGTAATGCTCTAAGATGGATCGAATGATGTATGTAAGCAATATTATTTGGAATTTGATTGCAATTTCCCAGTGAAATTAAATATACCATCTGCTTTACTTCCAATTGCCTATGTGGTCACCCCATTTCAGATTCCCACAAATGGTTAAAGAAGTGTTTGTACGAGTTGAACGATTCCAATAATAACTCAGGGATGTCGTACTCGTAGAATACCACATTCGTGTGTTTTCTTAAGTACGTAATTTTACTTTTCTGTACATTTAAAGAAAGTTTCGAATATTACGAAATCTTGAATACAAATGAACGAACAGTACTGGTTGCAAAACTGGATTTTTTATTTTATTTCTCCTCCAATGATGCATTTAACCTTATACAAGGCATGTTCAGATTGATCTATGAGAAAAAATACAACCTTGCATACAAGTGGCATGACCGTGATTTAGCAAAAAAGCCAGTAACAGTCAATGCATTAAAAGCCCAAAAAATTTAAAAATATATAAAAAATAACTTACTGATACAGAAGATATTAAATACACGGGCAACTGGGCCTAAAACATACGAAAGACCCAGCAGGTAGCTGCCCACATTTTTTTGACAAGGCCTTGCGTGGTGTCCTATAAAACACATTACCGTAAGAATAGCTGAGATGTATTCAAAAACAAATGACCAGCTCAGTCTGACAAGAAGTACGTACATCTGCATAAATATGCAGCAGATTGCCTTTTCAGATAAGCGGCACCGTCCACGTCTACTAGAATGGGCTCTAGCCTACACAGATGCATCACGCAGTAAATACGTAGCAGCCACAGTTGCTCACACTTCATGTACTACTGAGAAAAGAAATGTACAAATAGAAACGGCTAGCATACACAGCCCACAGCAGGTGGATGGGATTGTGATAGGTTTCCAGATTTATTCACAAAGAGAAACATGACAAACACTAAAGCCATACAAAAGATCTTGCTTACAATTGCAGGTAAAATGTTTATACAAATTGGTCATAGTAAACAAGGCTAAATATCTTTTTAAAAATCAGAAATTATAAAAGCCTATACTGCTGTAATGTAAACGAATAAAATCTGCACGAGGGTACCGAGAGAATTTATTTCTCAGTGCACCAGGCAGTATTATGGCTAAAAATTACTTCATGCACTTTCTTCTCCTTCAGTCAAAACTAGGCCGCAGGCATGCTAAATAGTGTCATATTACAGTGAGTAACCTCAGAAAGTAAGACAGAATCAAATATAGCCTATCTGGATGCTAATAACTGAGTCATAATACACTTACGGACAAAAAAATCTCGACACCCAGTGTGAGTTGTCCTACATAAATGAAAGTTGGAAGGCGTGTTTGTATATCTGAAAGATGTCACCTGTCCAGACTTCACACCAGTCGCGTAGCAGTGGCACCAGTGACGCCACTGTGAGGATGCGAATCAGATTTGCTTCAGACACGCACTCTAACTGTTGTGAGCTCTAGGTACCTTCGAGATCGGACACGGCGGGTTGACGTCAGTCACGAAAGGCTTAAAGACGACAAGGATGTATCGACACCTCGGTGAATTTGAGTGAGGTCGTGTAAGACGGCTACAAGAAACTGGATGTTCCTTCTGTGGTATTGCAGAAATACTCGGCAGGAATGTAGCCACTGTACACTGATCACTGGCAGTGGTGGTCGAGAGAATGTACAATTGGGAGAAGACCGCGCTTCAGACGACCGTGTGGCACTGCCGAGGGGAAGGCCGTCGTGTTCGGTACGTGCGTCTGCAGCACCAATTTGAGCAGCACAATGCCACGATGAACTGTTACAAATTGGTTAGTTCGAGGACAGCTGAGAGCCAGACACTGTCTCACGTGCACTTCACTTACCTCAAACCACCACCACCTCCTGCGACTTCAGTGTTGCCAAGTGTTGTCTGATCGAGCTGATTCTGCCTCAGTGCTCGACCTGTTGTGCTGCCATTCGTGAACACCATTCCAGAAGGTGTTTTCCAAAAGGATAACACACGCCCGTATACCGCTGTCGTAATCCGACAGGCTCCACACAGTGTCGACGTGTCGTCTCGGCCTGCTCGATCGCCACATCTTTCTCCGATCGAGCACGTACGGGACGTCACAAGATGACGACTCCAGCATCGGCCACAAACTGCATTAACCACCCCCGTGTTGAGCAGCCGAGTGCAACAGGCGAGGAACTCCGTCTAACAAATTGGCATCTGGCACCTCTACAACACCACGAACGCACGTTTGCGTGTTACAAATTATTCTGGTGGTTACACCGGTTATTAATGTACCGGCATTTCACATTTGCAAAGGCTTCTCTCTTGCTAAGATTAATCTGTGATCTCGAAATGTTAATCAGTTAAATATGTTACCTAGACAGATGTATGGCCAAAATTTCATTACTCTACAGTAATTAATTTTCGGTGCTGCGATTTTTTTCCATCATTGTATTTATGACCCCAATGACAATCCTATTTTTCTCCACAACTGTCAAATATTTTCGAGTTTTCGATATATCTGAAGGTGTTAGGAATTAGAGCATCCCAGACGATGATACCGTATTCGTCCAAGGCACCTATACTGTGACAATCAGAAAGTACTTTTCGTACGTCACAGCCCTCAAACAGGTGGCCTCTGTCACTGGGCGCAATGGGAGGGTTCAGTTTTATTAAGTATTCCCAGATTTTTTACACATACCGTATGCTCGTGGCAGAACTCACCTCAGTTGCTATAAAACACGATTCCGATTGTAATTTTTTTGCGAGAAGTGGCATGTTTCGTTCCAGCTGAACTGGAGCTGAATTTAAACTGTCCCTCCACACCAGATCGTTCACACTTTTCTAAAACTCCATCGGGATAAAAATGAGGGCGAGGATAAATGAACAGATACACGCTCACATACAAACCTAAAGGAGCAAAATAGAAAGGTAAAGAGATTGCTATAACACTGGCTCATACCTGGCAGAGGGAAAAAGATTAACGGGGAATTAATAGCATACACACATACCAAGTGCCTCTACCACATCTACCCAACACTCTCTCAATCTAACAAATACAAAAAAAAAGGAAAACAGTATTCTAAAACTGGAATACATTTTCGGTTAAAACCAGATTACTCCAATGAGTTGACCTGACAGTATGTTTAAATGCAAAGTTTTCAACGTCAACGTTACAATATAATAAATAAAGGTATCACCCCACAATATTTTTTAAAAGCAGAACAATTCGCGTTTTATGTATTAGTAGGTTTCTTACCCAGCCCACAACTTGGAATCTTGAGACAGCTTTTTCCAACGACGGCACACGTTCGGTACCACATCCAGTAGATCGGTAAAAGCCACGTGGGACAAGATCATTAGCAGCAGTTCGTCTGGTAAGTCATTGATGCCCGTATGCCACATCACGCTGCCTTCAGCGGGCACGTGGCGCCTGCCTCCGTAATTGCAGCCTGAAGCCATTTTGCTGTCGGGTGGGCCTTCAGCCCGCGGCGAGGTGGAAGGAGTTGTCATGTGGATGTCTGTCAGATATGTTCGCAAGCGCTGAAATAAAACAAAATGAGTTATAAACCTAGATTCATACGAATCTGTGGATTTCAACTGCTGGCAACAATGTTAGTGAGCTGATGCTATTATTCATTGCACTATCACTTGACAGTTTTTTTGAAATCATTTCTTACAAGTGAAAATCGTAAGTGGCGAGTTAACAGTGCGATACCATGCCGACAGAGCGTTGACGTCATTTATGTGACAGATACAAGGCTTAAGAACCAAGCGGGTGACGTTACTAGGGAAAAAAGGATAGCAAAATAAAATATCACGAATTAACACGTTCTCCACTAGATCATAGATGGTTTTGGGTAGAGAATGTTGTTCTTACTAATGACTTAAACACAGTAAAAACTTACACGAAGATTGTTCCCCTCAACGAAATGCCACTGCCAATAAACCCACATGGATCCAGTAAACAGAAAACCTACGCCACCACCAACAAAAACGGAACAGCACACAGCATGCAGGAGAACAGATGTGGAATATGGAAGATAGGAGACGAGTTATTAACAGACTTGAAGCTGCAATACGTACAGCACTTGCTCGTGAAACACAATTTAGAGTCCCGATCCAGCAAACAGTTTTAGTCTGCCAGGAAGTTTCAGTTAACAACATTATGACATTATATGCAAAACTTACGACCAAAGTCTAAAACAAATACCGCATTTATCCGGTTATAAGACGAGGTTTTTCCTAGATCGGTTGTCCGAGAAATACAGGGTCGCTTATATTCGCATATCGAGTAACTGCTGCTCAGGTCAACGTTTTTACATTGTTTAATAGATGAATGTAGGGTCGTCTTATATTTACAGATGAAGCTTTGTCCATTGAGGTCTCATATTCATAAAAAGGTATTTTGAACGATCCCGAACGGTAGTGTGTAGAAAACAATGCTTGCGTTCAAAGAGAAAGGGATTTATCGATATGCCGAAGCACTCGATACAATATTGACTTTCTCGATCAATCACGTGACATTAGACTCGTCGTGCGAGCGCTAGGGATACGCGAGAAGCTATGTACTAGAAACTACGACAATCAAATGATCTGCTTAAAACCTGACAATTCTGTGAAACGCCCGAGGAAATAACATTCAATTCTATCAACTTAAAAACTTCTATTGTATTTGAACAGGTTCGTAATAAAAGTTCTCATACATATGGATACTGTATACACTCATCTATGTTGCTTTTAAAGTAAAGGTAACATTCAAACGGGAAGATGTTCTCCTTCGAAAACCATTACTTGATTCTGAACCCAAGTCAATATTTTGTTTATGACAAACTATAACGATTTGCCGCTTGGGTTGCAAATGAGAAATTCGCTCGATGTTCACGATGTGGCGACGTCATTTATCCACTACGCCAAAAACAGCGGGTGAAAGCTGCAGCTGATAGAAATTTATCTTTGCCGTAGTCGGCTTGGTTACGAGTTGTATATTCTTGTTAGTTTTTGATCTGTGCTTGGAAAAAAAAATGTTATCTCATGAAAAAGCTGTTACTTCATAAAATATAAAGGCTCCCATAGTGGTGACCCCGAAAAATCGTAGCAGAAGCATAAAGAAAATATATGTACCGACGAGAATAATGAATTCAGAGACAAAAGCATGGTGCAGTGGAATCAAGATTGAAGACTACAGTCTGTTCGACCAAGGATCGCGGTCCACGCCCTTTGATTCGCCACAAAACGGAACGACAGATGTTAACGCAAAAGATGGGAGTACCTACGCGCGACACGGAAATGTTAAGCTTTCCGCGTTCTGGCCGACGCGCCCCCAGCTTTGGTTTACGCAGGCTGAATGCATATTTCGGCAGCGTGGGGTGTCTAACAACATTGACAAATTTAATATAGTGGTTTCACATCTAAATTTAGAAGTGATAGAGCAAGTAGAAGAAACCTTGTTGCAACAAAATTACTTTGTGCTAAGGAAGCTCTCATACAGCATTATACGTTGTCACCAGATTTGCGACTACAAAAAATTTTCGCACACGAAGATTTGGGCGATAAGACTCCGTCACAAGTACTCAAAGCCTTACGTTCATTAGCCGGCCCGGAACTCCTACCTGAAGAGTCTTTACGTCTAATATGGCTTCGTAAACTTCCTGCCAACATCCGTGCCGTCATTGCAGCAGAAACAGACTTACCATTGCAAGTCTTAGCAAAAAAGGCAGACACCATCGCAAACACCTTAACCGAAGTTTCTGCGTGTTCCGAATTCAGCCAGGATAGAGGCCCAAGAACGTGTAGTGTGATGGAATCTGACGTCAGTGAGCCAGGAACATGCAATAATACTCCCCAACAGCAGTGCTCATCGACCGAACCCACCATACAGCAACTGGCAGCACAAGTGGCAAAACTCAACGTGCAAGTAACTTCACTCCACCAGCAGCTACGAAGTCGCAGTTGGAAAAGACGAAGAAATGCTATCCAGCAGGATTTGATAGATCAATGATGCTGGTACCACAGACGCTTCGGTAACACTGCCCGTCAATGTATTCAACCCTGCAGCTACCCAAACTTACAAGGCGGGCGTTAAAGGGCGCTAACGTTCGTCAACAACAACATAGGCGCCCGAGTCATAGCGTGATTCAAAGAGGTGAAAAGGCCACAGTATCTGCAGTCAACCAATCACACCGATTGTTCGTGTTGGACCTCTCTTCAGGTGAGAAGTTTGTGATTGACACAGGTTCAGAAGTCAGTGTTTATCCAAGAAAGAGAGGTGATATACTCACGACAACAACGCAACATGTGCTGACTGCGGCAAACAATTCCAGAATATCTACCTATGGTGAGAAACAGTTGGCATTACATCTAAATTCCAACTTCCATCCAAAATGGACTTTTGTGGTTGCTGATGTGCCGAGCCCTATAATTGGGGCGGACTTTTTACGGAACTACCGACTTATGCCCGACCTGGTTCCGTCGTTTGGTGACAGTTCCCACAGAAGGGATATTGCCTGCTGCGTCTTCCGCGTCGGTTCAAGTACAGTGCGATGTGCCCGTGTCTTTCCGCACGAAGATTTCCGGCTCCTCTACCGCGTCATCCGCGTCGGGATATTGTGATACGATGTCGTATCGGCAACTAAGCGGGGCGCACACGTGTGAAGACAGCCGACAGTCTTAACGATTCGTATACTGCAGGCAATATCAGGGCACTGTCGGAGGAATCACTTTCTCGTAAACTGCTTCGAGACTTTCCAGCACTTACCGAACCCGTCAACGCAACCAGGAAATGGAGACACAATACTCAACACCACATCAGCACGACACGAGGTCAACCCGTTGCCTTCCGCCCGCGGCGTCTGCCTCCAGAGAAGCTGCTCGCGGCGCGAGCTCAGTTCGACAGACTTCTAAAAACAGGTATTCTAAGTAGGTCTGATAGTTCGTGGGCATCTCCAATTCACATGGTCCGTAAAAAAGACAATTCATGGAGAGTATGTGGAGACTACAGGGCGCTCAATGCCCGCACAATTCCCGACCGCTACCCAGTACCCAATGTGACTGATTTTAACAGTACGATTAGCAATGCCAAAATATTTAGTGTGATTGATTGCACCAAATCATTTTCCCCGATTCCCATGGCTCCATCTGACATTAAAAAACAGCAGTTATCACACCATTCGGTTTGTTTGAGTACAATTTTATGCCATTTGGCCTCAGAAACGCTGCCCAAACATGGCAAAGATGCATGCTTGAGGTGCTTCGAGAATTACCGTTCGTATTTTGTTATAT
The DNA here is from genome assembly GCF_021461395.2 of Schistocerca americana. Classification (NCBI taxonomy): domain Eukaryota; kingdom Metazoa; phylum Arthropoda; class Insecta; order Orthoptera; family Acrididae; genus Schistocerca; species Schistocerca americana. The sequence continues at coordinate 29,199,396 of NC_060121.1, read as the reverse complement.
GGACGACATTTTAGTATTCTCTGGTTCTGCATATCAGCATGTCGAACATCTGCGGCAGTTTTTCCGCCGTCTGACACAGTATGGCATAATTATTAACGAAACAAAGTGCAGGTTTGGAAAACGCGAGGTTAAGTTCCTGGGATATTTGGTTTCAGCAGCAGGCCTGTCACCTTTGGCTGAGCGGGTTGAAGCAGTACAACAGATGCCCCTTCCCACAACTTACAAAGGACTTCGCAGATTTTTAGGCATGCTCAACTATTACAGACGTCACTTACCTAAATTAGCTGCCGCCCAAGAGCCACTCACAACGTTACTTGCAGGTAAAAATACAACAGGAAATCGTAAAATTCCATGGAGTCCAGATGCTGAAGCAGCTTTCCATGACTTAAAGAAATGTCTTTCTCGGGCAACACTACTGGGACATCCAAGATTGAGCGCTCCTTTAGCGCTCATGGTTGATGCGAGCCAAACAGCAGTGGGTGCAGCGCTACAGCAAGAAGTTGATGGCAGATGGCAGCCGCTCGCATTTTTCTCTAAAAACCTGACTCGACAGCAGCAAAAATGGAGTGCTATTGACCGTGAGTTGCTTGATATTTACTTAGCCATAAAGCATTTTCGCACATCTGTCGAAGGGAGACACTTTGCAATTTTTACCGATCACAAGCCGTTAGTAGCTATATTTCAACGAGACACAGAGCTCAAGTCACCACGTCAGTGCAGGCAAGTCGAGTACATTGCACAGTTCACAACTGGCGTGCGTCACATTTCAGGAAAAGACAACCTGGTCGCAGATTGCCTGTCTAGGAATTGTGCCAGTTTAAATTCAATTCGTTGGACCGAGTTAGCGTCTAAACAACGAGAAGATCCTTTCTTGCGCCGTCTAATAGAGGAACAGAGAACTGCGCTGCAGCTCAGACGTGTGTCTGTTCCAAATGTTCCAGACGGAATTTGGTGTGATGTAGCAAAAGGAAAGGAGCGACCTTACATACCAGAACAATATCGTCGCGAGATTTATAGTGCACTACATAACATATCACATCCAGGAGTACGAGCTACAGTCAAGTTAGTTTCCTCCAAAGTAGTGTGGCCTGGAATACAAAAAGACTGTCGTGCATGGGAGCGTGCATGCCTAACATGCCAGCGTAATAAAATCAGCAGACATGTCTTTGCACCTATTGCTGACTTCCCGACGACATCTGCAAGATTTTCACATATACATGTGGACATTGTGGGCCCGCTATCATGTTCTTCAGAACAACGCTATTTGCTCACAATCATTGATCGTTTTACCAGGTGGCCAGAAGTAGTTGTAATACAAGACATTTCTGGGGAGTCGGTTGCAAAAGCACTGTTGCATTCATGGTTCTCCAGGTTTGGCGTTCCGCAAAACATAACAACAGATCGCGGAAGGCAGTTTGAAAGCCAACTTTTCCATGAACTTTTACTACTGTGCGGGTGCAACCACCTACGCACCACAAGCTATCATCCATCTAGTAATGGAATGGTGGAACGACTACACCGCACGCTCAAAGCTGCATTAATGTGTAGTTCCACGTCATGGCCTGAAGCACTACCGCTGGTCCTACTCGGATTGAGAACGGCCGTGAAGGAGGACTTACAATGCTCTTCCGCAGAATTGATTTATGGCGAGCAATTGAGGGTTCCTGGAGAATTTATCGTTTCAGCATCTACACAGCCGTTCGCCCCTGAGCTATGCACGCAATTCGCGAGACAACTCAGCGTTAGAATGAGAAACATCAAACCCACTAACCCTGTCAGACATGGAGACCGGAGAGTGTTTGTACATAAAGACCTGCAAGCAACGTCCCACGTGTGGCTTAGGGATAATACGGTGCGCCCGCCGCTTGTTTCGCCTGACTCTGGACCATACAGGGTAATCACAAGAGGAAGCCACAGCTTCAAAATCGATAAGGATGGTAAAGAAGAGACAGTCTCAATTGAGCGGCTTAAACCTGCTTACACCGAAGAGGGTACACTCCTTCCTCGGTCTGCAAAATCACCCTGAAACGTGGAGGCCAAGGAAACAGCAGAGAGTCTCGCCGAGCTCTCGGTTTCAGAAGAGGACAACGAAGCAGCAAGTGCAGAACAGGAGCAGCCATTGCCTGCACCAGATGTTTTCACGAGAGCTGGTAGAAAAGTCAAGTGCAAGTTTCCCCACATACCTGGTGCACCCGGCTTCAAAAGGAGGGGGGCTGATGTGGCGACGTCATTTATCCACTGCGCCGAAAACAGCGGGTGAAAGCTGCAGCTGATAGACATTTATCTTTGCCGTAGTCGGCTTGGTTACGAGTTGTTAGTTTTTGATCTGTGCTTGGAAAATAAAATGTTTTCTCATCTCATGAAAAAGCTATTACTTCATAAAATATAAAGGCTCCTATAACGTATTAGAATACCGCGGAAAAACTTTACCAGCATTTAATCAGTTTTGGAGCAAGCTGACGAAATTCAGACGAAACGAGAAAGAAAATTAATCCAGAATTAAAAGTCTAAAGAACGAAATAAATCACATTAGACTGATTGCAGTTGTTATCGCAAGAATAAATTACAGAGGAAAGACGCGTTTTGGAGATAGTATCGAGAGAAATAAATACGTCGCGGGTTCGAGAATTGGATTGAATCGTGATTGTGATCTTTTATTGTGTACTGGTTGTTGTTGTTGCACATGACTTGCACCGTGGAAGACTTTATCGTCCACGTTGCTCAAGAACAGCACTACGGAACGTTGGATGCGGCACAGTCAAACAAGTTTGGCTGTGAGCGAGCAGAAAGTACGTCGTGTTGCCAACCATGGTAATGTATACTGCATAGTTTGGTTTTTTATGAACATCTACCACATTGAAACTGCAGTTTGCCTAAATTCATTTGCATTCGAAATCGAATTGACTTTAAAATTGGACAAATACTCAACAATAGCATGTATTTCTGCAGGATATGCTAACAACCTAGATTGGGGGCCAGTGGTGTACTTACGTGTTTCGTGCGACGATGTTGTCGACGCTCACCGTGAGATATGACGGGAGTGTATCAGCTGCTGGTTCTACACAACCAGCGAGAGAGCGGCGGGCACACGATATGTTTGGAAGCAAGAGTCATTGCAACATTCACACATCAGTATCATTTGCGAAACACTGATGTTTATTTTTTTTTAAAAATTACGTTCTTTTGATGGCGTCCTCCTGTACGAATACATTCGTGAAATCTGCTGTTGAGATTCCTCATTGACCACTGCCACATCTCAGCTGGGATACTGTGAATTGGATCCCGAATTATCTGTTTTTAATCACCCACAGTTCTTGTTCGAGTCGTGTAGACTTTGCTCTTAAGGCAGCCCCACAAGAAAAAGTCACAAACGGATAAATCTGGCGATCTAGGGGGCCAGGGAATGTTACCGAATCGTGAGATCACTCACACGGTTGCCGGACAATTCTCGCACATATTCCATCGATTGCCGTGCAGTGTGTGATGTCGCTCCGTCCTGTTGAAACCAGGCCTCTTGAACGTTTGAAAAGTCGTTCAATGCAGGTGTAAAGAAAGTTCGTAACATCTCCACGTAACGATCTGCAGTGACAGTAATTGTGTTTCCCTGATCATTTTCGAAAAAATACGGTCCGATAATCCCATGTGATAAAACACACCATACTGTCACTTTACTAGCGTGTGAAGGGCGCACGTGAACGTCATTAGAATTTGTGTTTGACCAGCAACGGTAGTTCTGTTTATTCACATAACCTGGGACATCAAAATGTGCCTCATCTGATATCCACAACTGTAATGCCCCTACGTAATATAATATTATTGTAATATTCCCGCTGCGAGTACCAGCGATGATGCGCTGCCGTAATTGAGACGGCAACGCTCTTTGCTGTGACGACAACGCTCTTTTCTGTGAAAAAAAAGGCATTATATTTTTTTTGTAATTGTTGGAGGTAAGGAATGCGGATTGGACGTTGTGATTTTTTGAGGTCCGGTAAGTATGCATATAGAAGTAATTTTGAAGTGCAAGGGAGATACAACTTGTAATCGCAATTATAAAGAATAAAAAAATGTAATTTGTGAAAAAGAAGGTAAATATCGTCTACGAACTTTTATTCGGTGTTGGATCCCTGGGCCTTCATACAACTATTAGTGTGTTAAGTAATACAGTGCATAGTGATTTCTTCGCGAATTAATAATACTGGGAGAGTCTGCTACTATCACGGTCCGAACGACGCGCAATATTTCGCCGTCTGCCTGTGTGTTCAAGACGCTCCCTAAGCGACCAGTTTGTTACTCAGAAGATATCATCATACCGCCACTGTTGTTATACCTTCCCATTCTGCAAGTGTTTCCAGAAAATCTTACGGCGACTGTGAGTATTGTAGCAGCCACGAGAGACGGAGTCTTCATCGCGAGTTGTAGCAGTTTTCTCCGACTTTCCCTGATGTTCTCTGACAAGGCAACCTCTCCATCGCACCCCCCCTCAGATTTAGTTATAAGTTGGCACAGGACAGGCCTTGAAAAACCGAACACAGATCAACTGAGAAAACAGGGAGAAGTTGTGTGGAACTATGAAAAAAATAAGCAAAATATACAAACTGAGTAGTCCATGGGCAAGACAGGCAACATCAAGGAGAGTGTGAGCGCACGAGCGCCGTGGTCACGTGGTTAGCGTGAGCAGCTGCGGAATGACAGGTCCTTGGTTCAAGTCTTACCTCGAGTGAAAAGTTTAATTTTTTATTTTCAGACAATTATTATCTGTCCGTCCGATACGAGGTAACTGCGCCGTAGTATGGGGACGCTACACCTAAACAAACATCGAAACACACGACGTCAGTCGACTACAGTGCACGAAAGAGAGAGTATTCCTGCTAACGAGGCTCCTGGCTGGCAGCTGACTGTTCGCTACTTTTTTGGGAGTGATTATCACATCCACAAGAAAACTTAAATCGGGCAAGGTAGAAGAATCTTTTTACCCATTCGCCAAGTGTACAAGTCGGGTGGGTCGACAACATATTCCTGTCATGTGACGCACATGCCGTCACCAGTGTCGTATAGAACATAACAGACGTGTTTTCCTGTGGAGGAATCGGTTGACCTATGACCTTGCGATCGAATGTTTTCGGTTCCCATGGGAGAGGCACCTCCTTTCGTCTACTAATCGCACGGTTTTGCGGTGCGGTCGCAAAACACAGACACTAAACTTATTACAGTGAACAGAGACGTCTATGAACGAACGGACAGATCATAACTTTGCGAAAATAAATAAACCTTTTCACTCGAGCGAAGACTTGAACCAAGGACCTCTCATTCCGCAGCTGCTCACGCTAACCACGGGACCACGCCGCTCCTGAGCTCTTGCTATCCTTGATGTTGCCTGTCTTGCTCATGGACTACTCAGTTTGTATATTTTGCTTTTTTTTTCATAGTTCCACACAACTTCTTCCTGTTTTCTCGATTGAGCTGAGTTCAGTTTTTCAAGGCCTATCCACTGTGCCCACTTATAACTAAATATGTGTGTGGGGGGGGGGGGGGGGGGGGAGGGTTCGATGGGGAGGTTCCCTTGTGAGAAACGGAAACCTCCGACCGCCAACTCATCCTGTACCTAACCTGTCTCTCCTTACAGCAGCCACGAAGAAAACATATTCATCTATAACCAAATGTTTTCACAGACTGTTTGTATTAAGACTGGTAAAAAATTTCAATATGTACGCATCTAGGCAAAAAAATCAAAAGAGAGTTTTAAATGCAGTACCTGTCTTATCTGTGTCAAAGTCAAAGGTCAAGTTAAGTATTTGTTTTCTCTTTACGACGTAGCAGCTCATTTTAAAATTCATCGTCATTGTTTATTTTTGTTATTTGTTGACAGAATCCTAATCGTTGTCCTTCAGTTGTAGTTTGTACGGATGAAGTTTTAAATCAAGATGAATAATTCTGCGAAACACTCTGTCGGAACATTCAAATGCTGTCGATGATCTCCTGAATGGATGTTTTCGGCAGAACAATCGTTTTAGGGCTATTTCTGTACTCCTTGTCTTTAATATATCCCCACAAAAACGAGTCGCATGTGTTCAGATCCGGAGAGTATGCCGGCCATGGAGGCAGGAATTCGGTCTCCAAAGTGCGCCTCCAGAACATTAAACACTCTCCTGCTTCGATGGGGTCGAGATCCGTCTTGTATGAACCAGATCTTGTCGAAATCAGGGTCACTTTGGATAATGGGGATGAAATCGTCTTCCAAAACCATGTTCCATTCAATAATCTCTGTGCAATCAAGGAATATCTCACGGATTATTCCGTGACTGGACATTGTACAGAACACAGCCATCCGTTGAGGGTGAAGGACTTCTCGATTGCGAAATGCGGATTCTCAGTCCCACAAACGCACCAATTTTGCTTCTTGACGAACCCATCTAAATGAAAGTGAACTCTGTCGCTAAACCAAACCACTAATTCCCATCATGCCCCACTGCCAACAGTGCAGCTTGAACGTCCTAACGCAAACCGTTCAGAAGTTTTGATGTTTTTATTTCGTGTAGTTCAATAATCATCACCCTGTAGGATCATGACGGCATGATGATGAAAAATATTGATACAACAGACGAGCAGTCTAAGTAAACAAAAAAGGTAGTGAAGTAAAAATTAATGTAAACAGTTTCTTTTTTCTATTTCTCCTTATAAAACAATAAATGGCACGAGTGTAGCTTAGGTGTATGTTAGCTGTTTAGGCAGAAAAAGTTTGAAATTTTAATTAGTGAGAATATTTAAAAAAATTATTTGTGCTCAAGAAACTTCTCAACAAAAAGGGGTGTCTTTTTAAGTTCAAGGTCGTTGTATAATCGGGTACATAGAACATAAACGAAAACATCCAAATCACCATTTACGTAACAGATTGATAAGACATCATACTTTAAAGCATATAAGAAATACTAGGGCTCTTCACAAGACCCAACATTTACTAATTAGGATCAAGTCTCCAGTTCTGGCCACTACACCACTTATGGCCAATTTGATGTGATTACTGAACTGTAAAGCTTCTTTTGAACACCAACAGGTATGAACAATATGAACTGTTCGATTCCATTAGATATTGAAACATTTCTTTGACTGTTCTTGTTTGGAGTCATAATTTTTTGAAAAAGTCTGTGTTGTAGAAGATGAGTTTTGTAGCGTTTCCTTTACGCAAAGCATAATCTGATTTTAGTTTTCTACACATTTAAATAAAACTGTGTCTTTTGGGAGGTAGGGCTAAGAATTATAGTTTCATTTCTTACACGTTAAATATGATACAACTCAAAAACAGTTTTCCATGTTTCTTTATTATTGACCTTGGGGCTTTTCTTCCCCCGGAGCTTTTCTTTTAGTGGTTAGAATGACTAATGTATGGTTTCACTGTGCTCTGTGTGTTTCTGAAACAAGGGACCGATGACCATTGCGGTTTGGTCCCTTTAATCTTTAAACCAACCAACCAAACCACTGAATTTCTATGGCCATTACAAGATCTTGGTTCACTGTTACGGCACAAGTAGAGACATGTGACCTATTTTGGCCACTTCTAAAAATACGTACAACGCATCTATAATACAGTTTTGGTCTACATTCTACGTAGGCCAGTTTTATTTAATTAGGCATATTTGAAATATTTCTGGTGTTTTTTATATCAAGATATACCTAATTAATTGTCTTGCCTGAACATCTCATATTAATTTATCTAACCTCATAATAGTGAAATATGCTACCCATATTATGAAAATATAATGTTTTTTAGCTCAAAGTTTTGAAGTCAACGAATGAATAAGCAAAGTTAAAACGCACAAGAGACTATTGTTGATGGTATTATGACTACTACTGCAAACAAGTTGTACAATGCTCCAAGAACATTAGTAAATAAAATTTCTGGTCGATCTCCACAAGAATGTACAGTGCACTGTGGCCTACGTTCTGTTGAAAGAGGGAAAATACGAAAATAAAAATAATAATATTGGTGGGTTTGGTTCTGGACTGTTTCAACATGCGATTTCCAGGTAAATCTCCACATATCTGCCTTTTCAATAGTTTTTGAGCAGATACATAAAGTTCGAAGGCTGCATTAGAAACAATCAACCTTGAGAAAAGTGATATCGTGGCTTTCTTAAGAGAGGTAAATTTTTGTCACAGAAACATGGTATAGGTTAATGGGACTCGAGATTCTTCTACAGAGGACAGAAATAAGAAATTGATGTCAGAAAGCATCTGAAACGCTGAAACATAAGGATATGTTAAATGACCCTAACAGAGTTTTTTATGTGGATAAAACCTTTTTTCTGGCTCCTAAAAGGGAATTAAACATAGATTGTTTCTAGGCCCATCATTACAGTACTTTTTGTTTAATTGTTTTTCTGTTTCACTGAATTGCTGTAACTTTTATCTCCTATTTTTCAAGTAATTTTAAACTTTTTGCTATAGTTAACATATAGCCTATATCGATCTGTTCTTCAGATGGTCATAAGTGGTTTCCCAGCACTACTCTATATGGAACAGATAATTTATCAACCCACAGCCCATCTTGTATTCATATGCCAGTTTACAGAACATCATTTAACTATTTATTATTGATGAGCATCCTACTTCCTGTAAGTAATTTTCCACGAGTAACCCACTGCTGTAACTCTTGTACTCTGCTTGCTTAATGTGCCTTGAGACACATAGGAGAGTTGAGCATTTTTAATCTTCACTTTATCTTAGTCACAGCACAAGCTCAACTGACAAAAATGTTCAATACTTCTTCAAGTTATCTCCCCTTTTCCCTGTAATCATAGATACTCCCACAATCACTTTTGAATCACATTAATTTAGATATATCATTTAATGCATGAGTTCTAAAGGGTGGGACCTTGTGTTATGTACTTCCAAGTGTGGGAATATGTCTTTTACCTTGTGTTATGTACTTCCAAGTGTGGGAATACGTCTTTTTTTTGTAACTGTGTACTCACACTATTTATTCAAATATTGTGCCACTTCAGTGTTACCTTGCATCACAGGCTTTCAATACTAATACCAATTTAGTAAAACAAGGCACCATGGCTGTTGAAAGATGTGCATACACGAAGTGAAAACACACACATGTAAACAAAAAAAAGACATATGTTTTGCAGAAGGAGTTTTTCTGTAGAAACTCCATACTTCACTCATAAATATGTAAAAATGTGTACAATATTATGTAATTTGTACAATGTTATGAAAAGTATGGACTGCTACCCACCATATAACGGAGATGTTGTGTTACAGACAGGCACAACAAGAAGACTGCTTCGTTTTGTTGTGCCTGTCTGGGACTCAGCATCTTCACTATGTCCTTTTCATAATGTTATGAATATTCTATCCTGGATTTCCCACTGTTTAAAAATGTCTACAGTAGTTTCCAACTGAAGTCTCTACAGCTGGATTCTCTTTGATGGACCACTCATCAGCAATACAGATGTGTCCGATTCCGCCCATCTACTTTGATCTGTGTTGGTGTCAAGATGGAGGACACTCCTATTTCCAGTACATACAATATGTCGTCCATAACGTCACTAAAATAAATGTCGTTGTAAAATCCATACCAACTAACATACTACCAAATAGCATCAAACTATTAACCATATGACGAACTAACAATTTCAAAACGGAAAAGAAATCAGTTGCCAATAACTAGCAACAAAAAAAAAAAAAAATAAGTCACTGTCAAGTTAACACAAACTCCCAAAAGATCGAGTGACACACAGATTTAAGTCACTGCTGCACTAACAACATTCACAAACAATTCAGAAACACTAGAGTACAGATTAAGTACCATCACTTGTATAATTCCTGTAGATCATCCATTTTCCTGATTCTTAATTCTGGGACCAGTTCACCAATAACGATATTAATAAAATTCAGATCAAAGATAAGTGTCTGAAATAGTAGTATGCACACAGACAACAGAGGGGCACCAGGTGATAATGCAGATTTTCCAGTTTTTTTTTTCTCCAGAGCAAGTGAAAATGTTTCTCCACAAAACTTCTGACAACAATAACACAGCAGTGTATCCAGTATGTATAAAATTCTATTGGCTACCTTGGATACTCGCAAGAAGCAACAATTTGCATTAGACCTAGAACTAAGTTTGTTTTTTGAACAAATTTGTTTCTCTTAAGATTACAGAAAGAGGGAAAAGAAAACTTACTGCGAACCCACTGCTAGACATACACAACACACTTCATAGTTCCGCAATTTTTGCCTTGATCACAAGATTTATATGAGATGTCAAATGTTAAACTGAAATGTTCATCGAGGAACAGTGCCATTGCACCCAAAACTGTGCACCACGGGGCAGAAACTAAAATTATTTTCCTTCTTAATTTAAGTTCTTCCTTAGCTAAACTTCTTGCCTGCAGCATTCCTTCAACAGATGAACAAGATGTAAATTGGGGTGACTAGGAGCTTAACAACAAAAATGGCAGCAGGGGAAGATGAAATATCAGTGGCAAGGATAGTGGAGACTGCAGTGCAGACTACAAAACCTTCAGCACTCATTGAAAATTTATCCTTTAGTGTTTCCTTTGCAGTTAAGGTACCAAAAGTGAGGCAGACGTAAAATATAAAACTGCCATCCCATATCACTTCTTTCTGCTTTCTCAAAAATACCACAGGAGCTGATGAAATTGAAAGTTACTATTTACCCAGCCAACAATGAACTTCAGAATTGCAGCCATCACGGTCTCTGTCCAGTACGGGAATTGCGCTCATAGACTACACGCAAGACACAATTAAAAGTTTGGAGAAAAATAAAAAGTTTCGTAGGAATCAATTTAAATCGGTTGAAGTCATGATCCGGGTCAGCGGTAGTCACGGCGATGCTTTATCTAGTGCTCATAGGTTGCCAATGTGTCAGTTTCGCGTAGCCAATACCACGATTCTCTAACATAACCAATCAGACGCAAGAGGAGCGTCAATGTGTTTCTAGAGCCAAAATTGAAACCAGTGTCTCGTTTGCTGCTTTTCGGTGTATTAGCGGGTTCCGAGAGAAATATTATGCGATTATGGCAGCGAGTGCTATGAAGGGAACTGATTTAAATAATTTAGTTGTGCACGGCGACATCGTCCGTGGGTGCATGACGCTTGGATTAACTGCAGAGGCACGAAAATGCATCAAATGCGGTGGTGAAATGACTTTTAAAGAATCACAAACTTGTGTGGATGGAATCATCCGAAAGTGCAGCAAAAGCTGCTACTCTGAGCAAATGGAGTGGATCGATGTTTTTTAATTCAATCACGGGAGAAGGTAGAGGATCAATGTTTATTAATAATACACTCCTGGAAATTGAAATAAGAACACCGTGAATTCATTGTCCCAGGAAGGGGAAACTTTATTGACACATTCCTGGGGTCAGATACATCACATGATCACACTGACAGAATCACAGGCACATAGACACAGGCAACAGAGCATGCACAATGTCGGCACTAGTACAGTGTATATCCACCTTTCGCAGCAATGCAGGCTGCTATTCTCCCATGGAGACGATCGTAGAGATGCTGGATGTAGTCCTGTGGAACGGCTTGCCATGACATTTCCACCTGGCGCCTCAGTTGGACCAGCGTTCGTGCTGGACGTGCAGACCGCGTGAGACGACGCTTCATCCAGTCCCAAACATGCTCAATGGGGGACAGATCCGGAGATCTTGCTGGCCAGGGTAGTTGACTTACACCTTCTAGAGCACGTTGGGTGGCACGGGATACATGCGGACGTGCATTGTCCTGTTGGAACAGCAAGTTCCCTTGCCGGTCTAGGAATGGTAGAACGATGGGTTCGATGACGGTTTGGATGTACCGTGCACTATTCAGTGTCCCCTCGACGATCACCAGTGGTGTACGGCCAGTGTAGGAGATCGCTCCCCACACCATGATGCCGGGTGTTGGCCCTGTGTGCCTCGGTCGTATGCAGTCCTGATTGTGGCGCTCACCTGCACGGCGCCAAACACGCATACGACCATCATTGGCACCAAGGCAGAAGCGACTCTCATCGCTGAAGACGACACGTCTCCATTCGTCCCTCCATTCACGCCTGTCGCGACACCACTGGAGGCGGGCTGCATGATGTTGGGGCGTGAGCGGAAGACGGCCTAACGGTGTGCGGGACCATAGCCCAGCTTCATGGAGACGGTTGCGAATGGTCCTCGCCGATACCCCAGGAGCAACAGTGTCCCTAATTTGCTGGGAAGTGGCGGTGCGGTCCCCTACGGCATTGCGTAGGATCCTACGGTCTTGGCGTGCATCCGTGCGTCGCTGCGGTCCGGTCCCAGGTCGACGGGCACGTGCACCTTCCGCCGACCACTGGCGACAACATCGATGTACTGTGGAGACCTCACGCCCCACGTGTTGAGCAATTCGGCGGTACGTCCATCCGGCCTCCCGCATGCCCACTATACGCCCTCGCTCAAAGTCCGTCAACTGCACATACGGTTCACGTCCACGCTCTCGCGGCATGCTACCAGTGTTAAAGACTGCAATGGAGCTCCGTATGCCACGGCAAACTGGCTGACACTGACGGCGGCGGTGCACAAATGCTGCGCAGCTAGCGCCATTCGACGGCCAACACCGCGGTTCCTGGTGTGTCCGCTGTGCCGTGCGTGTGATCATTGCTTGTCCAGCCCTCTCGCAGTGTCCGGAGCAAGTGTGGTGGGTCTGACACACCGGTGTCAATGTGTTCTTTTTTCCATTTCCAGGAGTGTAGATCGCATGTTCGATGTTTTAATAAAGATTGATCCACCTACCTTCTCCCGTTATTTAATTAAAAAACATTGGTCCACTTACAAGCAGAGGTCCATCAACTTTTTAACCTATCTATACGGTGACGCAGGCACCACACTGCAGCCATTCACTCTCGTGGGCCCTAGTTTGCGAGTAACTGACGGATAAAACATTCCGAAGGTAGTATGATAACAGTGCTAAAAAAAGCTTGCATTACATCGTCCCTTTGTGTGGTATAATGGATAGGATAACAACTTCTCATCGGGTAGATTATTGATTTGAAGCTTATCCCAAGCAAAAAATTTGTTTATTTTTAGATCTGTATCGAAATTGCTTCGACCATTATTTTTATTCCATTAACTGGTTTAAATGCAATTTATTTCTATTCCTTTGTCAAATTATTTTAATCACAGTATGAAAGTTTTTATTTATTTCAGCCGGCCGGAGTGGCCGTGCGGTTCTAGGCGCTACAGTCTCGAACCGCGCGACCTCTACGGTCGCAGGTTCGAATCCCACCTCGGGCTTGGGTGTGTGTGATGTCCTTAGGTTAGTTAGGTTTAATTAGTTCTAAGTTCGAGTGGACCGATAACCTAAGAAGTTAAGTCCCGTAGTGCTCAGAGCCATTTGAACCATTTATTTCATTTTTTCTTTATATCATTCTTTTTCCAATTGAAATTTTTGTACATCTGAATTTAATTATATTTACCTACCATAATATTCAATTATTTGAAAATTTCGATCAGCTAAAAAAAGATGGAATAATCTATTTATGTTTGTGCAGTAGTGTGAAAAATGTATTTCTGTTACCAGATGAGCAACTTTTTAGCACAATACTAGCCATACATTACCATGTAGATACTTCAAGAAGGCGATCACACCTCTCCTTGTTAGCGTGCTCACGCAGATCGATTGGCGACTACCGAAGAACGGGATACAACCCGTCGGCTTTGGCCAATGACGTCGTAATTTGCCAGACATCATTTGTTACACAGATTTAACAACTGAGACGAGTGTTCATAAACGCAGGAAAAAAACGGATGGCAGCCAGCAATATTTCGACCATAATGTTAAGGGTATCGCTTGTTTGAGTCCTAATACTTCTGTAAAAAATAAGGGAAAGAAAAGGGATAGAAGTAGCTGTAGCATAGAATACCTCACCTGACATATTTATGAATTGTATCTCGAACTGCAGTCAAGCTGTGTAGGTTAACTGCAGTACGGGACACAAATGTAATGTACGTGGATTTCTTCGGTTTAGTTTGTATTAGTATCCTATTGTTCAGCTGAACTGCATAAGTCAACTGAAATACGATATACAAATTTTAAAGCGTTGTTTCTTTCGCCTTCGCTACCACTAATAGTCTGTTCTTACGTAGTTAATATTAATAGCGAAGGCAGAAGATAAGAAAGAATAGGATACTACTGTTAACGAAAACGAGGAAATCGACGTACGTTACATTGGCAACCTCTACCTCACGTCAACTACGCAAAGGCGGAAGAAGACGACACACACGGGATACAAATTTTACGTCTGTCGGTCTTTTCGCCTTTAGTAGTGCAGATTTTCTGACTGACCAATAACCTTCTGAACTATTGGTACAAACCCCAGTCGATGAAGATCTCAATTCAATATTATGATTGACAACAAGATGCTGAAAACCCCTGTTCCCCCTGTATGTAGAAAAACCATCAGAAATGACTACGGAATCCTCTGCAACTTGATCTTCAATTAATTTCACCAAAACTTTCTCCGTTCGATTAGGAACTACTTTAAAAACTACATCGTCATATTCTGGACCTGAAATTACAGCCCCCCAAATCCATAATCCTACCGCAGGTTCCCTCCTGTTGTACTTCGTTTATATATTATACAAAACGAGCACCAGTCTACAACGGTATGCTCAGATACACGACATTCATGCACACGCAGCCACACAGGATACCTCAAACACCACCACTACGTATTTTTTTTTATATCCTTCAAGGCCAGGTTAGATTGCTCAAACCATGTTCCTCGTCTAATTGAGTGCCATAGCCGATCCTTGCTACACCTCCATACGAGTAAATCGTGAGTACGACGAGCAGACACACTTATCAGGTGCGTATGGTCGCCGCACTCACGACATCGAACGTAATCAGCAAGAAGACCAGACATTTGCAAAAATCGAATGGTTTCCATCATGTCTACGCCCACAGGCTCCTTTAAATCATCTATATTCATGGGAATAGATAAATCCATACCTACAAACGAAAATGAAAAACTAAAAATTTTTCTAAATTAAAAAACTATTCGTCCACATTATCTCAAACTTACTAAGAATGAAATTAAGTACCGACTGAATTGGATAGAACCAATTATTTAAATCAACGCACACGAAAAAAATCTTATGCAAGTCTAGCGCTGTCTTTTAAAGCCACATTGGTTCAAATGGCTCTGAGCACTATGGGACTCAACTGCTGAGGTCATTAGTCACCTAGAACTTAGAACTAGTTAAACCTAACTAACCTAAGGACATCACAAACATCCATGCCCGAGGCAGGATTCGAACCTGCGACCGTAGCGGTCGTGCGGTTCCAGACTGCAGCGCCTTTAACCGCACGGCCACTTCGGCCGGCTCAAAGCCACATTCTTTTTTTTTTTTTTTTCAATGTACAATGATGGCGCTTATCCACAGCAGACAACCTATTTATTATCTATGGCTCGAAAGTAAACACATAATATCTAAGAGTAATCTATGACATCATTAGTCAAAGTGGAAAGGTTGTATCCCTTTCTTCAGTAGACATTACCATGTAGATACACTACTGGCCATTAAAATTGCTACACCACGAAGATGACGTGCTAAGGACGCGAAATTTAACCGAAAGGAAGAAGATGCTGTGATATGCGAATGATTAGTTTTTCAGAACATTCACACAAGGTTGGCGCCGGTGGCGACACCTACAACGTGCTGACATGAGCAAAGTTTCCAGCCGATTTCTCATACAGAAACAGCAGTTGATTGGCGTTGCCTGGTGAAACGTTGTTATGGTGCCTCGTGTAAGGAGAAGAAATGCGTACCATCACGTTTCCGACTTTGATAAAGGTCGGATTGTAGCCTGTCGCGATTGCGGTTTATCGTATCGCGACGTTACAGCTCACGTTGGTCGAGATCCAATGACTGTTAGCAGAATATGGAATCGGTGGATTCAGAAGGGTAGAACGGAACGCCATGCTGGATGCTGGATCCCAACGGCCTCGTATCACTAGCAGTCGAGATGACAGGCCATGGGCGTACCCAGCGAGGGGTAAGGGGGGGGTCACTCCCCTAGAAGATATTCGCAGTTTTTCACTAGTTTACTGTTTTATTTAATAAGAAATGCTGCATGTTTTCTCGGATTGCACAAGTGCATTTTTGTATTTAAAATGTTTATTAAAGCAGTTTTTCACTGGCTTACTGTTTTATTTAATAAGAAGTAATGTATGTTGTCTTGAGTCCTTGTTTCCTGAGACTAGTATGACCCCCCCCCCCCCCCCCCCCAGTTCAGATCCTGGGTATGCCATTGTGACAGGCATCTTATCCGCATGGCTGTAACGGATCGTGCAGCCACGTCTCCATCCCTGAGACAACAGATGGGGCCGTTTGCATGACAACAACCATCTACACGATGTTTGCAGCAGCATGGACTAGGAAACCTCTACAGACAATACTCACTCAATAGTCAACTATAAATTAATGTTTTACAAGATTTATAAAAGTTAATGTTTTGGGTATCTTATACTATACCCTGGGACTCAATGTCGATTTTGTTCACGTCAGTGGAAGTGAGGTTATATTTGTTTTCCGCTTGATTCTCAGGCTTGACTGATGAAGAGATCACTGAGTTGGTCAACAGAATTGATCCAGATGAGTCTGACGTAGAGTCTGATGATGAAGATGACGCTTTGATACAAAGAAATCAAAGTGACGAAAGTTCATCAGATGAAGAATCTGTACCTCTTGCTAAAATCCGAGAAAGAAGCGAGTTTTGGAGGTATACAGATGTGTAAGGATGATTGTGTTATTAAAGAAATTACGGTCTCTTACTAGATGGTTTACTTAAAAAAAACTAATTTGCCTTTTTTTTAGTTTTCAGGTGCTTAGCACTTCCAAAAACCTCCGATGCAACATTGCTGCCAGCACATCAGTGGCCACAGATGAACTCAAGAAACCATTTGAGTACTTTTGCAAATACTTCCATGGTTCATTTTTTACGGATATGTCTCAATTCACAAATTATAGGCATGTTAATAAAACAGGAAAATCACTAAAATGTACTGCAGAAGAAATGGACAAGTTTTGGGGAGTGAGCATTGTTGCAGCATCTAAGAATGTGCGGGGAGACGAAAAGTAGGTACCCACTAGTTGCAGACAATGTTTCTAGAGACAGATTTTAGCTACTGAGGAACAATATAAAATTAGTTGACGACAATGCTGTTAGTGAACAGGAAAACATTACCACTTTTGGAAAATAAAACCAATATTGGAGACTGTTAGAAAGGGATGTTTAGAAAACCATCGGTCAACGGAAATATCTATCGATGAGCAGATGATTGTTTCATGGACAAGTGAAAATGAAGCAGTATGTAAAGCGAAAACCTAACCCAGAAGGTTTGAAGAATTTTGTCATGGCACACCCTCATGGCATACCCCTTTATTTCTGTATGTATGAAGGAAAAGGGAAAGAAATTCAGTCTGAAAAAGTGCCCCCTCCAGAGAAATTAGATGTAAGAGGCAGAGTAGTGGTGAAACTTAGTGATACATTGACAGAGAAGTCATTAATTTATGTTGACAGATATTTTACTTCTGTTCCCCTCCTCGACAAGTTACTAAGAGACAGGAACATTACTGCCACTGGCACAATAATGCTGAGTCGCATCCCCAGACGTATACGGTTTGAGGAAGATACAACAATGAGAAAAACAAGAGGCAGCCATGATCAGGTGGTAAGGAATGACGGGAACCTAGCAATTATCAAATGGTTTGACAACTGAGTGATTTATTTGGCTTCAACAGAACCAAGTGTTGGGCCAACTGAAAAATGCACTTGGTGGTCTAAAAAAGAGAAAAAGTACATTGAAGTTCCTCGCCCATGTGTAGTAAAGGCATACAATACTTACATGGGAGGTGTTGACCTGTTAGATAGGATGGTGGGAAAGTATGGCATGAGAGCCCGGACCCACAAATGGACCATCAGAGTGATTCATCACTTTATTGATTTTGCAATTGCTGCTGCATGGTTGGAATACAGAGAGACTGCAATGCAGAATGGTATTGCAAAGAACCATACAGTGCCATACTATCAGTTCAAGCTTGATATTGCAGAAAATTTGGTGCATTTTCACCAACAGTCAAGTTTACTGATCGAACCTGTGGAGCAAGAACTAGACTCCGAAGATGAAGGAAAAGACCATGACGTCCCATCCCACTACCACCAATGGAAAAAAGAAAAGCAAGCAAGCTTCATTTGCCTGAAATGATGAATCTTGTTCAGAAGAACAGGTCAAAATGCTGGGCAGAAGGCTGTGGAGGTCTTACTTTTGTACAATGTGAGCAGTGCAAAATGTTCCCTTGCTTCATTGCTGAGAGGAACTGTTTTAACAAATTCCACAAAAACTAAAATATATTTAGTGTAAGTGTTGTTAATTTATTGATACTTGTGATAATATCAAAAGAGGGACAATAATTTGACACATTTTGCTATGGTAATTTCGTTTATATATTTTTAATTGTTTACATAATATGGTTAAAAATTTTGATACCAAATTTCTTTTTTCACCTATCATGGTATCTACAGAAAATATGAACAATGTGTGTAATATTTCTGACTGGAATTTTTTTGGAATAAATCAAAATGAAACTGCATAGTTGTGTATATAAATGCGCTGCTTGAGTCCCAAGGTATCATACGTGATACCATCTATAAAAAATTGTGAATGGTTAAAAACTTTTTTTGAGGTCATTCATAGTTAACTAGCATTAACAGATTGCAGTTAACACAAATTTAGCTCACTTGAAATTTTAATATATGCTCGGGACTGGAGAGGATATACGTAAATGACTTACAGCTACAATATGATACAGCCAAAATTGTATTACATGCAGATGACGAGTTTTTGAAGTCACTCAATTTTAGACTCATCACATTCCACTACTGATGAAGCAGCAAAAAAGTATTTAGACTCGGTTTAGTGCAAATAAACTTACAATGAATGCAATGCAAACAAATTGCACTCAGGATGAAGACATTAATCTATTACTGGATGACAGACTAACAGAGAGAGTGCAGTTTGCAGAACTTGTAGGGATTCTTATAGATGAGGCTATAAATTGGAAACATAACGTAAGATTTCTTCTACACAGACTTAACTGATTTCCACTGAGTGTTGTCGCAAGTGTTTCCACTTTAGAAGGCATCAGAATGGCAGACTTGGAATATTTTCATTCCGTTGCCTCATATGAAATAGCATTCTCGGCAAACTCAGAATCTGATTAAAAAGAAATTTTATCTTACAAAAATGAGTTGTTCGAATAATTACCCACAGCCGTACAAATCTATCTACAGGTCTCTTTTCAAGACATTAGGAATACTTACTCTGTCATCACTCTATATATTTAAAAGTGTACTCTTAACCAAAGCAAATCTAAGCACTCTCCACACAAATGCCGACTATAACAACTCTAACATAGGGGGAATAGGAATAATCTACACACCGAACAAACAAAAACAGCAGCAACTCAGAATCGTATAAGCTCTACAATGCATTAAAGACTTAACGGATGATATAAATTTTAAGTTGGAACTTTGAAAATTTTGTAACTCATAAACGTTGCAATTCAGTATATGAATACCTCTCATATCAAGGAAATGATTTTATAAACTTATCTCCAATATAATGCAGTTCTCTGATAAGTCCTGTGAGTTTATACTATAGTATTTTACTACCTTTATTACTCTTTGTTTCCCAGTAATAACTACATATAGAATAAACTATTATATACCATTCACATGCAAAGAAACTATAAATTTACTGGTAAATGTTGTAAGCAGTTACATTTCGTACATTCCATATTTTTAATTTTTATGTATGGCAAGTCCAATAACATTTGTACGGTGGCTTTGATACTAAATAAATAAATAAAACTCGTCGTCTAGCTGTATATACTGCACAGACACATTGCCGTAGTAAGGTCCGATAGTTCGCGAATTCGAAGCAAAAACTAAACAATACGAAGATTGAGTTAAACGGGTAAAGGAAATAAGCACAGAACTTACCGCGCTCCGCTTGCTTACGATGCGCGCAACATGTACACACCTACACACACTGTCTCGCAATCGATACTGTGAGACGCTCTCCCGAATAGCGCCGAAGAGAGCCGAAGGGTAGAGGTCTAGCATCGATCGCGTAGCAGACGGAACGACGTCATCCTGGATTTCCACGCTACATTCTAGATAATACGAAACTAAAATAGAAAGCACTTGATCATACTGTTTATGGCTGGCTTTATATTGTTCCAGCCTGCTTTATCACAACTTTATTTTGCGCACTGTCCATTGTCTCACAAACTTGAGTCATTGTTGCAGTGTTTTGACACGACGAAACATCAGCTTCTTCATCCCGATCTTTCAGGAAAGACATCGCTATTTTATGGCTCTCCGCTGCGTCAGCCCTTCCAAACAGAATGCGCTGTACAGCTCTTTTCTTTTTCGTTGTAGATCGATTTTTCTCTTCTGGCATGAAGTGCTTATCATTGTGACTGCGAAATGCAGTTAACGTTGCTTTTGTGGAAACTGTCTGTTTTTCGATAACACGTAATACACTAAAGTCTATTCACCGAGAGCTGGGACGAAACATAAACAGTGTCACGTGAGCGACTATGCTCGTTTCCAGAGAAAGCATTCGGTGTTCACGTGATACGTAGGGGTGTGGAAAATCCTTGGGGCACGCTTTGCAGCTGGTGGCGTTCGGCTGGCTGGCGAGCTGTCTCAGAGGACCGTGAGAAACCTGGGCAACAATGTGCGACACAAATTTAACAATAATGTTAAACTGAGTTCATTCTGTCGAAGGAGATATATTTTCATTCAGGTTGCTAACAAAACGCTCCATTCAAACACAATTAATTGTTAATTTTAATAACAATACCAGTAATAATAATGATAAAGGACGAAACAAGGTTCACTCTGTCGAACTTTAACTGTTGTAATAGAGGACCGGTTTGTTATAAAACTCTCTCCTCTATAATGCAGCCTAATTTCCACATTTGAGTTTCCACTATTTCTACGACATGGAGGACGCACTTGTTCCAATCCTCTGCAGTCACTGTTCTTACTGCTTCTTTTAGCAGTACTTTAACTTCCGGCATTTTGTATGTTTTTCGCTGCAACATAGTCTTTGATTCTGGCTCACACTAACTCGACGGCGTTTAATTCACAGTGGTACGGAGGAATTCTGAGAACAGTTTTCCCTGCAT
The DNA here is from genome assembly GCF_021461395.2 of Schistocerca americana. Lineage (NCBI taxonomy): Eukaryota > Metazoa > Arthropoda > Insecta > Orthoptera > Acrididae > Schistocerca > Schistocerca americana. The sequence goes on along the minus strand of NC_060121.1, from coordinate 29,178,151 downwards.
TCTTCGCCATTTCATCTATTGCGTATTCGTTGTGCGCTGTTCTGTGATTTTTTTTAACTATATCTAAAAGTTCTTTCTTCAACATACCGTCTTCGAAATCGATGTTTTTAGATTTTAGCCACTTTGATACTTCGTGCTTATTGGAATTCGCATTGGGAACTTTTTCTTTTCTCCGAGAATGATACAGCACGTCATCGAGAACAATAACTGGATTTTCCTGAAGCCAAGGAAGAACATCTTGAAACCACTTCTCGAAGGTTTCGGCGCACATCTCCTCACCATAATCTCCACTTTTCTTGTATTCGAAAGTCCACACAAACGTCCTTCAACGAACCCTGCTTTGCAGCCAATGTGTGCGATAATCAGACGTTTCCCTTTCCTGATGGACCCTTGCTTCCGGTAGATAATCCGGACAGAAACGCTTGTTTTGAGGAATTTATCATGTCATCTACCCAGACGAACTTCGGGTATGTCCTGCGTTCACCCACGTCTCGTCCAAATAGTAAATGGGTCTGCCTTCATCTCTCAACCGTTTAAACCGTTTAATGGTTCGAAGATAACGCCGCCTCCATAAAATGATGTCATCCCTGTCTATTAGCATGCTATCGCGCCCATGCCGGACATATTTGAAATTCAATTCTCTCAATAACTTATAAAATGTAGTTCTCCGAAAATTGACCAGATCTGCATCTTCGTTCACGACTGTAAGCACTTTGTCCATTGTTGACAATTCGTTACGAAAAAAAATTCGTGTACTTTCCTTCCTATCGTATTATTATCGAAGTCATCAACACTTTCAGAAAGTTTCTGTCGTAATTTTCCTTTCTTGGGAGACTTCAAAGAGTGTGTGGCCTTGTATTCACTTATCACACGATACACTGAAGAACGTCCAACACCTGTAGCTGCAGCTGTTCTCAAAACAATGTCACTCATCGACTGCTCTGGATGTAACAGTTCCGTTTTATACACATTAAGCACCAGGTGCTTCTCAGAAGAACTTAATGATTTCTTCTTTGCTCGCTTCTTTATTGGACTCAGAACTGACACGTCGACCTCGCTCGCTGAATCCGTGGATGACATAACGAGGACAGCCGTATGTGATGCTAATGAAGTAAGTGAATATATAAAATAAGAAACCACGCGATGCTATTGGATGCGCACATAAACAGTGAATGCTCAGCGTGACTACAAACACATGTACTTACTCTAATAATCAACAACTAGTCTTTCAAGCGTCTTTGCAGATGAACTTAAAATATCCTGAAATCGCCGCTGTACAACACCCACTGACGAGCTCACACCTGCAACTGAGACGGCCACACTGACAGCGCACAAACGGTTGCACCCATCGCATTCGAACAAACTACAAAACTAAATTCAAACTTTTCTGAAACCTTTCTCGCTTACAGCCCCACAAAAAAATTTAAAGGGGAAAAGTTTGTCGCTTACTATATTTCGGATGATGATTTGGTAAAAGTTCTGCATCAGAAAGAAGGATCCTTTATTGTATGATTATATGATAGCGGAACAAACACTGGTAGCAGTTACTTCTGTAAAATATCTGGGAGTACGCGTACGGAACGATTTGAAGTGGAATGATCATATAAAACTAATTGTTGGTAAGGCGGGTACCAGGTTGAGATTCATTGGGAGAGTGCTTAGAAAATGTAGTCCATCAACAAAGGAGGTGGCTTACAAAACACTCGTTCGACCTATACTTGAGTATTGCTCATCAGTGTGGGATCCGTACCAGGTCGGGTTGACGGAGGAGATAGAGAAGATCCAAAGAAGAGCGGCGCGTTTCGTCACTGGGTTATTTGGTAACCGTGATAGCGTTACGGAGATGTTTAATAAACTCAAGTGGCAGACTCTGCAAGAGAGGCGCTCTGCATCGCGGTGTAGCTTGCTCGCCAGGTTTCGAGAGGGTGCGTTTCTGGATGAGGTATCGAATATATTGCTTCCCCCTACTTATACTTCCCGAGGAGATCACGAATGTAAAATTAGAGAGATTAGAGCGCGCACGGAGGCTTTCAGACAGTCGTTCTTCCCGCGAACCATACGCGACTGGAACAGGAAAGGGAGGTAATGACAGTGGCACGTAAAGTGCCCTCCGCCACACACCGTTGGGTGGCTTGCGGAGTATCAATGTAGATGTAGATGTAGATGTAGATTTTAATTTATTACTTCACTATTACTGACTCTATTGGGCAGAAAATTTACAGACGTCATCAACATATAGTACTGAAGGCAATTATATAATTATTTTGCTGTGCGACACACAGTTTAGGAGACATGGCGTGATAAAGAGTAACGCAAAAAAACAACTTTTCCTGAAAGCTTAAATATTTCTCTTTTTCAGTGACAATAAATTTTAATGTAATGTAAAGAAAGGTTTCGAAAGGTTCAAATGGCTCTGAGCACTATGGGACTCAACTGCTGTGGTCATAAGTCCCCTAGAACTTAGAACTACTTAAACCTAACTAACCTAAGGACATCACACACATCCATGCCCGAGGCAGGATTCGAACCTGCGACCGTCGCGGTCGTGCGGTACCAGACTGTAGCGCCTAGAATTATAAGAAACACGACTTTCATTTTTTAATTCTGACGCCCCTGCCTTGTACGCCCCTCGACGGCCTTGCCATGTTTACAGTACGTCTCTTGTTTCGGTGAATGGAGTATAGCTGTAGAGATCTCGTTGATTAATCGTTCAGATCCGAATCTGTCCCTATGCTGCTTCAGGACTACAGGAGCCTGACATATGCTATATTTACTGACTTGCTGCGGTATTTTGTCTCGTTCGTTCAGAACGGAAAGACCGTCGCCATTTTTCGTGGCGGCCGGATGCTGAGAACAACTGGCAGTCATTTGGCATACGCAGCGTACGTGCTTGCACACTCGAATCGACACATCTGCAAGAATACCTATGGATGCAAGTTCTAGTGTCCGATTCCACCCGTCAGCCTTGAGCAAAGACGTCATACCTAACGCAAAGTTGCTGCTTAAGCTACCTTCACACCGAAAACCAACTCCAACAAACAAAATCATACAAGTTTGCCAAACTTACAACAGTTGTAACTGATGTGAGTTTGGCAACTTTATAACTGTTGACAACAATCTGAAACCCTTGTAAACACACAGTCGGCGTTTTTACTTTTTGTTAAAGAAAAGCATTGGAAATTGATTCTGACTGAAGATTATCAATTTGTTACGGTGCGAGATGATGCGTTTGCTCTTTCAGAGTACATGATGAAACCATATGCAGGATTGCAAGAGAAAGGCAGCCAGGAAAGACTGTTTAATTACCGAAAATCTCGCACTAGAAGAATTGTGGATAATTTTTTTGGGCTATTGTCTTAGAACAACTATGCACTTAAGTCCTGAAAAAGCAACATCAGTGACTTCTGCAACAACGTCTTTGCACAGTTTTCTTGGAAGAAATAAAGAAAGTTTACTCACCACCCGGCAGTTTTGATCTGGAAGATCCATTAACAGGCAGGGTTCCGGATGGCAGATGGAGGATGTCTCCGCAAAATAAATGTCTTCAGAGAAATGGAGGCAACGCAGGAACAACCGCAATGAACATAAGGGATGAATTTGCAAACTACTTTGCACCAGGTGTTGGTAAAGTGAAATAGCAACAGAAATATGAATAAATAAATATCGAGAGAAAAGACAAATGTAATTAAAGACTTAGAGGGGTACTCAAAGTACCCTCCGCCACACACCGTGAGGTGGCTTGCGGAATTTGGATGTAGACGTAGACTTCTGAACAAAACCCTTACAGCTTTAGTTATTAACAATGTAAGCCATTAATTTGCAAACTTCTTTGTACCACATGTTGAAAAAAGATATGACAAGAGAAATAAATAAATTTCCACTGAAAATACAGTTGTAATTACAAAATTTCCGACCAAAACTTTAACAGCTTCAGTAACGCTTGTGAATGACATTTTACTTACGCTTGTAAATATTTCTCGCTCTGGCTTGTTCACACCTTCCAAATACTTTATATGCTAGTAAAATACCCATTTCGGAACGTAGATCTCAGTTTTCCCAGAACAACTTTTAGTTTTGATCATTTGACAATGCTCAAGATTGTAGTGTGTTTTCATATTTGTGCATTTCCGTTCACATTCCACAAGCGGTACACCAATTTTATCCGAGACTTCATTCAACAAATCTTTCCTTTTATATGTCTCCATATCCAGAATCTGAAGGATCCTACAGAGGTGTCTTCATTTAAATTTCTTACAAAAACTGAATTGGTGGATCTGTTGACGGCTCGTGAGTTGCCACTGTCGAAAGAAACACAGTAGACGAAGAAAGAAAAACAGCAGACGACACGGCAAATGCGCATGCGCAAGTCAGACAACTCTGCCATGTTTTTGAAAACCGGCCATAAATTACAAACTCGAGACAAAACTTCCCTCAACTAGTTGTTCAGATTCGAGACTTCAAACAACTGTTAACAACAGTTGAAAACTAAGTCAAACTTCGAGTTGAGAACAGTTGACAATAGAGTTTGTTGGAGTTGGTTTTCAGTGTGGAGGTTAGGTTCCTTGGGGTTAGACTTGTTCTGTGCACCTACGTCACGCATACTCCTACAACCAATGAACATTCAGAAGTGTTCTGAGCACTCTGCTGTGAATGCCGTAGCTAATGCGAGCATTAAACATGATCATGACGAGATGTTTAGTGAATTTCTATTCCATTGTTTTTGTCTTTATTAACCCTTTATTCACCTGACCAGAAGTCTTGTTCCTCCTGCCACCGAACTTCACTAATTCCCACTATATCTAACTTTAACCTATCCATTTCCCTTTTTACATTTTCTAACCTACCTGCCCGATTAAGGGATCTGACATTCCACACTCCGATCCGTAGAACGCCAGTTTTCTTTCTCCTGATAACGACATCCTCTTGAGTAGTCCCTGCCCAGAGATCCGAATGGGGGACTATTTTACCTCTGGAATATTTTACCCAAGAGGATGCCATCATCATTTAACCATACAGTAAAGCTGCATGGCCTCAGGAAAAATTATGGCCGTAGTTTCCCCTTGCTTTCAGCCGTTCGCAGTACCAGCGCAGCAAGGCCGTTTTGGTTATTGTTACAAGGCCAGATCAGTCAATCATTCAGACTGTTGGCCCTGCAACTACTGAAAAGGCTGCTGCCCCTCTTGAGGAACCACACGTTTGTCTGGCCTCTCAACAGATACCCCTCCGTTGTGGTTGCACCTACGGTACGGCCATCTGTATCGCTGAGGCACGCCAAGCCTCCCCACCAACGGCAAGGTCCATGGTTCATGGGGTGATGTTCACACATATATATTTATGTATTGTTTTGCTCGTAGCAGCGCGGAGTGCCTGTGCGGTTGTGCAATGTCTCGAATTGCGCGCTCCCTCCCGCTTGAGGTTCGAGTCCTCCCACGGGCGTGTGTGTGTGTGTGTGTGTGTGTGTGTGTGTGTGTGTGTGTTTGTTGTTTTTATCATAAGTTAGATTAATGTAAATCTAGGGACTGATGACCCGGCTGTTTGGTCCCTTAGGAATTCACACTTTTTTGTACTTATTTATTTCTGTTATCTTCATTTTGGTCCGATATAATTAGCGGCTAACAAGTAAGTAAATAATTGTGTGAATTTTGATTACAATTTTATCGTACGCTGAAGTCCTATGTTTACTCATATTATTCGCTACTTTCAAAGACATGTAGCGTCCTTGCCTCGGATATGACGTCATTGCTCAAAGCCGACACCAGAATTTATCCTAAGTTCTGCAGTCGGGGCATATCAGTTAACGGGTGCATCTCACTCGATTGTCTTTGACGAAATAAACTGCCACGACTTCTGACAAGGAACCCCCTCGAGTGCGAGGTCGCAAAAGGCCGATGATGTTGACGGAATTCGACGCCCCAGATATTGCCCGCCACACAACCGCAATATTGGCTGCGGCAGGACTGGAGGTATCCTAGGGTGAGCACAGCACGGGGTACTGCTTAGTCGACGAGTACCTCAAGACAGTGCCACAATGCTAGCAGTGTTGATACAAAGCAAAGATAAACGAAGCAAACACTGCGTCATATCTACAACAACACTTGCCGAAATTGACATTTAGTCAGAAAGGGACCGAAGGAATTTCACAGAGTTAGAAAGAAGTGGCTGTTGAAATATTAGAGTTTCTGACTGACGAGTCAGTGGAAATGTGTGGTGCCAAATACGATCGAGCGTGCAGACAGTGCACATGAGCAGTACAATGGTGAGGTTGATGCTGAAACAGGTGTGAGCGACGAGTTCATTGCCCTTGTTGGGCAGTGTGGTGTGCGTACTGTAACACCTTCGGTACACACACCATCACATTATTTGACTTGATGCTCTAACGAAGTAGGCGAGTGTCAGCAATACGTGTCGTCGTCTTATCGTGGCGTGTTCATCTTCTGCCGTTAGGTCGGACGGTAGATATGCCACTTGCACGCTTAGAGCAGCAGATTGACGGTGACCAACTTTAAACAGAACTTGATTAATTTTCACACACATTTATTAAAATAATAACAAGCATAAAATTACTTAGCTTGGTTTTGGATGCTATTTCCAATTGACAATCATTTGGTCTCGGTACATTAATCTTATTCTCACATTGATACTTGACAAAGTGTCTATTCATTTATCTTCATGCCTATGTACAGGAATATAATAATCTTATTAGGCGCAGACTGAAACTTGACTATAGACTGGTACAGACTAATGCAGACTGGTACAGACAGGTGCAGATAAATGCAGACTGACTAATTGGAGGTCTGTACACTCGTTATAATACCTCACGCGTTCAGGTAATCACTGCGCAAGTGTGATCCGTGAGGAGAAAAGGTCCTATGTTAGCAGCAATCTCATTGGCTGCATTACATATTAATACGCGGATTGGCGGAAGCAGAATTTGGTCCGTCTCTAAGGCAGCGCCATCTCGTAGTGCGGAGACGTGCCTGCGCTGTTGTGCTTAGCGGGGCGCCCTCTAGTGGGAAAGTTGTGTACGCGCCGACTATGCGGAACTATGTACACAACAGACAGTGAGGCACAAATACCGTCTCCAGTGAAACGTAGTAAAAGACAATCGTCAACCAAGGAGCTGGTACTGAACATAATTACGCACATGGAAAATCATCCACAGCATAGTACAAAAGTAATTATGAACATATTTCGATTAAGTCCGTGTGGTACACAACAAGAACTACGGATATTCCAGAGAAGACGAGGTGCAGTTGTTACAAGAACGGGTGCTCGCGCGTTTCAAGGATGCTCGATACAATTTACATTATGTGCACGATAGTGACATACAACATTATGAACATCAAACTGCATGCAACATGTCGTAAGTGGGCTGTTTAGGTTTTCATGTTGGTAACGCCACATAGCGCTCTGTATGAAAATCACTGGCTGTGTTGTGTGCAGTCTGTGGCTGGTTGGCGTTGTTGGAATATTCGCTATTGTAGTTTTGGGCAGCTAGATGTGAACAACGCGTAGCGTTGCGCAGTTGGAGGTGAGCCGCCAGCAGTGGTGGATGTGGGGAGAGAGATGGCGGAGTTTTGAGAGCGGACGATCTGGACGTGTGTCTATCAGAAACAGTACATTTGTAATATTGGTTATCATGAAGTGATATATATATATATATATATATGATAACTTTTGAACATTATTAAGGTAAACACATTGTTCTCTATCAAAATCTTTCATTTGCTAACTATGCCTATCAGTAATTAGTGCCTTCAGAGTCTTTTATGTAGCTAGCAGTATTGGCGCTCGCTGCATTGCAGTAGTTCGAGTAACGAAGATTTTTGTGAGGTAAGTGATTCATGAAAGGTATAGGTTATTGTTAGTCAGGGACATTCTTTTGTAGGGATTGTTGAAAGTCAGATTGCATTGCATTAAAAATATTGTGTGTCAGTTTAGTGTTGATCAGAATAAGTAAAGAGAGAAATGTCTGAGAACGTTCAGTTCTGCTCAGCCGTTTGAAAATCAAATAACGTAAGAGGTTCATTAGCACAATAATTCATTAATTTTTCTAAGGGGACGTTTCACATATAATACAGTGATTTCGAGGGAAGCAGTGGATGGTTGCATAACATCAAACAGAAGACGTAAGATAACGAAATTTTATACAAAGTGTCAAGTTGACGATGGACAGCTAACTGCAGAGTCGGTCCGAAAACTTGTATTTGAGATAAACCGACGCTTTAGAGCTGCACACATCCGACGAAATGGTCGTGGAGAGCACGGCCGATGGTTTGCCAGGTGTCGTGCCCGTGGCGTTCTGCGTCAGTAAGGACGTGGATCAGAGCCCTGCGTTTTTCGTCGTCTTCCCTGGAGGAGGTGGTAGATCGGCGGATGTTCTCGATGTGTACGATCCGAGGTTCGACCTCGGACGGTACACGATGAAGGACATCTGCAGCTTCGTTCAGTGTATCACAATCTGCCAGGCTGGCGAGAAAGGCATCGTCGCACGGTTAAGCCGTCGGCACACGGACCGTGCATCCGAACGTTGAGCGTTGAGCGTGCCGAGTTTCTGACGTCATAGCGTGGAATAGCACGCAGAGTTGTGAGGCGCGATATTGGCATTCATGTCAAGCCTATATGCATATATGCCGTTTCTGAGCACCAGCAAATTGAGAATCACTGGAAAACCCGTTGTTAGTTGTGTGATTCGTTCCGATAAAATAATGAGAAATATCATTATCGTGGCAAATGAATTATTGTAACTATTTGAAGGCAGCGACACGCTGAAGATCCACCCAAAACGCAATGTTCATCGTACAATTTGTTATAATAAAATTTCAATTAATAACATAATTATCTACGATTAAGGTTTTTATCAAGGAGTAACACAATATTTTTAAGCAGTAGCAGCCTGTTGTTGGTTTAGCGCAATGGGTAGCGTTTCTGTCCGGTAAAAAGTCTATGTTGAGGCGGTGATTCGCGTCTTTACACCCCCACATTTTTTTGCCTAACATTCGCGTTTTTATGTAGTTCTGATACTTTATTATTAGTTTAATATAAATATATACTATAATATTTGATGTTATGTAAATATAAGTTCACCTTTTTTTGAGGGGGTGACTTTGTTCGATTGGCTCAATTACAGGACAGCTCGCGCTACTTGTATAAAGATATTTTGCTCGTTTTTCTTTTACGCTTCGTAATTCCCATGTTGCAAAGATTCTGCTACTGGGTAGGAACAGTGATCAAGTAAGACTGACCTTGGAGTTTTACTAAAATGTGGGAATGATGAAATAATGTTTATCTTATGTGGAGAATTATTCCAAATTTGTACCGCACTGTTTGTAATGGAACTTTTGTAAGCGTGTGTCCTTATTGATTGGACATGGTACTTTCCTTTTCGTGGACGATGGGGGAAACGTGCGTTTTAATAGAGCTAACGTGGGAATTTTACGCGCGCCCGTTGAGTAAACAGTGTGATTTACGAACTAGAAACATCCTTCAAACTGCCGCTGGAGTGCGTTGTGATCGCGTATACCACGTTGGGCCCCACGTACCGTATGCACAAGTCGCGTCGTTCCTGAGCGTTCAGCAGCACGTTGAACTCGGCACGATCAGCGTTAACGTTCGACAGCACGGCCCGTGTGCCGACGTCTTTACTAAGAATGGCGAACTAATAACCTCCCACTTCTATTACTCCATGCCTCGACTTCCTTACAGTAACTCATCAATGATTTTACGGACGGTCGGCTCTGCTCAGGAGAGCCACCGAGATAAGGTCGAGTCAGAGGCGTCGCGACGCCGCCAGCATCGTACGGCGGCAGTCTGGGGAGGTCAGGTGGGCGACGTCGAATTTCGAGACTGTGCCACACACGCTGTCGAGAGAGAGTGGTGTCACAGATGTGTGCTTCACGGTCTGAAAAGGTCACAGGCCAGGCTCTCGCCTGACGAGTGCCGTCAGCGAGGGGGCAGGTAGTTCCTTCTCTAGATTGTCGCACAGATGACACAATGGTAGATATCGAAATAGACGACAGGGGGATAGAGAAACAATTAAACTCGCTCAAAAGAGGAAAGGCCGCTGGACCTGATGGGATACCAGTTCGATTTTACACAGAGTACGCGAAGTAACTTGCCCCCCCTTCTTGCAGCGGTGTACCGTAGGTCTCTAGAAGATCGTAGCATTCCAAAGGATTGGAAAAGGGCATAGGTCATCCCCGTTTTCAAGAAGGGACGTCGAGCAGATGAGCAAGAACTGTAGACCTATATCTCTAACGTCGATCAGTTGTAGAATTTTGGAACACGTATTATGTTCGAGTATAATGACTTTTCTGGAGACTAGAAATCTGCTCTGTAGGAATCAGCATGGGTTTCGCAAAAGACGATCGTGTGAAACACAGCTCGCGCTATTTGTCCACGAGACTCAGAGGGCTATAGACACGGGTTCCCAGGTAGATGCCGTGTTTCTTGACTTCCGCAAGGCGTTTGTTGATTAAACGATTGTGGGGAACTGTATCAAAGTAAGATCATATCGACTATCTGACCAATTGTGTGATTGGATTGAAGAGCTCCTAGATAACAGAACGCAGCATGTCATTCTCAATGGAGAGAAGTCTTCCGGAGTAAGAGTGATTTCAGGTGTGCCGCAGGGGAGTGTCGTAGGACCGTTGCTATTCACAATATACATAAATGACCTTGTGGATGACATCGGAAGTTCACTGAGGCTTTTTGCGGATCATGCTGTAGTATATCGAGAGTTTGTAACAATGCAAAATTGTACTGAAATGCAGGAGGATCTGCAGCGAATTGACGCACGGTGCAGGGAATCGCAATTGAATCTCAGTGTAGACAAGTGTAATCTGCTGTGAATACATAGAAAGAAAGATCCCTTATCATTTAGTTACAATATAGCAGGTCAGCAACTGGAAGCAGTTAATTCCATAAATTATCTGGGAGTACGCATTAGGAGTGATTTAAAATGGAATGTTCAAATAAAGTTGATCGTGGGTAAAGCAGATGCCAGACTGAGATGCAGTGGAAGAATCCTAAGGAAATGCAATCCGAAAACAAAGGAAGTAGGTTACAGTACACTTGTTCGCCCACTGCTGGAATACTGCTCAGCAGTGTGGGATCCATACCAGATAGGGTTGATGGAAGAGATAGAGAAGATCCAACAGGGAGCAGATTGCTTCGTTACAGGATCATTTAGTAGTCGCGAAAGCGTTACGGAGATGATAAACTCCAGTGGAAGACTCTGCAGGAGAGACGGTCAGTAACTCAGTACGGCCTTTTGTTGAAGTTTCGAGAACATACCTTCACCGAGGAGTCAAGCAGTATATTGCTCCCTCCTACGTATACCTCGCAAAGAGACCGTGAGGATAAAATCAGAGAGATTAGAGCCCACACAGACAATCCTTCTTTCCACGAACAATACGAGACTGGAATAGAGGGGAGAACCGATAGAGGTACTCAAGGTACCCTCCGCCACACACCGTCAGGTGGCTTGCGGAGCATGGATGTAGATGTAGATGAGGCATGACTGGTGTACGTGGCCTGACGAGTGAGCAGTGCAAAACGCGTAACCTGGTCCGGTTCCGTAGAGCTCCGTCCAGCTGCCAACAACCACTGAGAGAGCCCCACGGGGAGTCGGTCGGCGGGGGCCACGTGTCGAGTCCCCGTCGAGCAACTGAAAAGCGGCGTGACCTCCTCGGCAAAGAATGTACGGTGTTCGTGATGGCGGCTACATCCAGACAGGGCGAGGGCACACCTCGTGCAGTGGGGAGTGGACCGAGCACGGTGCTCACGACCCGAATCACACGCCACTGTTAAGCACTAATGAAGGACTGGGTACCTTACTTCGATTGCACATAATTCATTAAGGTCAAGCCAACACATTCATTTCAAATAACATAAATGAAGTTACATTTGAATCTGTGTGACATCAAAGAGGAATTAAAAAAAAAAATTCAATATCAGCTGATTTAGTGCGTGAAGCGCGAGTTAAGCCAATAACCAGGTAAACTAATCAATTCACCGTAATTCAAAAGAAAGAGAAAAACAAAATTGAATCAATACACCCCACTGACAAATATTCAAAAAACCATACAATACTATTGAAAAGAATACACTGAAGTGGGGAGCAGTCATTCACCGGGCAGAATACTTCGAAATGAGTTCAATAACACAGCTGTGTGTCCCAGAAAACAGCAAGACGTTAAATACACTTCATATGAGGAACAACATTAACATTACGCCACTCCTGTTGGAACTGCAGTGTCCCAAAGAAACAGTCGCTTATTCTGAAAGAACATTTTTTTAAAATATGTTTAAATTACAGCATTAAGGAATTCAAAAAGATGTCCAATCGAACCCCCTCCCCCCCCCCCCCCTTTCCAGTTGAGGCACAAATCTTTCCCCTTTCTAGGTGGAGGCTGAGCCAGAAACACAGAATGCCCCAAGAACACAGTTTTGCTGTGAAATCTTACAGGACGCCCGGAAGCAGTAGCAGGCAAGGGGTCGGCACCCACAAGTAACACAGGCTAAGAGTCAGGCTGGGAGCACTCCTACGAGAACTCGTCCACACTACGCTCACCACAAACTGCAGACATTCCGGCCGAACATAATCTTGCGGTGGCTGCCAGAAGGACGAAGCGACCGACGGGCCCACGCCGTGCTTCTCACACGGGCACCTCAGTTTGTACAAACACCTCGGCCGACACCCACTCCGGACTCCCCTCTCACCGCCAGGCTTGTCACAGTTTATACGAAATGCCTTCCAGGCAACCAGTAACTGCGCAAGGAGTTTCACGATTAGCAAACAGCTCCAGCGTAACAAGCATCACACGAGTAGTTACGCCCGAGCCGCCACTCCGCCAGTCACTCCGGTCGCCCCAAACCGACTGCCTCTCGCCGCCCCGCGCGCCCCAGCCGAAAACGCAAAGATGCTCATGCCCGGGGACGCGCCAAAGATAACAAGCCGATCGCTGATGATCGACAAGCGATCTAGCTCAGGGAGGTATAGGACAACCTTTGCAGGGAGCCCATTCCGGAGGAGGATGGCTACGCCAGTGGCAGTGTCGAAGGTGTAGCTGATGGGCACTGGGAAATCGGGACGAATACCTTCTGTAGGAGTGCAGTGTCGACAGCCGCAGAGTAGACGGGGCCAGTTTGTGGGGGGCTCAGATGTTGGCAAGACACGACATTGCTGATTACAGTGTCATTCAGTCGATGCAGGTGTAGATGCCCCGGCTACTGGCAGGGCGCTCCCGCTCGGACATGCCAGGTCGTATACTGTCGGGGTGGGGGAAGTGGGTGCTGCGACAAAGACTGCAGTCCTCTCGCACCGGCAACACTGGGTCACGTGTTCTGGACTGAGAGAGGATCCGACACAGGAGCGCCGCCACGTGCCACGTGACACAATACGGAAGGTCGTCAACCCACGAGGCCATCTCAAGGAAGGCGTCTACGGACGGTTTCGTCAGCATTTCTTGTGCTTCCTGGGTGATCACTGTTTCCTCATGTGTTGTTCCGAATCTGAATGTGGTCGGCTATCATCCGATACCGTATCCGACTACAGAAAGGCAGAAGACGTCCGCGGTTCGAGCCAGCACCGACTCAGAGGAAGGCCTCGGTGCTTGTTGGTGACGTCACGTCAGCTAGGCACGGCGAACGCCAGGTCTGTTGCAGGCATACTCATAATGGTGGTGTCTCCCTCTCTGACACAGGAACATGTGAAACTATTGGCGGTAGTTGACCGACACACATTGTTCTGAGAGATCTCTGCAATCAATTAATTGAGGAATTCATTACACTTCTTAACAAATAGTGTACTCCTGAACTTAAGGATTGACATACAAAAACAACTTCATGGTCCAGCAGCAACAGAATTCGTGCTTCTTTACCTTATTTGTAAGTCTGAGGAAGTTACCTTTTTACTGGGTTGCTTTTACAAGAAACTGTGAACATATTGGTGTTCTTCTTTAGGTATCTCGGTTGACTATTGGGTGAGGACCACTGAATGTTAATGAAATATCTCGCGAGTGTAAACGTTGGGGCAGGGGGTGGGGGACAGAAGAAGAGGCAAAAGACAAATACTTGTTTAAGCAAATAAAATTTTTTATCTTATAATGTTTCTCCTTTCAGTTGCAAGAGGGGAATATTTATCTTTTCTAATGTGCATGTTTAAAAACGTTTAAGCTCAGCAGTATTTTCGATGTATGAAGCTATTTTGTTTCCTGTTTAGAATCCCTTTCGTTGAAAACCACTGTAATATAATGACTGGAAATGTGAACTAATTTACATGTGTAAATGTCCAACTGTTGCCAGTGATGATGTCAAACGAAAATAAAGAAATAAAATAAATGGTTCAAATGGCTCTGAGCACTATGCGACTTAACTGCTAAGGTCATCAGTCGCCTAGAACTTAGAACTACTTAAACCTAACTAACCTAAGCACATCACACACACCCATGCCCGAGGCAGGATTCGAACCTGCGACCGTAGCGGTCGCTCGGTTCCAGACTGTAGCGCCCAGAACCGCACGGCCACTCCGGCCGGTAAGGAATAAAAGAAACGAGATAATTTTAAGGGGGTTGGGGTAAGTATCGATAGCAAAATGGATCAAGTAAATTTAGTCACTTGAATGTAAAGTTTCCGAAGCTTGTAATGGGGCAAAGCATCTTCTCATATTGATCTACGTTTGTTTCGACAGGATTCAGTAATACGGAGCTATGATCTTGATTTGTAGCTTTACGATAGTAAGAAAATCTTTCATCTAAATAAAACTGCAGAATGCAACACAATACCAAACATTTTGTCCAAAATTAAGAGATTTATAGTGATAAGCACGGCAAGGCGTTTCTGCGTGCCTAGCTGACGTGACGTCACCAACAAGCGCCGAGGCCTTCCTTTGAGTCGGTGTTGTTCGAACACGCTCGTTCGTCCATCACGTTCCTGAGTTTGGACAGTCCCGGCGACGCCAGGCTGGTCTCGTCGGCGTGTTGTGTTGTGGTGGGTGGCGTCGGCGAGGCCTCGGGCGTATCCTGGAGTGGCGTGGCACGGCTCTGTGCTGCTGTCGCACGGGTGGCGGTCACTTCACCCAGCCGTGTCCGTGTCAGACGTCGGCAAAAACATTCCCACCTGGCGCGCACACCGCCAATCCTCAAGTACGGTGGAACGTGTTTCGTCACCTCAGTTACGATCTCCTGGACGCCATTTAACACGGGGTAGGTCGTATACACTACTGGCCATTAAAACTGCTACACCAAGAAGAAGTGCAGATAACAAACGGGTATTCACTGGACAAATGTATTATACTACAACTGAAATGTGATTACATTTTGACGCAATTTGAATGCATAGATCCTGAGAAATCAGTACCCAGAACAACCACCTCCGGCAGTAATAACGGCCTTGATACGCCTTGGCATCGAGTCAAACAGAGCTTGGATGGCGTGTACAGGTACAGCTGCCCATGCAGCTTCAACACAATACCACAGTTCATCAAGAGTAGTGACTGACGTATTGTGACGAGCCAGTTGCTAGGCCACCATTGACCAGACGTTTTCAATTGGTGAGAGATCTAGAGAATGTGCTGACCAGGGCAGCAGCCGAACATTTTCTGTATCCAGAAAGGCCAGTACAGGACCTGGAACATGCGGTCGTGCATTATCCTGCTGAAATGTAGGGTTTCGCAGGGATCGAATGAAGGGTAGAGTCACGGGTCGTAACACGTCTGAAATGTAACGTCCACTGTTCATAGTGCAGTCAGTGCGAACAAGAGGTGATCGAGACGTGTAGCCAATGGCACCCCATACCATCACGCCGGGTGATACGCCAAGATGGCGATGACGAATACACGCTTCCAATGTGCGTTCACCGCATCGTCGCCAAACACGGATGAGACCGTCATGATGCTGTACACAGAACTTGGATTCATCCGAAAAAATGACGTTTTGCCATTCGTGCACCCAGGTTCGTCGTTGAGTACACCATCGCAGGCGCTCCTGTCTGTGATGCAGCGTCAAGGGTAACCGCAGCCATGGTCTCCGAGCTGATAGTCCGTGATACTGCAAACGTCGTCGAACTGTTCGTGCAGATGGTTGTTGTCTTGCAAATGTCCCCATCTGCTGACTCAGGGATCGAGACGTGGCTGCACGATCCGTTACAGTCATGGGGATAAGATGCCTGTCATCTCGACTGCTACTGATACGAGGCCGTTGGGATCCAGCACGGCGTTCCGTATTACCCTCCTTAACCCACCGATTCGATATTCTGCTAACAGTCATTGTACCTCGACCAACGCGAGCACCAGTGTCCCGATACGATAAACCGCAATCGCGATAGGCTACAATCTGACCTTTATCAAAGTTGGAAAGGTAAGGGTATGCATTTCTCCTCCTTACACGAGACATCACAACAACGTTTCACCAGGAAACGCCGGTCAACTACTGTTTGTGTATGAATTGGAAACTTTCCCTATGTCAGCACGTTGTAGGTGTCGCCACTGGCGCCAACCTTGTGTGAATGCTGTGAAAAGCTAATCATTTGCATATCGAAGCATCTTCTTCCTGTCGGTTAAACTTCGCGTCTGTAGCACGTCATCTTTGTAGTGTAGCAATTTTAATGGCCTGTAGTGTATGTTTGCCACTTCTCCGCGAGATGACCCAATACGTTGCGGCAGTGACCACTTCGTGAGGTACTCTGAATGGCAGCTCAAACACTGTAGCCTCATGTTCCACACTCACCGCAGCTACGTCTCCATCAGTGTGTTTAAATTTTGCTCCAGCGTCACGTCATTGGACAAGTTCAACATAAAGCGCCTAAGTCGACGTCTTGACGTGTACAGCACTTCCCGCGATGGAAAAGTTTATTACAGTCACGTCCAGGGGGATCAAACGCAGATCCTCTCGTATGAACTGTTCAGGTTCAGAGGCTCTCGGTCGTGGATGTTCCGCCTCGATCGTTACCCGTCGATAAGAGTGCGGCATGAGGTACGCTGGTTATTAGGGGACTACACATACACAAACAGGCCTACCGCGACGCGGAAGTGAACAGCTCCTAGAGGGCAGCGGTGGCCGGCGCGTGGATGTAGCTCCTGTAGCTCCGCACGCTGCCGCGGCTTACAAGGGGGGCCGCGACGTTTGGAACGCGGATTTACTGCAAACTTCGTACAATGTACTCCATGAGGACAACAAAATGTGTAAGCAGTAGCGCGCACTTCTCAAGCGTTACTCAGAAAAATCGCAAGATAATTTCGGTCGTCGAATATATATCTGTGCGTGGCCATTTTAACCATGAAGCGGCTGCAGCCGAGTGGTGACGGCACGGTAGCTCAGCGTGTTCGGTCAGAGCGTTAGCTACCATTTATAATAAAATAGATGAGCGAACAAACTGAACCGGTGTCATCGGACGTCCGTCCTGAACAAATTCAGCGAACAACAGAGAACAATTTTTTTTATATATGTATTTGGCTTTCAAGCCGCTGGATCGCTGGATCGAGTTCCGTTCGTCAGTTTTGTTTTTTTTTTTAATTTTCAATGCAGTCATTTTCTTTACTATTTATATTACAATTGATATAATGGGAAAAATACGTGTAATCGGATGTACTTTTATTAAATTTACAGTGTTATTTGGCAGTCTACTAATTTTTATTGTTGTATACATAGTTCCGTGTAGTCGGCGCGTACACAACTTTCCCACCAGAGCGCGCCCCGCTAAGCACAACAGCGCAGGCGCAGCGCTCGTCCATCTCCGCACTACGAGATGGCGCTGCCTTAGAGACGGACCAAATTCTGTTTCCGCCAATCCGCGTATTAATATGTAATGCAGCCAATGAGATTTCTGCTAATGTAGGACCTTTTCTCCTCACGGATCACACTTGCGCAGTGATTACCTGAACGCATGAGGTATTATAACGAGTGTACAGACCTCCAATTAGTCAGTCTGCATTTATCTGCACCTGTCTGTACCAGTCTACATTAGTCTATACCAGTCTATAGTCAAGTTTCAGTCTGCGCCTAATAATATTACCATATTCCTGTACATAGTCATGAATATAAATGTATAGACACTTTGTCAAGTATCAGAGATATGTGAGAATAAGATTAACATACCCAGGCAAAAGGAACTTCAGATTGTCAATTGTAAATAGCATCAAGAATCAAGTTACATAATGTTTATGTTTGTTCTTATTTTAATAAATGTATGTGAAAATTAATCAAGTTCTGTTTAAAGTTGGTCACCGTCAATCTGCTACTCTAAGCGTGCAAGTGGCATTTCTATCGTCTCACCTAACATCAGAAGATAAACACGCCACGATAAGACCACGAGACATATTGCTGACACTCGCCTACTTCGTTAGAGTGACAAGTCAAATAATCTGATGGTGTGTGTACCGAAGGTCTTACAGTACACACACCACATTTATTATCACAAATAATATAATATTCATAACTATCGACTAGTAAACGACCAAATGCATAAAGTGATACTGAAAATGTATGCTTGTCTGTGTCTTCAAAACTGTTCGTATTTAATCGAAGGAGAATGAGAACTCGCTTCTCGATAATGCATAACGCAGTATTACCTTAAAAATCGGTGCTGATAATTGGTTATGCAGTGTTTGCTTCCGAACTATCGTCCGAAAGAGAGGTTTTTGAAAATGTTAATGAGGTTTGTTTTTCCACAGAAAACGTCAAAAGACCTTGGGTATGCGAAAACATAGCATTTATTCAATGGAGCTGGTGCCGTTTAACTTTATGTTTTCCGTGTTTTTACGAAAAATACCATCCTGCAACTTGTAATGTCGAAAGTCGTCTGTGCCGGTCAAAACTTGGAGGTAACAAGTCGTTCCGGGATACTTCAAGGCATAAGGGATTTCTCAAATAACGGACAAGCATACATTGTCAGTACCACTTTATGCGTTTGGTCGTTTACTAGTCGATAGTTATGAATATTACATTATTTGTGATAATAAAAATTAGTAGACTGCCAAATAACATTGTAAATTTAATAAAATTTCATCCGATTACACGTACTTTCACCATTATATCAGTTGTAATATAAATAATAAAGAAAATGACAGTGTAGAAAAAAAAAAGACTGACGAACGCAACTCGATCCAGCGACTTGAACGCCAAACGGTTTTTTTTTTAACATTTTGTTCGTTGAATTTGTTCATGGCGGATGCCCGATGACACCGGTTCAGGTTGTTCGATGATCCGTTCGCTCATTTTTTTTTGTTATAAAGGGTAACTAACGCTTTGACCGAACGCGTTTTTATTTTTTTTTTTAATCTCAATTTTTTTCGCTTTCGTTCGTTGCATGAGCTCGGGACGGACGTCGTAAGATAGCCGTTAAGTTCGTCGTTGATCGATTTACTCTGTTTTTTTATTACAGAAGGCTGCTAAACGCTCTGACCGAACACGCTGCGTTACCGTGCCGGCTTTACTCGGCTGCAGCCGCTTCATGGTTAAAATGGCCACGCACAGATATATATATTCGACGACCGAAATTGTCTTGCGATTTTCTGAGTAACGCTTGAGAAGTGCGCGCTACTGCTTACACATGTTGTTGTCCTCGTGGAGTACTACTACCAGTGTAGGAAGTGTGCAGTAAATCCGCGTTCCAAACGTCGTGGCCTCCCCTTGTTAGAGCCGACAGAGAACGTCTGGTTGTACATACAGGGGAGAGGCAAAATAACGTGAACAGTGGTAGTAACGGGGTGGTTGTGTTTGACGGTCAACAACGCAGGCAAGGCACGCGTCGCGCTGGGCTGTGTGTTCAGTTGGGACGAGGCGCCAGTGCAGGTTGTTTACGAGTAGTGCACACTTCGTATTTGCATTCAGAGGCCGAAGTCGACGTGCAATGCCACAGTTACAGAGAGGGCAGATTGTGGGGGCCCGATTAGCTTGGGCATCAGTAACTAAGACAGCCAACTTACTGAATGTTTCAGGAGCAACTTTTTCAACAGTCATGACAGCCCCCACAAAATATGGAACGACATCATCGTGTAAACGTAATAGAAGGCGCAAATCAAAACCAAATGACAGAGATCGTCGTACGCTAACACGAATTGCGTCAAAACAATACAAAACTATGGGGGCTAAAGTGACATCAGAGCTCAATAGCCATCTTCGAGACTCCGTATCTATTGACAGTGTTCGCCGAGAACAAGCTGCTGTACCGAAACAACTGGTGACGACAACCGACGCAAAGCAGCGTAAAATATGGTGTCAGGAGCATAAATCCTGGATGGATGATCAATGGAAAAACATCGTATGGTCCGACGAGTCGAAGTTATCGTTATTTCCGACATCGGGCCCGGTTTACATCTAGAGAACGCCAAAAGAAGCCTAAAATCCTGATTGCCTGATTCCAACGTTTAAGCACGCAGGTGGAAGTGTGACGGTGTGGGCAGCCATATCGTGGTATTCTGCTGGTCCCATCATTATTCTCAAACGCCAACGATTATCTGAACATTTTAGGTGATCAGGCGCACCCCACGACTCAAATGTTGTTCCCCTACAATTATGTCACATTTCAGGACGATAACGCACCCATTCAGACAGCCGGGACAGCATGCGACTGAACGGCAGCGTCAACTCTGGCCAGCGCAGTCCCCGGACTCGAACATTATGGAACCCTTGTGGGCGGTATTGGAGCGCAGACTCCGGAGCAGATTTCCGCCTCCCTCCTCACTACAGGAGTTAGAAGAGGTTCTGTTCGAAGAGTGGCGAAACATTCCACTGGATACTATACAGTCATTATATGCCAGTACTCCAAGAAGAATCGCAGCTCTATTACGGGCGAATGGTGGTCCAACCCCCTAATTAATAAACCATTCCCAAGTAAGTACAGGTGTTTACATTGTTTTGTCTATGCCATGTACATTTGTGTTTTTATTATCGTGCTGGCGAAAAGCAGTTGGTTCTGAGAGCTTTTCCACCCGAGAGGAACTGATGCAATTTCAACCAAACTTCGTACACATATCCCTTACAGTGGAGGCAACGATCGCTATTGGGATAAGAACCACCTGCCTATCGTAGTTCCGGAGGTACGACATCATAAGCACCGAAATGCGTCAAAAGCTGCCGCATTGCGTATGACGTTTAAATTTATTACTTCTTTATTGCTAACGGTGTTCGCAATACATTTTGCAGACAATATCCACATATGTCGCTGAACGTACCTACAAAATTATGCCATTGAATGACATACAGATGAGGAACTAACGCCATAAACACTGAGATGAGTGAAAAACAGCCGCATCATGCGTGATATTTAAATTTATTACTTCTTTGTGTAAACTGAAGATGGAGGGGAGAGAGAGGGATGGAAAGAGGAGGAACTGTCCATATTAGTTACATTGGGACTTTGGTGCGGAATCAGCGGCGATGAGTCGAAATGTTCGACTACCGCGATTCGAACCCGTGACCCCCTGCAGCTGCGCCATCCGCACGCAGCTCGCTCCCCCCCCCCCCCCCCCTGTCCTCTCACGCACCTGTCCGCAGCCCCCCTCTCAAGGCGGGAAGTAGCTGCGCATCCGCACGCACACTTGTGGCTTCAGTCATCATTCAGAACACTCAGTCATAACAATAACTAGCACTAATATAATATTACGTCTTTGCTGCTAAATCAGTTCATCATACTTCCTGGACTTGTAACTAGAAATATTTCTTCTAATCAAGTTCTGAGTTAAATAAACCTTACAGAAGATTTGGATGTTGCATTATGCATATTTCTTTGTACAAATATTTCATAACTTCAACGGTGTTTTCACGGATACATCGAAATGAATTTTTTTTTTCATTACACCACAAACAGAGTTCATTTTTTTTTTCGTTCGTAATACGAAATTGGCAAAATTAATACGCATGTAATGGTGGATTTGTCTCTTAGTGCATAATAATGCCTGATACTGTTGTCAGCAGGAGAATGTAAGCCACGTACAGAGAATCAAATCATGAAAAGAGAAGCTCTTTGGACGTCACTCGTTACAAAGGACAATTATTTTAAACACGATTGGCACAAGTTCGTAATGACATATTCACTTCACTGATCTTGTCTCAGTCGATGGCTCGCTGATGATTAAAATTGAACTCGCAACTGAAATTCTTGCCACAGGTTTGACAGCTAAACGCGAAACATCCCTGTCGCTTTAAGCGCTTTTACGTTGAGCTCAGGACATGTTTTTGTTCGGAACATCGTGTGCAACTTGTTCCCTCAACATGTTGGCAACGTTGTTCGTTGTTCGCATTCCCGTTTACACTAGCCAGCAACATTTCTACGTATTCGCGTAGTCTGCTGCGGTGAACTGATAGGTTACTTTGTGTATTCACATCAAGAGATACTCTATGTCAAGTGAAGAGGAAGAGTTAATGACATTTGGTGCTGCATTAATAATACTTAACGAAATAAACAGAAACGATGTAGTCGTCGTCGGTGGAACAAAACATACTATAGAAGACGTGGCGGGAATGACATGCTTTGTGAGCTGAATTTGGAAGACGGTTCTGGCTTTCGCAACTTCAGTAGGATGTCGCCGCCAGATTTTGAAATGTTGTTGAATATTATAGAACCAGTTGTTTCAAAGAAAGTCCCAAATTTCAGAAAAGCAATCCCTGTGAACCAAAGACTTGTTGTTACTCTTCGTTTTCTGCCATCAGGAGACTCCTATCAAAGCCAGGCATATCTCATATCTCAAATAGTTCCAAATGGTTCCATATCATCCAGAAAACGTAAACATTTAAATCCAAACCACTTCGTTTCGTAAAGTGTGTCAGTACCACATCCACATTTTTTACTTTCCACTACTTTTCGTTTTTCTCGTCGGTACTGAGACAAGAGAGATTTACTTTTTTTGTCCACGTCACTGCTGCAGGTGCCAAGCGCCGCAGCAACCTTTTGTACAGAATCATGTTTGATTTCAGTATTTTTGTAACCTGCGCAGCGTACATTCCACAGGCACTCCTCAGAGCGACAGCAGCTGGAAAATTTTGTCTCGTGACCACTCCATTTCAGATAAAAATGAAGGCACATAAAATAAACGCACCACTACCCTCCAGCAAAACAAACACCAAAACACTCACTCAGAGCAAACGAACACTAGCGCTGCGTAGCGGAATTTACTGGTAGCAGGCCACCAACAACGTTTGTTTGATCTCAACCGACACAGCCGGGGAACACTGATTTTATGTTGCGAACATGTTGCGAACATCGGTAGTCCATTACTAGCCACGAACAATGTTGTGAACGCGCCTTTAGACTCTGCGCGATATCGGCGATATCGTCAAGTTTCTCTCGGTGAGCGCTCAAACGCGCCCCCCGCATATTTTCGTTGTGTTTGTATCCACCTCTACATTCTGTGCACTCAAACTGAAATGATTATTCTTGTCGAATAGACACCACCCCCCGAATGCAACATCGGAAAGCCAACGACACTTGTCTCTTCACCAACTGGAAACGCACGAAGACTAAATTCCCTGTTTGACGTGCATCTCCGGTGGAGCAATGGCGGGCAGAATTGCCGCGTCGCTCTCCCCGGGTAGCGTGCGTCACAGAACACCAAAAAATGAGCATTGCAAGACCCGTGCAAAGACCCCCGTACACGATCGCACAATTTGTCAAACTCCACTATGTTCGCCAAACATTTGAGCCTGTACGGTGCTATTTGACGTGTTTGTCAAGCATTTTCGTGTTTGACATGTTTCCGAGAAATTTTGACTGACGGAAAATTTGACAAGATGGCGGACGTTTTGTCGATGTTTCGCCGCATTTTTTTTAGTAGTGAACTGTTTTATTACAGTTTGTCGCACTGTGTCGTGAGTTTCCACAACTATGGAAACAAACAAAATAGCACTGACAATTACCAAAATGGTAGATGATATGTCTGCGTAAGCAGAAGAAAGTAACGATCAAAGTCCGAAAACAATTTACTGGACTGTTCAATTAACCAAAACAAATTCTCCAAGTATAACACCACACAAAACAGTGATCCGTCTTCGAATCACAACTACATACAAGAATAATATAGAAAACAAACTTACTAGTCTCCGCCAGAGACTTCTCCGACATACCGAGCCTAATCCAGAGATTAGCGAGAAGATCCAAGCCGGGCTGCCGGGGCGGCAGCTATCCACGTCTGCTGGCGGTCGATGACCTGCCGATGTGCGGCCGAGCGCCGGCCTTTATAGCGCTTCGGCGGATGTGTACCTCGGAACTATCTTCCATCAAGTTGTTTTTACGTGTGAGAAGAGTTCCGGGATCTGCAGAGACCTCATCCTTATGTTTATGAGGGCCGGTAGTGGCCCCTGGTGGCCGCTGGTGTCTTTGCTGTGTTGTTGTTGTTGTTGTCGTTCTTGTGGCCGTTCATCAATATTGCCCGTCGGTTGTGTAGTGCTTCGGTGTGCCTGCGAAGCGGACAACCCGCGGCTGCAGGCTGTCAGTTTGGTTGCTGATACTCTAGGCGCCGTGATGTCTGGTGGAGAAAGCCACAGCAGTAGAGGTATCACATCTTTCCCAGCCATATGCAGGAAGAGATTATGAGCAAAATCAACAATTTCCACGTAACATACAAGCGGAAGTGCCATAAAGTAAAAGAAATCGAAGTTCTCCAGTTGTTCTACAGACGATGTGGGCTACATGTTCCCACACTGTTGCATTTTAATGAACTGTCATTAGAGGACCAAGAAGAAAAGAATACATTTTCGTATACGTCTGCCTTCATTTTCAATATGAGGACTAAGTGACTCTAAACAAGTTATTAAACATTTCACTATCCCTACGCAGGAAGTTGAGGTGATCAAGTTTTCTGTTTAAGAACAAATCATTTATAATACATATACTTGACATTATCATGTTGGTGAACAATCTAGAATAATATAGGAACAGAACTTGAACTTCAAACAGCCAAGAGCGCTGTCGTACTGCATTTATTGTAATGATCAGTTTCAGCAGACTAAGTTGCCATCATCAGATCTCCTGCAGTACCTTTCACTGAATCTTTATCAAATGCATACTACATTGTTACAGAAAATTTTAAAGCTGGGGCAACCGCAGCTAAAATTATACATGACTGCTTGGCAATTCAAACAGTGAGCAGTATACCGGGATGGCAGCCATTGCACACGCTTCTACAGACGGGATGCTCGCAGATTACCTTCTCAGCAGCTAGTATGTTGGTGGCAGAAACACACGGGCGTGTCGGCTTTTGTGACTAACATCTGTGAGGGGCATTCTGTTGCTTGACATGGGCCGACAACAGCGTATTTTAATCGGAAAGTGTACAGTTCGCGACACAACACAGACACGAGATTCGCGATTGACGATGGTCTTTATCAATTGACGATGGGAATAGAGCGGAAAACTTTACCAAGCCACAAACAATTGTTACTTTGCGGCATTCTGCAACCTATGACATAGCATTCATATTTGCACCAAAAAATGCAACTGAAAAGTTGCGAAACTGGTTGTCTGGTTTATAAAGTGACCTGAACAAATACAGCAACAGCGGACCATTGGACAAATCATTTAGTTTCATTTTAATAGTTTTCACAGTGGTATTTAAAGAAAAAAATTGTTCACTGTATGAATTGTCAAGCGATCATGCATATTACATACTATCATATCACAGAACGATATTTCATGACCATGAGAATAAAGTATATCAACAAGTTGTGAGGGTAGTGGTGTGTAGTATCTGTAAGTGGTTGTTCTTTGGAGGGCGACAATGGCCAGTGGCGCAGAGAGTCGCAAGCAGAGGCAGTTGTTGAGAGGCTGCGGACGGTGTAGGCTGCGTGAGCCACAGGCGGTTACGTAGCGAAGGATTTGTGTTTAATAGTCGTGGCACACAGTTTGAATAGTAGTGTGTTTATGTTTGTGCAGTGTCATAAAGAAAAAAAATTAAATTTTACCAGTTCTTAATGCATCTCCATCAGTTAGTGCCACACCATTGCATTTAACAATGAACGAAGTCTCGATGTACGCGGCCAACTACAATAAGAGTTAACATAATAATCATTAATTAACCCATATAATCTCCAAGGAGAAGGGAGCTTATAAAGTCAAACATAAAATAAACGTACACAAATTGCACTGATTGGTTCAAATGGCTCTGAGCACTATGGGACTGAACATCTGCGGTCATCAGTCCCGTAGAACTTAGAACTACTTAAACCTAACTAACCTAAGGACATCACGCAACACCCAGTCATCACGAGGCAGAGAAAATCCCTGACCCCGCCGGGAATCGAACCCGGGCGCGGGAAGCGAGATGCACTGATTATTTTGCTAATGTACGAACATGAGATTGTATAGAGTTTTCATTTTGCTAATGAACGAACGTTAGATTTCATAATCAGAGCAATGTTTACTTTGTTTTAAGTAGTGTTTATTTATGCTTGACTTGCTGATATACTATTGTTCTCATGTTCTTGATATATCGTTCTATGATACGATACGGTATAGTAAGTATTTGATCAAGATTCAGCGAAATGTACTGCACGAAACCACTCATCAAAATAAATTCTGTACAACAGCGATCTTGGCTCAAGTTCTGCTTCTTCATTTACATACACGTAGTCTCTCTGCTGCCTGTATCAACATAATATGCCTTTCTCTGTTCGTAGCATAAATTTTCTTTTATTCGCCTATTTAATTTAATATTTTGACTGAATGTATTTCGAAACTGAGGAAGGTAAAATTTTTCTACACGAAATAATAGAAAAAAGGAATAAAAAACAGAAAATCGGCTATTTCGGCGGTTTTAACATTCAGGTTAAACTGACGCGGGAAAAAACCATATAACACTCTATCTCGTAGCGCCGCGTATGTTATTCACATAACATTGGCCGGTGAAATAGTGATTAAAACGCTACCTTGTATCAGAATGTTATCAAAGTAAACTGCGATTCCACATGACAGAATTCGTTTGGCTCTAAGCCCTTCGTTTGGTGCGGATGAGAAGACGAACGCCGATGCACTGGCCGAATCCAGTCTCTGTCGCTCGTCGGCCTACGGCGTGTAGCGGTGTGGTACACTCCTTACGACGAATTTTTACAGGTGGTTGGTGGATGCCACGCCACATTGCCTTGTGGTTCCTGGCAGCTGCAACGAGATGTCAGTGGAGTGGTACAAGTGTGTTTCTGTAACTTTAATTGTGAACAGGAGCACGTGAGACGCTGCTGAAACAAGTCTGCGGATTCTGGGATTTGTGGAAGCCCAGCACGCCACTCTCACCCCAAAGAATAAAAAGTTAAAGTAGCTAATTCATTCCATTTTGAGAGTATTTTGCATAATACACGACATTAATTAGTAGCAAATATTGTTATACAGAGTGTTACAAAAAGGTACGGCCAAACTTTCAGGAAACATTCCTCACACACAAAGAAAGAAAATATGTTATGTGGACATGTGTCCGGAAACGCTTACTTTCCATGTTAGAGCTCATTTTATTACTTCTCTTCAAATCACATTAATCAGGGAATGGAAACACACAGCAACAGAACGTACCAGCGTGACTTCAAACACTTTGTCACAGGAAATTTTCAAAATGTCCTTCGTTAGCGAGGATACATGCATCCACCCTCCGTCGCATGGAATCCCTGGTGCGCTGATGAAGCCCTGGAGAATGGCGTATTGTATCACAGCCGTCCACAATACGAGCACGAAGAGTCTCTACAGTACATTTGGTACCGGGGTTACGTACACAAGAGCTTTCAAATGCCCCCATAAATGAAAGTCAAGAGGGTTGATGTCAGGAGAGCGTGGAGGCCACGGAATTGGTCCGCCTCTACCAATCCATCGGTCACCGGATCTGTTGTTGAGAAGCGTACGAACACTTCGACTGAAATGTGCAGGAGCTCCATCGTGCACGAACCACATGTTGTGTCATACTTGTAAAGGCACATGTTCTAGCAGCACAGGTAGAGTATCCCGTATGAAATCATGATAACGTGCTTCATTGAGCGTAGGTGGAAGAACATGGTGCCTAATCGAGAAATCAGCAACAATGCCTGCCAAAAGGTTCACAGAAAATCTGTGTTGATGACGTGATTGCACAATTGCGTGCGGATTCTCGTCAACCCACAAATGTCGATTGTGAAAATTTACAATTTGATCGCGTTGGAATGAAGCCTCATCCGTAAAGAGAACATTTGCACTGAAATGAGTATTGACACATTGGCCTCCACGGGTACACTTCTGCCAATGGTTCATCCGACAATCAGCTGCTGATAGTGCCTGCACACGCTGTACATGGTACGGAAACAACTGGTTCTCCCGTAGCACTCTCCATACAGTGACGTGGTCAACGTTACCTTGTACAGCAGCAACTTCTCTGACGCTGACATTAGGGTTATCGTCAACTGCACGAAGAATTGCCTCGTCCACTGCAGGTGTTCTCGTCGTTCTAGGTCTTCCCCAGTCGCGAGTCATAGGCTGGAATGTTCCGTGCTCCCTAAGACGCCGATCAATTGCTTCGAACGTCTTTCTGTCGGGACACCTTCGTTCTGGAAATGTGTCTCGATACAAACGTACCGCGCCACGGCTATTGCCCCGTGCTAATCCATACATCAAATGGGCATCTGCCAACTCCGCACTTGTAAACATTGCACTGACTGCAAAACCACATTCGTGATGAACACTAACCTGTTGATGCTACGTACTGATGTGCTTAATGTTAGTACTGTAGAGCAATGAGTCGCATGTCAACACAAGCACCGAAGTCAACATTACTTCCTCGATTCACCGCCAGTTGGCCCAATTGAAGGAAGGTACAGTACATACTGACGAAACTAAAGTGAACTCTAACATGGAAATTAAGCGTTTCCGGACACATGTCCACATGACATCTTTTCTTTCTTTGTGTATGAGGAATGTTTCCTGAAAGTTTGGCCGTACCTTTTTGTAACACCCTGTATATGGATTGTTTTGAGCCAGAGGTGGAGAAAGTGCGTGCGAACATTGATTGATCACGTAAATGACGAGGGGCCAACTGGTTCCGTTAATGGACATGAACAGGATGCTGTTATCGTCAGTGATGACGACACATCAGAGGAGGGAGGAGATGAAAATGACGACGTTCAGACTAGTGGTACTTTTAGTCGTTTGATATTTTCCCAGATAAAATGGAGAAAAGTATTTCCACGCCCTAATGTTAGAATAAGGTCGCACAGTATTATTTACCTATCTTCCAGGCGTCGTTGGTAATGCCAAATAATGTGCTATACCATTACTGTTTCAGACTCTTTAGTTTTTCTGATTTTTATTGAACAAATTTATTTGTTTACATATAATACCGTAGAGAGTCAGAGATAGAAGTATTCACAAGAAAATGTACTAAACATATAACGAACACGGAATAATGGCAGTGGGCTTTTGTATTTAGCAGGGACATACAGGGGTACTAGACTGAATTTGGAATAACTTTGGGCATCTGAAGGTACTGGGATAAAGATTATTTGCGGCACTGCAGCCCTCCACAGATTGAGGTGGACCTAAAATATTGTCAGTATTGTGGAAACGTCCTGAACGTGTCGGGTCGAGTACGGACGGTCTCATAATATTCAAATCTGGACAGAGCTTCAGGGACCAGGCGCGTGTCGCTGGTGTGCACTGTTTGTCTTCCAATACGCCGTTGTGTAAATCATACCTTAGATTCAATTTTTAAAGAACTTTTTAACACAATAGAATTCCAATACGCCTATGCAAGGGTAATCTTTGTATACACCATTTTAGAATGGTTAACGGAGGATTCCCTAAGACACTGATTACTTCAAACATTATAAAGTATAGTACAGATTGGTGTATCTAACAGCAGTTTGGTTAAACGTTCCCATCTCTAAAAATGCGTCATACATCTGCAGTGACTTGTAAAAGGTCTGTGAAACACGCGTCTGTTTCACCAAATTATTACAAAGCGTGAAAAAAACTGTTTTACGTTAATTGCCAGACACATAGATCGAAGAGCCAAAGAAACTGGTACATCTGCCTAATATCGTGTAGGTCTCGGCGAGCACGCAGAAGTGCTGAAACACGACGTGGCATGCTCGACTAATGCCTGAACTTAGAATTATATATTAATATCTTCAGCTGCTAAAGGGCATTGATATATATCAATGGGGATAGGTGAAAATGTTTGCCCCGACCGCGACTCGAACCCGGGATCTCCTGCTTACATGGCAGACGCTCTATCTTTTTTTTTCAGTTTTTTATTGCAGGGGACAACTAACCCTCTGACCGAACATGCTGACTTACCGTGCCGGCATCCATCCGAGCCACCGCGGGCTCAGAGGACAGTATGACTGCAGGGACTATCTCGCACACGCCTCCCGCAAGACCCACATTCTCACTTTACACGTCCACACACTACATTCGTAGTGCCCTACCCAATACATCCATTACTCGTGGAAGACATTCTTACCAAGTCCCGTAAGAGTTCGGGTAATATGTGTGCATCCGCACAGAAGAAGAAGGTCATGGCCGGTATTGCCAGAACTATATACTTATACAGATATGACACCACATCCATATAAGTATATAATGTTTGAAGTAGCGCTGGAGGGAACTGACACCATGAATCCTGCGGGCTGTCTATAAAGCCATAAGACTACGCAAGGTGAAAATCTCTTCTGATCAGCACGTTTCAAGGCATCCCAGATTTGCTCATTAATTTTCGTGTCTGGGGAGTTTGGTGGCCAGCGGAAATGTTTAAACTCTGAAGAATTTTCCTGGAGCCACTCTGTAGCAGTTCCGGACGTGTGGGATGTCGCATTGTCCTGTTGGAATTATCCAAGCCCGTCGGAATGCACAATGGACGTGAATGGATGCAGGTTATCAGACAGGATGCTTACGTACTTGTTACCAGTCAGAGTCGTATCTAGACGTATCAACTGCACACGCCCCACACCATTACTGAGCCTCCACCAGCTTGAACAGTCCCCTGCTGACATGCAGGCTCCATTGATTGACGAGGTTGTCTCCATTCCCGTACACGTCCATCCGCTCGATATAATTTGAAACGAGACTCGTCCGACCAGGCATCATGTTTACAGTCATCAACAGTGTAGGTGTTGACGAGTCTAGGTGAGGCGTATAGCTTTGTGTCTTGCAGTCATATGTTTCGTCGAATGATTCGGACGCAGACACTTGTTGATGGCGCAGCATTGATATCTGCAGCAATTTTTGGAAGGGTTGCACTTCTGTCACGTTGAATGATTATCTTTAGTCGTCGTTGCTCCTGTACTTGCAGGATCTTTTACCGGTCACAGCAGTGTCGGAGATTTGATGTTTTACTGGATGCCTGATATTCACGGTACACTTGTGAAATAATCGTACGAGAAAATCCCCACTTCATCGCTGCCTCGGAGACGCTGTGTCCCATCGCTCGTGCGCCGACTATAACACCACGTTCAAACTCACATAAATTTTCATAACCTGCCAATGTAGCAGCAGTTACCCATCTAACAACTGCACCGGACACTTGTCTTATATAGGCGTTGCCGACCGCAGCGCCGTATTCTGCCTGTTTACATATATCTGTATTGTTATATGCATGCCTATGCCAGTTTCTTTGCCGCTTCAGTGTATAATTGTGTAAGTGGGCTGCTTGTGAGTTGGCAGCGCTGTGTAGTGCTTTGCATTGGATCTCTTACAAAAAAAAGCGGTCAGAGACTCTGTGGCTGGTCGGACTAGTTGGAAGTTAATCGCCTGTATTGTTGGGCAGTTGGAAGTTAGTCGCCAGCAGTGATGGAAGTACTGTTGGGCTGTTGGAGGCGAACAACCAGCAGGGATGCTACGAACTCAGTCTCCGATTCGCCTTGAAGATGGCTGGGAGGTTTCCAGCAGAAATATCGCAAGAAGAATTGTCGCTGTCCCGAGTGCACGCCCGAAAGATGATGGAACAATATTGTATAGGTTTGTTAGGATTTCTTCTTAGTCAGGGAAATTCTTTTGTGTTAATTACTTGAAGTCAGGTTATCTTTTTTTGAGTAGTCAGATTGCGTTGTGCTAGGATAGTATTGGCCAGTGTTGACATTTTAAGAATGAGTAAAGAGAAATAGGCTCAGTACGTTCAGTTTCACTCTGCTGTTTCAGAATCATTTTAAATAAAGGAGTTTCATCTGTCGACCCTTAGCCGAGGATACCTCACTGGAATCTTCTGACTTTTCTTGCAGTTTGAATAATTAGTGCAAGATTAGAAATTGGTTATTGTTTACTGCTAACGCATAATTGTTGAGATGTCACCACCAGACACGACACTTGCTAGTTGGTAGCCTTTAAATCGGTCGCAGTCCGTTAGTATACGTCGGACCCACGTGTCGCCACTATCAGTGATTGCAGACCAAGCGCCGCCACACGGCAGGTCTAGTCTAGAGACTCCCTAGCACTCGCCCCAGGTGTACAGCCGACTTTGCAAATGAGAGCGTATGTAGACAGTGAACCATCGCTAGCAGAGACGACAGTTTAGCATAGCTTTCATCTATGTCATTTGCTACGACCTAGCAAGGCGCCATATTCAGTTACTATTCTGAACAGATAATATTGTGAATCATGACCGTCAAGAGAGACGTTCATCGGTAATGGATTAAAGTTAAGTATCAAACTAATTACGTCCACTTTCTGAATTATAATTCCTTGTCTTGTTCCAGACCTCATGTCAGTATAGTTCTTCCCTCCTCACGCCAGCCTGTCTGAGCTAAAACGCGTGCATTTCGGCCTCCCTTCGCAACATGGTGTTGGTTCTTCTGCCAACAGAACATTGGCGACGAGTGTAAAAACGATGTTCTTATCTATAATGCCCTGATTTCATTGTGTAATGGCTTCGCCACAATCTCCAGATGTACTGTTCGAATTCTATCGCTTACAGAATCAGCAGACGCAGGCATTACTGGATGCCCTTGGACAGCTCGTCCAGGGTCAACGGGCAATGCAAAACGAAGCGGCAGCCGCCGCTCCACCGCTATCGCAGCCACAACACGTGTTGCACCGCCTTTCAGACCTTTTGATGCTGCACTGGAAAGCTGGACGGAGTGGTCACGCCAATTTGGATTCCATCTCGCCGCCTACAGAATTCAAGGTAACGAGCAGCAGCCTTTTCTTTTGTCGTCCGTCGGTGTCGAAACTTACCAGGTGATAGTCAAATTATTTCCCCGACGCGATGTAGCAAGCCTGTCCTACAAAGAAATTGAAATATGCATCTAATGCAGACAAAAACAATCAGTCAATGTAGTTGCAAAATGGTATACTTTCTTTCGTACAAATGGTACGGCAGGTCAGACTAATCAGGAGTGGGTTGCAACCTTGCAAAGCCTTACTAGGGATTGTGCTTTTGAGTGTCAATGTGGACTCCCATATTCAGATACTATGGTACGTGATCCAATTGCACAGAACGTTTCTGATGTTCGTATAAGGGTACAGATTTTGAAACTAGTCAATCCCCCCCTTCAGCAAGTGATGGACATATTGGATCGGCAGGACACACTTGACTTTGCTCAGGAATCATTTGAAACTTCGCCAGCCGTGTGTCAGGTTAACCGGCCAGCCGGGCGAGCAGCACGGAGCAGTAAACAGCCCTCGCGCCCGGCCGCGCCGCTGCCACCAGGCTCTCAGCCATGTGTGCCGCGCCAGCGAGCAAATGCAGTGCTCAAATCATGCCCGCGGTGCGCTACTAAACATTCGCGTGAGAATTGCCCATCACGCCAAGCTATTTGCTTTTTCTGTAATAAAAAAGTACATGTTCAGAGTGTTTGGCAGAAAAAGCTCAGCTCGGAAACTCAAACCCAATCCCGGCCCTTTGCTTTGCACCGGAATCGGAATCGAACCAAGGATACTCTGGCTCGCAAAACTTCGCCCATGGAAATTCATGTCGTTCATTCCACTCCACCCAGTGCCACTCTCTCTAACAGTGACTGTGTTCGTCCCATTAATAGCGTGCGTCGACATCGCTGGAAATCTTGTCAAGTCGCAAGTGATTTTGTACCAGTGTCAGTTCACATTGCATGAGACAGTCGCTCTTGTCAGCAGGACAATAAACTTTTGGTAGACTTGGACATTAATGGCAAAGTGATACCATTCCGGCTCGATACCGGAGATGCAGTTTCACTGATAAATCAAGACACTTACAAACTGCTGGGCACACTGTTGCGTGCCGCAAATGTTAAGCTAACTAGTTATTCAGGACAAGCGATCACTGTGTTAGGACAGTGCAGCCTTCTTGCAACATACAAGGGACAAACAAAACTTGTGTCATTGTACGTCCTTCATTCTTCCTCTGCAGTGAACTTGTTTGGTTTCGATTTATTTCAGTTGTTTAACTTGTCTATAGTAAATCAGTGAACCAGGCTGCCTTCAGACAGTGTTTCTCGTCTATGTGAAGAATTTGCAGACATTTTTACACCGGACCTCAGTTGCGCTAAGAATTATAAAGCACATATGGAACTAAAAGTAAATGCACAACCAAAATTTTTCAAAGCGCGCAATGTTCCCCACGCATTGCGTGATGAGGTTGAAAAACCATTACACGATTTGGAATCACAAGGTGCAATTGAACCTGTGCAGGCTTCTCTCTGGGCATCACCCTTAGTAATTTTGCCAAAAGCTTTGGGAAAATTGAGACTTTGTGTGGACTTCAAGGCAACAGTGAATCCACAACTAGTGATTGCCACTTTTCCTTTACCCCGCCCAGAAGATCTTTTTGACAAACTGTGCCCGGGTAAATATTTTTCGAAGTTGGACCTAGCAGATGCGTACTTGCAAATACCGATGGATGAAGAATCCCAGCACGTTTTGGTGGTTAACACGCATTTTGGTTTGCATCGATTCAAATGACTGTCATTCGGGTGTGCATCCGCCCCTGCATTGTTTTAGCAATATCTACAAACTGTTTGTGCATCGGTCCCTACTGCAGCAAACTATCTGGACGATATTGTCATCTCTGGAAAGACGGAAGTAGAACATTTAGCCAATCTCAAAACATTATTTCAGTTCTTGCGACAAAATGGTCTTCGCTTATGGAAGGACAAATGTGTGTTTTTTGCTCGTGACTTGCCATACCTGCGCCATGTACTCAATGCCCAAGGCATACATCCCAGTCCCACACACCTCCGTGCCATACAAGACTTGCCTTCACCGCAGAGTTTGATTTTTCCCAGCACACTCTGTAGCTGCTTCAATTATTATCACAGATATGTGCGCCACGCCTCTTCCATTTCAGCTCCGCTTCATCGCTTTTGCCATAAAGGTGTTCCGTTGGTCTGGACGATGGAATGCGAACGCGCCTTTCGCCGGTTGAAATCGGCGTTGATTTCCAACACTTGCCTTACGCCATTCGATCCCCGGAAGCCCCTTTTGTTGATGGTAGATGCATCGGATTTCAGGATCGGTGCTGTGCTCGCGCACAAAGATGGCTCGCACGACCGCCCTATTGCCTTTGCTTCCAAATTGCTCTCGTCTGCACAAAGAAATTATTCACAGCTCGAAAAAGAAGCATTGGCTCTCGTACTTGGTGTTACAAAGTTTCATGATTTCTTGTATGGTCGTCACTTTACCATCATCACAGACCACAAACCTTTGACATCCCTTTTTCATCCGAACAAGCCTGTACTTCCACTTACAGTGCAAAAATTCATTCGCTGGTCTATTTTCCTCTCGCAGTACCGCTACGATAGCAGTGGACCGATACAAGATAAGCACGGAAACGCCGATGCGTTGTCCCGTTTGCCTGTTGCTGAGGATACAGCATTCGATTCCTCCAAACTTGCATGCATGTTCATTGATTTGGAAACCGATGACGTGGTCCAATCGTTTACGATTGATTTTCGTCGAGTAGCTACAGCCACAACTGCCGACCCTGTCCTTGCTACCGTTCTGCATTTTGTTGCTACGCAATGGCCCTTGTCAAAGTCACGGATCGAGGACACGTTGGTTCGCCGATTTTTTGCTCACAAGGAGAGACTTTTTGTTCGATGTGGTGTTTTGCTGTTGCGTTCTGACAATGATCAGTCCAGGGTCGTGGTCCCACGCTCGTTACAGTCCTCTGTCTTAAAAGTTTCTCCACCACGGACATTGGGGTATAGTGAGAACGAAACAACTTGCTCGTCAGCACTGTACTTGGTTCGGAATCGATGCCGCAATTACGAATATGTGCTCTTCTTGCATGGTGTGTGCCGAACAACAATCAGCACCACCGCGGAAATTCTTTCATGGCCAAAAGCCACTTTCCCTTGGTAACGCTTACACATCGATTTTGCTGGTCCATTCTGAAATACTCGATGATTGGTTGTGATAGATTCGTTCAGTAATTTTCCTTTTGTTGTCGGGATGTCTTCCACGACATCGTCTGCCACCATCCAAGCGTTATCTGCTATCTTTTGCATTGAAGGTCTTCCACAGACTATTGTTTCCGACAATGGCCCACAATTTGTGTCCGCAGAATTTCAGTCATTCTGCAAGGCCAATGGTATTCAACATCTGACGTCCGCGCCGTTTTCGCCTCAGTCAAACGGTGCCGCTGAACGATTGGTCCGGACTTTCAAGTCCCAGATGTTGAAGTTGAAAGAGTCGCATTCTCGGGAGGACGCGTTATTGCTCTTTTTGTCCTCGTATCGCTCTCAGCCCCGAGATGATCGCTCGCCGGCTGAGTTGCTCCACGGTCGCCCTCATCGAGCCTTCATGTCTTTGCTACATCCGCCGCATGAGGTTCCTGTGCAGCGGCAGCCACCTGCTTTTGCTCCAGGCGACGTTGTCTACTACCGCCACTACAGAGGTTCACAGCGTTGGCTCGCAGGGCGCATTCTTCGCTGCCTCGGACGCGCTATGTATCTGAGATGCCGGGGCGCCTCACCAGAGGCCCCCAAAACCAATCAGCTGCGCCTCTGTCGTCGCACGGGATCTGCCGCTCGCCGTCTGCTTTCAGCGACGGTGCCGTCCGGCCAGCGCCTCGGGGACCCATCTACTGGCTCGCCTCAGCCCCAGGTGTTACCGACGCTGCCTTCCATTTTGCCCCATGGCGACGCGCTGCCGCCGCCGCCGCTGCCGCCGCCTGTTCTCCCGGCGGCGCCGCCCGCAGTGGACGCGTCGCTGCAACCGCCGGGCGCCTCCCTGGGTCACGCGCCGCCGATCGCTTCCCGTGACCAGTTGTCCTCCGACATGGAACTCTTGCCCGCTCCGGTCCATATGTCGTCTTCGCCCGTAGGGTGCCCCGGCCCGATGGAGGTCGACCCTACCGCCAGACACCACACTTGCTAGGTGGTAGCCTTTAAATCGGCCGCAGTCCTTCAGTATACGTCGGACCCGCGTGTCGCCACAATCAGTGATTGCAGACCGAGCGCCGCCACACGGCAGGTCTAGTCTAGAGAGACTCCCTAGCATTCGTCTCCTGTTGTACAGCCGACTTTTCTAGCGATGGTTCACTGACTACATACGCTCTCATTTGCTAAGACAACAGTTTAGCATAGCCTTCAGCTACGTCATTTGCTACGACCTAGCAAGGCGCCGTATTCAGTTACTATTCTGAACAGATAATATTGTGAATCATGTACCGTCAAGAGCGACGTTCATCATTAATGGATTAAAGTTAAGTATCAAACTAATTACGTCTGCTTTCTGAATTCTAATTCCTTGTCATGTTCCAGACCTCACGTCAGTATAGTCCTTCCCTCCTCACGCCAGCCTGCGTGAGCTAAAACGCGTGCATTTCGGCCTCCCTTCGTAACACGGTGTTGGCTCTTCTGCCAACACCACAATTGTATAGAGAGTTTCCTTTGTAGTTTTAGTTTTCATTGTTGTACGATACTGTAGTGAAGCAGCTGTGGCACGCATGTGGAGTCGCACCAAGTATTTCATAGTCGCGTTTGCAATTAATTAGATATTATTTTCAGTGCTATTTTTGATGTGTTTTCTTATTTTTGCTCTTCAAATTGTGTTTTTCTGTATTATCGTATGAAATACTGTGATAATCATGGCGTGTGAAAAGTGCAACACTAGGCTCCAAAGTAAATTGAGAAATGACAGTGAAGACGAGAGTAGTGTGTTAGCACCACCTTGTAATGAATTAACAAATGTTCAACATAATAATTTGGTAATTGAGCATAAGGAAATGGAGCAGGCAGTAAATAACGGGGTAGATACTGAAACAGTGAACAGGGAAGTATTGTCGATCGATCGGTCGGCAACAGTTCACCTTAGGAATCCGAAATGACAGAACCAAATCTTGCAAATACTGCACATTCAGGTCTTGCGTAATTACCCTTTTCTCAATCAAGTCGATATTCACTTTCTGGTTTTCAAAATGTAAATATTGTCGGTGCAAATGAAAGGCATTGGCAAGGTGTACCCGTGGTCTAGGGATAGCGTCTTTGATTCAAAATCAAAACATCTTCGTTCCCGGGTTCGATCCACGCCACTGCCTAAACTTTGATAAATAATCAGCATTGGCGGCCGAAGACTTCCGGCATAAGCAGTCAGCCTCATTCTGCCAACGGCCTTGTCAAAGAGGGCGGAGGAGCGGATAGAGGTTCAGGGCACTCTCTTGTCCTAGGGGTGGGAAATTGCCCTAAAGGCGGAAGAATCAGCAATGATCAACGACATGAGGATGCAGAAGGCAATGGAAACCACTGCATTAAAGACACGTAACGTGTATCCACAGGACATGTGACCTGTAACTGAAGAAGTGTCATGA
This sequence comes from Schistocerca americana, assembly GCF_021461395.2. Taxonomy (NCBI): domain Eukaryota; kingdom Metazoa; phylum Arthropoda; class Insecta; order Orthoptera; family Acrididae; genus Schistocerca; species Schistocerca americana. The sequence continues at coordinate 29,139,492 of NC_060121.1, read as the reverse complement.
TGATCTCTCCACTGGCAAAAGATTCCGGAATAGTCCCCCATTCGGATCTCCGGGAGGGGACTGCCAAGGGGCAGGTTACCATGAGAAAAAGATTGAATAATCAACGAAAGGATAGCGTTCTACGAGTCGGGGCGTGGAATGTCAGAAGCTTGAACGTGGTAGGGAAACTAGAAAATCTGAAAAGGGAAATGCAATGACGCAATCTAGATATATTAGGGGTCAGTGAAGTGAAGTGGAAGAAAGACAAGGATTTCTGGTCAAATGAGTATCGGGTAATATCAACAGCAGCAGAAAATGGTATAACAGGTGTAGGATTCGTTATGAAAAGGAAGGTAGGGCAGAGGGTGTGTTACTGTGAACAGTTCAGTGACCGGGTTGTTCTAATCAGAATCGACAGCAGACCAACACCGACAACGATAGTTAAGGTATACATGCCGACGTCGCAAGCTGAAGATGAACAGATAGAGAAAGTGTATGAGGGTATTGAAAGGGTAATGCAGTATGTAAAGGGGGACTAAAATCTAATAGTCATGGGCGACTGGAATGCAGTTGTAGGGGAAGGAGTAGAAGAAAAGGTTACAGCAGAATATGGGCTTGGGACAAGGAATGAAAGAGGAGAAAGACTAATTGAGTTCTGTAACAAGTTTCAGCTAGTAATAGCGAATACCCTGTTCAAGAATCACAAGAGGAGGAGGTATACTTGTAATCTAATTGAAATCTTCCCGTATCTCCCGGCCTTTTCCATCATGGTCAGACAGAGATTCCGAAAACAGATACTGGACTGTAAGGCGTACCCAGGAGCAGATATAGACTCAGATCACAATATAGTAGTGATGAAGAGTAGGCTGAAGTTCAAGACATTAGTCAGGAAGAATCAATACGCAAAGAAGTGGGATACGGAAGTAGGCTACTAAGGAATGACGAGATACGTTTGAAGTTCTCTAACGCTATAGATACAGCAATAAGGAATAGCGCAGTAGGCAGTACAGTTGGAGAGGAATGGACATCTCTAAAAAGGGCCATGACAGAAGCTGGGAAGGAAAACATAGGTACAAAGAAGGTAGCGGCGAAGAAACCATGGGTAACAGAAGAAATACTTCAGTTGATTGATGAAAGGAGGAAGTACAAACATGTTCCGGGAAAATCAGGAATACAGAAATACAAGTCGCTGAGGAATGAAATAAAGAGGAAGTGCAGGGAAGCTAAGACGAAATGGCTGCAGGAAAAATGTGAAGACATCGAAAAAGATATGATTGTCGGAAGGACAGACTCAGCATACAGGGAAGTCAAAACAACCTTTGGTGACATTAAAAGCAACGGTGGTAACATTAAGAGTGCAACGGGAATTCCACTGTTAAATGCAGAGGAGAGAGCAGATAGGTGGAAAGAATACATTGAAAGCCTCTATGAGGGTGAACATTTGTCTGATGTGATAGAAGAAGAAACAGGAGTCGATTTAGAAGAGATAGGGGATCCAGTATTAGAATCGGAATTTAAAAGAGCTTTGGAGGACTTACGGTCAAATAAGGGAGAAGGGATAGATAACATTCCATCAGAATTTCTAAAATCATTGGGGGAAGTGGCAACAAAACGACTATTCACGTTGGTGTGTAGAATATATGAGTCTGGCGATATACCATCTGACTTTCGGAAAAGCATCATCCACACAATTCCGAAGACGGCAAGAGCTGACAAGTGCGAGAATTATCGCACAATCAGCTTAACAGCTCATGCATCGAAGCTGCTTACAAGAATAATATACAGAAGAATGGAAAAGAAAATTGAGAATGCGCTAGGTGACGATCAGTTTGGCTTTAGGAAAAGTAAAGGGACGAGAGAGGCAATTCTGACGTTACAGCTAATAATGGAAGCAAGGCTAAAGAAAAATCAGGACACTTTCATAGGATTTGTCGACCTGGAAAAAGCGTTCGACAATATAAAATGGTGCAAGCTGTTCGAGATTCTGAAAAAAGTAGGGGTAAGCTATAGGGAGAGACGGGTCATATACAATATGTACAACAACCAAGAGGAAATAATAAGAGTGGACGATCAAGAACGAAGTGCTCGTATTAAGAAGGGTGTAAGACAAGGCTGTAGCCTTTCGCCCCTACTCTTCAATCTGTACATCGAGGAAGCAATGATGGAAATAAAAGAAAGGTTCAGGAGTGGAATTAAAATGCAAGGTGAAAGGATATCAATGATACGATTCGCTGATGACATTGCTACCCTGAGTGAAAGTGAAGAAGAATTAAATGATCTGCTGAACGGAATGAACCGTCTAATGAGTACACCGTATGGTTTGAGAGTAAATCGGAGAAAGACGAAGGTAATGAGAAGTAGTAGAAATGAGAACAGCGAGAAACTTAACATCAGGATTGATGGTCACGAAGTCAATGAAGTTAAGGAATTCTGCTACCTAGGCAGTAAAATAACCAATGACGGACGGAGCAAGGAGGACATCAAAAGCAGACTCGCTATGGCAAAAAAGGCATTTCTGGCCAAGAGAAGTCTACTAATATCAAATACCGGCCTTAATTTGAGGAAGAAATTTCTGAGGATGTACGTCTGGAGTACAGCATTGTATGGTAGTGAAACATGGACTGTGTGAAAACTGGAACAGAAGAGAATCGAAGCATTTGAAATGTGGTGCTATAGACGAATGTTGAAAATTAGGTGGATTGATAAGGTAAGGAATGAGGAGGTTCTATGCAGAATCGGAGAGGAAAGGAATATGTGGAAAACACTGATAAGGAGAAGGGACAGGATGATAGGATATCTGCTAAGACATGAGGGAATGACTTCCATGGTACTAGAGGGAGCTGTAGAGGGCAAAAACTGTAGAGGAAGACAGAGATTGGAATACGTCAAGCAAATAATTGAGGACGTAGGTTGCAAGTGCTGCTCTGAGATGAAGAGGTTAGCACAGGAAAGGAATTCGTGGCGGGCCGCATCAAACCAGTCAGTAGACTGATGAAAAAAAAAAAAAAAAAAAGCAGGCCTATTGACACCACACAGTCAACATGGATTTAGAAAACATCTGTATTTCTGGATTTCCGGAAGACTTTTGACACGGTACCACACAAGCGCCTCGTAGAAAAATTGCGTGCTTATGGAATATCGTCTCAGTTATGTGACGAGATTTGCGATTTCCTGTCAGAGAGTCACATTTCGTAGTAATTGACGGAAAGTCGTCGAGTAAAACAGAAGTGATTTCTGGTGTTCCCCAAGGAAGTGTTATAGGCCCTTTGCTGTTCCTTATCTATATAAACGATTTGGGAGACACTCTCGGTTGTTTGCAGATGATGCTGTCGTATATCGACTAATTAAGTGATCAGAAGATCAAAACGAATTGCAAAATGATGTAGAAAAGATATCTGAATGGTGCGAAAAGTGGCAGTTGACCCTAAATAACGAAACGTGTGAGATCATCCACGTGGGTGCTAAAAGGAACTCGTTAAATTTCGGTTACACGATAAATCAGTCTAATCTAAAAGCCGTAAATTCAACAATTACGAACAACTTAAATTGGAAGGAACACATTTAAAATGTTGTGGGGAAGGCTAACCAAAGATTGCGTTTTATTGGCAGGACAATTAGAAAATGTAACGGGTCTACTAAGGAGACTGCCTACACTACGCTTGTCCGTCCTCTTTTAGGATACTGCTGTGCGGTGTGGGGTCCTTACCAGGCAGGACTGACGGCGTACATCGAATAAGGTCAAAGAAAGGCAGCACGTTTTGTATTATCGCGAAATATGGGAGAGAGTGTCACAGAAATGATACAGGATCTGGGCTGGACATCGTTAAAAGAATGGCGTTTTTCGTTGCGACGGGAACTTGTCACGAATCTCCAATCACCAACTTTCTCCTCCGAATGCGAAAATATTTTGTTGACCCCGACTTACATAGGGAGGAACGATCACCACGATAAAATAAACGAAATGAGAGCTCGTACGGAAAGAAATAGGTGTTCGTTCTCTCCGCGCTATACGAGATTCGAATAATAGAGAATTGTGAAGGTGGTTCGATGAACCCTGTGTCAGGCAGCTGAATATGATTTACAAAGTACCCATGTAGATGTAGAAGGGGTAATATAGATACTGCCTACAGGAAAATTAAGGACATCTTTGGAGAAAAGAGAGCCACTTGTATGAATATCAAGAGCTCAGATGGAAACCCAGTTCTAAGCAAAAAAGAGAAAGCAGAAAGGTGGAAGGCGTATATAGAGGGTCTATACAAGGGCGCTCTACTTGAGGACAATATTATGGAAATGGAAGAGGATGTAGATGAAGATGAAATGAGAGACATGATAATGCGTGAAGAGTTTGACAGAGCACTGAAAGACCTGAGTCGAAACAATGCCCCGGGATTAGACAACATTCCATTGGAACTACTGACAGCCTTGGGAGAGCCAGTCCTGACAAAACTCTATCATCTGGTGAGCAAGATGTATGAGACAGGCGAAATACCCTCAGACTTCAAGAAGAATATAATAATTCCAATCCCAAAGAAAGCAGGTGTTGACAGATGTGAAAATTACAGAACTATGAGTTTAGTAAGTCACAGCTGCAAAATACTAACGCGAATTCTTTACAGACGAATGGAAAAACTGGTAGAAGCCGACCTCGGCGAAGATGAGTTTGGATTCCGCAGAAATGTTGGAACACGTGAGGCAATACTGACCCCACGACTTATCTTAGAAAATTGATTAAGGAAAGGCAAACCTATATTTCTAACATTTGTAGACTTAGAGAAAGCTTTTGACAATGTTGACTGGAATACTCACTTTCAAATTCTAAAGGTGGCAGGGGTAAAATACAGGGAGCGAAAGGCTATTTACAATTTGTACAGAAACCAGATGGCAGTTATAAGAGTCGAGGGGCATGAAAGGGAAGCAGCGGTTGGGAAGGGAGTGAGACAAGGTTGTAGCCTGTCCCCGATGTTATTCAATCTGTATATTGAGCAAACAGTAAAGGAAACAAAAGAAAAATTCGGAGTAGGTATTAAAATCCATGGAAAAGAAATAAAAACTTTGAGGTTCGCCGAAGACATTGTAATTCTGTCAGAGACAGCAAAGGACTTGGAAGAGCAGTTGAACGGAATGGACAGTGCCTTGAAAGGAGGATACAAGATGAACATAAACAAAAGCAAAACGAGGATAATAGAATTTAGTCGAATTAAGTCGGGTGATGCTGACGGAATTAGATTAGGAAATTAGACACTTAAAGTAGTAAATGAGTTTTGCTATTTGGGGAGCAAAATAACTGATGATGGTCGAAACAGAGAAGATATAAAATGCAGACTGGCAATGGCAAGGAAAGCGTTTCTGAAGAAGAGAAATTTGTTAACATCGAATACAGATTTAAGTGTCAGGAAGTCGTTTCTGAAAGTATTTGTATGGAGTGTAGCCATGTATGGAAGTGAAACATGGACGATAAATAGTTTGGACAAGAAGAGAATAGAAGCTTTCGAAATGTGGCGCTACAGAAGAATGCTGAAGATTAGATGGGTAGATCACATAACTAATAAGGAGGTATTGAATAGAATTGGGGAGAAGAGGAGTCTGTGGCACAACTTGACGAGAAGAAGGGACTGGTTGGTAGGACATGTCCTGAGGCATCAGGGGATCACAAATTTAGCATTGGAAGGCAGCTTGGAGGGTAAAAATCGTAGAGGGAGACCAAGAGATGAATACACTAAGCAGATTCAGAAGGATGTAGGTTGCAGTAGCTACTGGGAGATGAAGAGGCTTGCACAGGATAGAGTAGCATGGAGAGCTGCATCAAACCAGTCTCAGGACTGAAGACCACAACAACAACAGATGCAGAAGCACCGAGGCCCTCCCCACGGACATGTCCCCTCCCCCCACAGCTGTATCCCGCGTTACCGCGCTACAGGTGCCCCCGGCCCTCGCCACACGTGCCCTTGCGCCCTGGCCGGCCCTTTTGACTCGCTCGCCGCTGTATCGACCAGCCCAGGGCCGCACTTGCCCGCCGCTGCCGTGCCACGCCCCCTCGCAGAACTCGCGCTCTGACCAGCAGTGCACACAACACAGAGGTCTGTCGTCCGAGCGTACACAAATCTCGGGTCGCAGTATCCGACCAAAACTGTCCGTACCTTACTCGTTCGTAATATCGCAATGAAACTGTCGTACTCTTGAAAGTTTGGAAACTAAAGTACCAACAAAACTTTTTAATCGAATACGGATGCGGACCACTGCTGCTATAGCGAATAGACGTTGCCAGAAATGACTGCAACCAGTCGGTCGTCTTCTGTGACGGCAGACTTTATAACCGCGATTCGGCGCCAGACACTACGCCGTCCTCGATTTGTCAACCCGACGTTCACGAGAAATGAAAACAGACTACGAGCCAGTCATCATCATCATAATTTAAGACTGATTATGCCTTTCAGCGTTCAGTCTGGGGCATAGTCCCCCTTAGGTCTGTTACATTTTCGAAGTGTCCTGCCAATAAAACGCAGTCTTTCGTTACCCTTCCCCACAACATTTTAAATGTGTTCCTTCCAATTTGAGTTGTTCGTAATTGTAATACCTACGTATTTAGTTGAATTTACGGCTTTTAGATTAGACTGATTTATCGTGTAACCGAAATTTAACGAGTTCCTTTTAGCACTCACGTGGATGATCTCACACTTGATTCCGTATTTCTAGATTTCCGGAAAGCTTTTGACACCGTTCCTCACAAGCGACTTCTAATCCAACTGCGCGCCTGTGGGGTATCGTCTCAGTTGTGCGACTGGATTCGTGATTTCCTGACAGGAAGGTCGCAGTTCGTAGTAATAGACGGCAAATCGTCGAGTAGAATTGAAGTGATATCAGGTGTTCCCCAGGGAAGCGTCCTGGGACCTCTGCTGTTCCTGATTTATGTAAATGACCTGGGTGACAATCTGAGCAGTTCTCTTAGGTTGTTCGCAGATGGTGCTGTAATTTACCGTCTAGTAAGGTCATCCAGAGACCAGTATCAGTTGCAAAGCGATTTAGAAAAGATTGCTGTACGGTGTGGCAGGTGGCAGTTGACGCTAAATAACGAAAAGTGTGAGGTGATCCACACGAGTTCCAAAATAAATCCGTTGGAATTCGATTACTCGATAAATAGTACAATTCTCGAGGCTGTCAATTCGACTAAGTACCTGGGTGTTAAAATTACGAACAACTTCAGTTGGAAGGACCACATAGATAATATTGTGGGGAAGGCGAGCCAAAGGTTGCGTTTCATTGGCAGGAGACTTAGAAGAAGCGACAAGTCCACTAAAGAGACAGCTTACACTAGACTCGTTCGTGTGGGATCCTTACCAAGTGGGATTGACGGAGGACATCGAAAGGGTTCAAAAAAGGGCAGCTCGTTTTGTATTATCACGTAATAGGGGAGAGAGTGTGGCAGATATGATACGAGAGTTGGGATGGAAGTCATTAAAGCAAAGACGTTTTTCGTCGCGGCGAGATCTATTTACGAAATTTCAGTCACCAACTTTCTCTTCCGAATGCGAAAATATTTTGTTGAGCCCAACCTACATAGGTAGCAATGATCATCAAAATAAAATAAGAGAAATCAGAGCTCGAACAGAAAGGTTTAGGTGTTCGCTTTTCCCGCGCGCTGTTCGGGAGTGGAATGGTAGATTGTGGTTCGATGAACCCTTTGCTTAGCACTTAAATGTGAATTGCAGAGTAATCATGTAGATGTAGATAAAATTCCTCCATGATCCCCTATTCAGTGCTAACTGGTGCCTCGTCTGATGTTAAGCCTATTACTTCAAAATCATTCTTAACCGAATCCAGGTACCTTCTCCTTGGTCTGCCCAGACTCCTCCTACCCTCTACTGTTGAACCCATGTCTCTTGGGTAGCCTTGCTTCTCCCATGCGTGTAACATGACCCCACCATCTAAGTCTGTTCGCCCTGACTGCTACATCTATAGAGTTCATTCCCAGTTTTTCTTTGATTTCCTCATTGTGGACACCCTCCTGCAATTGTTCCCATCTACTAGTACCTGCAATCATCCTAGCTACTTTCATATCCGTAACCTAAACCTTGTTGATAAGGTAACCTGAATCCACCCAGCTTTCGCTCCCATACAACAAAGTTGGTCGAAAGATTGAACGGTGCACAGATAACTTAGTCTTGGTACTGACTTCCTTCTTGCAGAAGAGAGTAGATCGTAGCTGAGCGCTCACTGCATTAGCCTTGCTACACCTCGCTTCCAGTTCTTTCGCTATGTTGCCGTCCTGTCAGAAAATGCATCCTAAGTACTTGAAACCGTCCACCTGTTCTAACTTTGTTCCTCCTATTTGGCAATCAATCCGTTTATATTTCTTTCCCACTGACATTACTTTCGTTTTTGAGATGCCAATCTTCATACCATAGTCCTTACATTTCTGATCTAGCTGTGAAATATTACTCAACTTTCAATCGAATCTGCCATCACAAATAAGACATCCGCATATGCGAGACTGCTTATTTTGTGTTCACATATCTTAATCTCACCCAGCCAGTCTATTGTTTTCAACATATGGTCCATAAATAATATGAACAACAGTGGAGACAGGTTACAGCCTTGTCTTACCCCTGAAACTATTCTGAACCATGAACTCAATTTACCGTCAACTATAACTGCTGCCTGACTATCCATGTAAAGACCTTTAATTGCTTGCAAAAGTTTGCCTCCTATTCCATAATCTCGTAGAATACACAATAACGTCCTCCTACGAACCAGGTCATATGCCTTTTCTAGATCTATAAAGCATAGATACAGTTCCCTGTTCCACTCGTAACACTTCTCCATTACTTGCCGTAAGCTAAAGATCTGGTCCTGACAACCTCTAAGAGGCCTAAACTCACACTGATTTTCATCCAATTTGTCGTCAACTAATAGTCGCACTATACTTTCAACAATACCTGAGAAGATTTTACCCACAACGCTGATTAAAGAGATACCTCTGTAGTTGTTACAATCTTTTCTGTTTCCATGTTTAGAGATTGGTGTGATTACTGCTTTCGTCCAGTCTGATGGAACCTGTCTCGACTCCCACGCCATTTCAGTTATCCTGTGTAGCCATTTAAGACCTGACATTCCACTGTATTTGATGAGTTCCGACTTAATTTCATCCACCCCAGCAGCTTTATTGCACTGCAATCTATTGACCATTTTCTCCACTTCCTCAAATGTGATCCTATTTCCATTATCATTCCTATCCCACTGTACATCGAAATCTGAAACGTTACTGATCGTATTTTCACCTACATGGAGCAACTCTTCAAAATTTTCCCTCCATCTGCCAAGGAATCAACAGGATTCACCAGCAGTTTTCCTGACCTGTCCAAAATACTTGTCATTTCCTTCTTACCTCCCTTTCGAAGACTGCTAATTACACTTCAGACTGGTTTTCCAGCAGCTTGACCCACAGTCTCCAACCTGTTTCCAAAGTCTTCCCAAGATTTCTTCTTGGATGCTGCAATTATATGTTTGGCTTTGTTTCTTTCTTCAACTTAACTTTCGCTGTCTACCCGAGTTCTAGTATTTAGCCATTTTTGAAACGCCTTCTTTTTCCTTTTACAGGCTGCCTTGACTGTGTCATTCCACCAAGCTGATTGCTTCATCCTATCTTTACACACTACCGTTCCAAGTCATTCTTTAGCCACTTCTAGTACTGTGTCCCTGTACCTTGTCCATTCCTTTTCCAATGACTGTAATTGACTACATTCAACTACGAGCCATTAACAAAAAAAAAAAAAATTAATTAATTTGCTCTCGCAGCTGTGATTTCCTGTTTCATTGTATACCTCCAAAATATGATAAATACAGCCATTCAGGGCAATTACACTGTACAATCGGTTAAATATTAAGGACCATTAGGATTCTAAGACCCCCCCCCTTTTCCCAGGAACGGGTGGAAATTTATGTACCCTACTGAGGTCTACAATTTCCTGACAACGTAAGAATCTGCAGCTTCTAGGTCAATCCAATCAAAAGATAGGCCATTTATGTCACAAATTTTGATACAAACTCACTCAACAAAAGCGACAGTGTACTTCGCTATGATCTACAATCATTAAATTTGGCACGAAGCACGGTTTCACAGAGTAGTTGTTGTGGTCTTCAGTCCTGAGACTGGTTTGATGCAGCTCTCCATGCTTCTCTATCCTGTGCAAGCTTCTTCATCTCCCAGTACCTACTGCAACCTACATCCTTCTGAATCTGCTTAGCGTATTCATCTCTTGGTCTCCCTCTACGATTTTTACCCTCCACGCTGCCCTCTAATACTAAATTGGTGATCCATCGATGCCTCAGAACATGTCCTACCAACCGATCCCTTCTTCTAGTGAAGTTGTGCCACAAGCTCCTCTTCTCCCCAATCCTATTCAATACTTCCTCATTAGTTATATGATCTACCCATCTAATCTTCAGCATTCTTCTGTAGCACCACATTTCGAAAGCTTCTATTCTCTTCTTGTCCAAACTATTTATCGTCCATGTTTCACTTCCATACATGGCTACACTCCATACAAATACTTTCAGAAACGACTTCCTGACACTTAAATCTGTACTCGATGTTAACAAATTTCTCTTCTTCAGAAACTCTTTCGTTGCCATTTCCAGTCTACATTTTATATCCTCTCTATTTCGACCATCATCAGTTATTTTGCTCCCCAAATAACAAAACTTCTTTACTACTTTAAGTGTCTCATTTCCTAATCTAATTCCCTCATCACCACCCGACTTCATTCGACTACATTCCATTATCCTCGTTTTGCTTTTGTTGATGTTCATCTTATATCCTCCTTTCAAGACACTGTCCATTCCGTTCAACTGCTCTTCCAAGTCCTTTGCTGTCTCTGAGGTTCGCCGATGACATTGTAATTCTGTCAAAGTTCTTATTTCTTCTTCCTGGATTTTAATACCTACTCCGAATTTTTCTTTTGTTTCCTTTACTGCTTGCTCAATATACAGATTGAATAACATCGGGGAGAGGCTACAACCCTGTCTCACTCCCTTCCCAACCACTGCTTCCCTTTCATGTCCCTCGGACTCTTATAACAGCCATCTGGTTTCTGTACAAATTGTAAATAGCCTTTCGCTCCCAGTATTTTACCCCTGCCACCTTCAGAATTTGAAAGAGAGTCAACATTGTCAAATGCTTTCTCTAAGTCTACAAATGCTAGAAACGTAGGTTTGCCTTTCCTTAATCTAGCTTCTACGATAAGTCGTAGGGTCAGTATTGCCTCACGTGTTCCGATATTTCTACGGAATCCTAACTGATCTTCCCCGAGGTCGGCTTCTACTAGTTTTTCCATTCGTCTGTAAAGAATTCGCGTTAGTATTTTGCAGCTGTGACTTACTAAACTCATAGTTCTGTAATTTTCACATCTGTCAACACCTGCTTTCTTTGGGATTGGAATTATTATTTTCTTCTTGAAGTCTGAGAGTATTTCGCCTGTCTCATACATCTTGCTCACCAGATGGTAGAGTTTTGTCAGGACTGGCTCTCCCAAGGCCGTCAGTAGCTCCAATGGAATGTTGTCTACTCCGGGGGCCTTGTTTCGACTCAGGTCTTTCAGTGCTCTGTCAAACTCTTCACGCCTTATCGTATCTCCCATTTCATCTTCATCTACATCCTCTTCCATTTCCATAATATTGTCCTCAAGTGCATCGCCCTTGTATAGACCTTCTATATACCCCTTCCACCTTACTGCTTTCCCTTCTTTGCTTAGAACTGGTTTCCATCTGAGCTCTTGATATTCATACAAGTTGTTCTCTTTTCTCCAAAGGTCTCTCTAATTTTCCTGTAGGCAGTATCTATCTAACCCCTAGTGAGATAAGCCTCTACATCCTTACATTTGTCCTCTAGCTATCCCTGCTTAGCCATTTTGCACTTCCTGTCGATTTAATTTTTGAGACGTTTATAAAACTGCAGTAAATGAAGCAGGCAAAAAGGAATACATTTTCTCCTTTCATCAATTAAATTCAATATTTCTTCTGTTACCCAAGGATTTCTACTAGCCCTCGTCTTTTTACCTACTTGATCCTCTGCTGCCTTCACTACTTCATCCCTCAAAGCTACCCATTCTTCTTCTACTGTATTTCTTTCCCCCATTCCTGTCAATTGTTCCCTTATGCTCTCCCTGAAACTTTGTGCAACCTCTGCAAAAAGGTGGGAATTTAAGGAGATGGGACCTGGATAAACTGATTAAATCAGTTTCTTCAGTTTTAATCTACAGTTCATAACCAGTAGATTGTGGTGAGAGTCCACATCTGCCCCTGGAAATATCTTACAGTTTAAAACCTGGTTCATAAATCTCTGTCTTCTCATTATATAATCTATCTGAAACCTGTCAGTATCTCCAGGCTTCTTCCATGTATACAACCTTCTTTTATGATTCTTGAACCAAGTGTTAGCTATGATTAAGTTGTGCTCTGTGCAAAATTCTACCAGACGGCTTCCTCTTTCATTTCTTAGCCCCCATCCATATTCACCTACTACGTTTCCTGCTCTCCCTTTTCCTACTACCGAATTTCAGTCACCCGTGACTATTAAATTTTCATCTCCCTTCACTATCTGAATAATTTTTTTTATTTCATCATACATTTCTTCAATTTCTTCGTTATCTGCAGAGCTAGTTTGCATATAAACTTGTACAACTGTAGTAGGCGTGGGCTTCATGTCTCTCTTAGTCACAATAATGCGTTCACTATGCTGTTTGTAGTAGCTTACCGGCACTCCTAATTTTTTATTCATTATTAAACCGACTCCTGCATTACCCCTTTTTGATTTTGTATTTATAACCCTGTATTCGCCTGACCAAAAGTCTTGCTCCTCCTGCCAGCGAACTTCACTAATTCCTACTATATCTAACTTTAACCAATCCATTCCCTTTTTAAATTTTCTAACCTACCTGCCCGATTAAGGAATCTGACTTTCCACGCTCTGATCCGTAGAACGCCAGTTTTCTTTCTCCTGATAACGACGTCCTCTTGAGTAGTCCCCGCCCGGAGATCCGAATGGGGGACTATTTTACCTCCGGAATATTTTACCCAAGAGGACGCCATTATCATTAAACCATACAGTAAAGCTGCAGGCCATCGGGAAAAATTACGGCTGTAGTTAACCCTTGCTTTCAACCGTTCGCAGTACCAGCACAGAAAGGCCGTTTTGGTTAGTGTTTTTTTGGTCATCAGTCTACTGACTGGTTTGATACGGCCCGCCACGAATTCCTTTCCTGTGCTAACCTCTTCATCTCAGAGCAGCACTTGCAACCTACGTCCTCAATTATTTGCTTGACGTATTCCAATCTCTGTCTTCCTCTACAGCTTTTGCCCTCTACAGCTCCCTCTAGTACCATGGAAGTCATTCCCTCATGTCTTAGCAGATGTCCTATCATCCTGTCCCTTCTCCTTATCAGTGTTTTCCACATATTCCTTTCCTCTCCGATTCTGCGTAGAACCTCCTCATTCCTTACCTTATCAGTCCACCTAATTTTCTTTAGCCTTGCTTCCATTATTAGCTGTAACGTCAGAATTGCCTCTCTCGTCCCTTTACTTTTCCTAAAGCCAAACTGATCGTCACCTAGCGCATTCTCAATTTTCTTTTCCATTCTTCTGTATATTATTCTTGTAAGCAGCTTCGATGCATGAGCTGTTAAGCTGATTGTGCGATAAATCTCGCACTTGTCAGCTCTTGCGTCTTCGGAATTGTGTGGATGATGTTTTTCCGAAAGTCAGATGGTATATCGCCAGACTCATATATTCTACACACCAACGTGAATAGTCGTTTTGTTGCCACTTCCCCCAATGATTTTAGAAATTCTGAAGGAATGTTATCTATCCCTTCTGCCTTATTTGACCGTAAGTCCTCCAAAGCTCTTTTAAATTTCGATTCTAATACTGGATCCCCTATCTCTTCTAAATCGACTCCTGTTTCTTCTTCTATCACATCAGACAAATCTTCACCCTCATAGAGGCTTTAAATGTATTCTTTCCACCTATCTGCTCTCTCCTCTGCATTTAACAGTGGAATTCCCGTTGCACTCTTAATGTTACCACCGTTGCTTTTAATGTCACCAAAGGTTGTTTTGACTTTCCTGTATGCTGAGTCTGTCCTTCCGACAATCATATCTTTTTCGATGTCTTCACATTTTTCCTGCAGCCATTTCGTCTTAGCTTCCCTGCACTTCCTATTTATTTCATTCCTCAGCGACTTGTATTTCTGTATTCCTGATTTTCTCGGAACATGTTTGTACTTCCTCCTTTCATCAATCAACTGAAGTATTTCTTCTGTTACCCATGGTTTCTTCGCCGCTACCTTCTTTGTACCTATGTTTTCCTTCCCAACTTCTGTGATGGCCCTTTTTAGAGATGTCCATTGCTCTTCAACTGTACTGCCTACTGCGCTATTCCTTACTGCTGTATCTATAGCGTTAGTGTTACGAGACCAGATCAGTCAGTCATCCAGACTGTTGCCCCTGCAACTATTGAAAAGGCTGCTGCCCCTCTTCAGGAACCACACGTTTGTCTGGCCTCTCAGCAGATACCCTTCCGTTGTGGTTGCACCTACGGTACGGCTATCTGTATCGCTGAGGCACGCAATCCTCCCCACCAATGGCAAGGTCCATTGTTCTTGGGGGGGGGGGGGGGGGGGGGGATTTCACAGAGTAAGCAAAGGGAAAATATCCGAAAATTGTTAATTTGTAATTACATCACACGAAAAAAACTTTTTGTCATTTGTTATCCAACTGTCTGTCTGTCCGTCCGTATGTTACGTCCATCTTCTCTCAGGAGCGGGGACATACATCAAGTTGAAATTTACGACTCCCTTGTGGATGTAAAACATCGAAGCTTCTAAGTTGACGCAATCAAAAGATACGCCAATTTCTGTCACATGTTTTGATACTCGCAAACTCACTCATCCAAACCCTATAGGGCACTTCCCGTTGACTTCGAAACATGAAATTTGGCGAGAAGCTAGGTTACACACTACAAGTAATGGAAAAAAGCCGGCCGGTGTGGCCGTGCGGTTCTAGTCGCTTCAGTCTCGAACCGCGTGACCGCTACGGTCGCAGGTTCGAACCCTGCTCCGGGCATGGATGTGTGAGAACCTAACTTACCTAAGGACATCAAAGTTCTAGGGGACTGATGACCACAGATGTTAAGTCCCATAATGCTCAAAGCCATTTGAACCATTTAATGGGAAAAAAATTTGATTTGTAATTATGTCACACGAAAAAGTATTTCTTTCTCATTTCTTGACCAACAGTGTGCCTGTCTGGCTGCTAAGAGCGCTTTTTCTCAGGAGTGGGTTGACGTATCACGTTGAACTTTATGTCACATACTGAGGTGTGTGGTCACTTTGCGAAATAAACGTCCGTATCTTGTGATGGCGTTGTCGTAGATTTTGACACAGAAAAACTCACTCATCAAAATCTGTACGGTTCTTCCCGTTGGTCTCGAATCGTGACATTTGGCAAGAAGAATGGCTTCACTATACTAGTCATGCAAAAAATCGAATTTTTAATTTGTCGTTACATCTTATGAAAGAAAATTTTTTGTTATTTATTAGACTGTCCCTCTGTGCATATATCTGTCAAGACCACTTTTCCTCAGGAACACATAAGTGTGTCAAGTTGAAATTGATGTCACGTACTAAGGTCCCGTGGCGGTATAACGTACGTTGGCCTCTACGCCAGTGTAGTCGAATGACGCGACCACATATGTCACATGTCTCGACGGTCACACAGTCGCACCTCAAAATCTATAGCGCACTTCACGTTGGCCTAGAATCACGCAATTTGGCTAAAAGCAAGGTTCCACAGAACAACCGAAGGAGTGTAATTATATCACAACAAGAATAATATTTATTTTGTCATCTGTTATCCGACGTTAAACACGAAATTAAAACAATGAGTAAGTAGTTCTGCATTCAGGCTGAGTGGGTCGCAACGTAAAAGTCAGACATCCGGCAAGGAATGACTCTACTGCTGATATTACTGCACACAGACTTGTCTGGTAATGTTTGCTGACGTGCCGTATCTACGTTAGCAGTCGCTCCTGCATATCTGGTGAGGGATACATTCCGGAACGAGCTAAAGGAGCAATGAAGCCATTCCTAGTCCGATGTCTCACTTTTACCACTGCGACCCAGTCAGCCGGAATGCAGAACTTGTGATTATTATAATAATGGTCGCCTGCCTCCTGTGTGACCTTATGTCACATTTATATGATTAAAATCAAAACATCCGCCGGGAAAGCTTGAAGAGTCACATCTGGTATCTTTACGGGTGTCGCGAATAGTAGAAGATGGTGTCGCGAATAGTAGAAGATAGAATTAAAATCATGTAGGCCGAATAGTAGAAGATAGAATTAAAATCATGTAGGCTGTAGGCTGGAAAATTATTGCTACAGATCAAGCGAGGCGGACGTGACCAGACTATCTCATGTGTAATGTGTAATGTGTACTCGACTAACAAGAGCGGAGTATGCAGTATCACGAGGCTCAAACACAGTTAGTGGCAACCCGTGGACACAGCAAACAGTGGAGAATGGCTAGTTCATCACGTAGGCATCACATGCTGCCGCGTGACTAGCCTACTCAGGGCTCAAAGTTCGGGGTGCTAGAACCTTCTAGAACCTTCTAGAACAAGTGGTGCCGGGTGCACTAACCCCTATAAAAGCGGATAGCCGCTAGATCGAAGGACAGTGATGGAGCGAGGTACTTAGGAAGCCGGTCCACGTCAGTCTGCGTCGGGATGCTGCAAGAGTTGCAGGAGAGTATTGAGCACAGCAACAAGTAGGGACTTAGGCTGAATCGACACAGCTGACACTTAGTCTGGTGCGCTCGCCTCTGCTGTATTAGGACTTAGGTTTGGGAAGTTAGGGATGGCAACTGCATAGCCAGATAGACAATCATTGGAGACTGTATATAGAACCTTATTTAAATCACAAGTGCCAGGGGTACTTCCAGTATAATCGTTCTATACATCGAGTGTTCATATATGAAAGCTTCCCTAAGATCCTATCCGAGTTCCGTACTCTAGCTCACCTTGCAGCCTTCTCTACAACGGAGCAGTGAGGAGTTGGCGGCCCACACCACCGAGACCTCATGCCAAGTAAGTTCTCTGACGCGCACCAACGCAGTCCTTCCACTCCCTCTCAGGACACGTCAGTAGGACACGACAGAGGTTTAGACCATTTTTCTGGTGCCAGGTGTGGGGTATAGGTGAGGTATCTACGGGTGAAGAAGCGACAGTATAGAGTACTGGAATAGGCAGAGGGGCGTTAAGTAGCACCAGCGTCGCAGAACGAGAGGGTCGACACATCGCGCCGTCGCAGAACGAGAGGGTCGACACACCGCGCAGCTGCGGAGCCAGAGGGTCGACGCAGCGCACCGTCGCGGGTCCAGGGGGTCGCCGCGGCACGTCTAAGCAGAAGGTGCTGATTCACGCCAACGCAGCACCAGCGTCGCATCGCGCCGCCGCCGGGGTAGAGAGGCGCCGGTCCGCGCCGTCCCAGCAGCTGTACCGTCTCGCACCGCGCTCATCTCGAGCGGATCTACGCGCCGCCACCGCGACGCGCCACATTCAGCGCCAGCCAGCAGGAGTCAAGGTTAGTGGAGATGTCAACCTCCAATGAAGTAGACTCGGGCGAAGGCCCGCAGACACTCTCCAGTGTAAGCAGGCTATATTTAAGTTATAGTGAGGCTACCAAGTTGGTACCCCATAAATTTGATGGGGACAGAGAAAGATTGTCTGAATTTATTGATAATTGCGATAATGCGTACCATTTAGTGAACCCTAGTTATAAACAAGTGTTTCTGAAGTTCATTATTGGTCAGATAACGGGCTCAGCCCGCAGTAAACTATTGGTTAGGGATCATACAGAGACTTGGTCTGCCGTGAGGTCTATATTGTTGGAAAATTATGAGAGCAAACGCACAATTGACTACTATGCTTGTACTATGTTTAATAGTAGGCAGGGAAACGATGAAAGTGTGGCTCAATGGGGCTCTCGCGTTGATTCTATGCAGTTCCACTTTCGAGAGGCAATGAAGAGGGTCATGGATGAGGACGAGATTGCAGGATGCAATGCGCTGATAGGGAAGCTAGGACGGGCCGTGTTCATACAGGGATTATACGACGAGAGAATAAAAACAGTAATACGGGCACAAGGCGAACGGATAACCCTGTCAGAGGCTATTGACTTATCCGCAACGGAGGAATGTGCGATAACGTCCGAGCGAGATAAACGCCGAGTGGCGACTGCAAGCAGGACAGGACGGAAAAATAGTATGAAATGCTTTAGTTGCGGAAAAGAAGGGCATGTAACGCGTGAATGTAGAACAAAGTATACCGTTCGAAAAACAGACGTGGTAAAGGGCGGCTCCCAGGGGACAGACCGAAATCGATTACCAGTCAAGGAAATTGACGTGCGGGAATTTAGGGGAAATGGGGGACGAGCTCAGTGTCCTCCACCCGTACGGTGTACAGCATGTAACCTAACGGGACACACACCCCCGTGTACCAAAGCCAAACCAGTGACATGCTTCACGTGTCACCGACACGGACACTATGCTCGAGATTGCCACGAAAGTAAATGGGTTAACATCCGTGGGAAGAATATGCAGGGAAACGAGAAGAGGGCGTAATGCCGCAGTTCCATTACGCTGCGTCAGGAATAATAAGAGCTGCCGAATGCACGGGCAAAAATGACTATATATGTGTGAGGAGCAAAGATGTAAAAGGAACTGAGACGAGATTACTAATAGATAGTGGGGCCCACATTAACCTCATTAAATCCAGGGTTTTGAGGGATGGTGTAAAGAAGGAAACCGACAGGGCAGTGACAATAAAGAGTATCGTCAATGAAGAGGTCAGGACGGAGGGTCCTGTATTAATCGAATTAAGTAGCGGTATAGGAAGAAAATGGGTTACTCAGTTTCAAGTTGTAAATGAATGTCTTGATCTGCCGTTTGATGGGTTACTTGGACGGGAGTTCCTGGACGAACATAAAGTCGTGCTGGATTATGGGCGACGGAGAATGTATGTGCAAGACGAATGGGTAGAATTACGAGAAGCGTGCGAAGAGGACGCTGCAAATCGATTAGTTGCGCAAAGTGGTAAGATTGGGACGGAGGTAAGAGCCAGTTACGCAGATGTAGCGCGAGGAGATAAGGCGCCGGTCGAGGTTACGACGCGCGCGCGGGCAGTCGCTGGGAGACAAATAAGAGATAGCGGTCCAAGTTATACAGATAGTAAGGGTGGCGGTTGCTCCAAATACCCGACGAGGCGAGACAGCCGAGTGCCGGCTGCGCCAACTTGTAAGAATTGTGCGACGCCAGATGACAGTGCAGTTATTCGAAACGAAGAGCTGCCAGAACGAGCAAAGAAGCCCTGTAATATCACGACGAGTAGGCGTGACAAGTCACTAGCCCCGGAGGATCTGGAAGAAGTCAGGATAGGACCCCGGGAAGAGAGGTTTATAAGAGTCCGCGTGACGCGAAAAATAGGTAGGGAGGCAGTAATTCCCAAACAAGAAATTAGACCAGGGGTCTATATACCAGAAGCCATAGTGGCCGTCCAAGATGGAACATGTATAACGAGCGTAATGAATACCCGAACCCAAGAAGTGCGGTTTAGGGTGCCGGAAGTACTAGCAGAAGAGGTCCCACCGCCCAGTAGCTACAAAGTTAGACGTGCACCCCAGAACAGGAGGATCGAGAGAAAAACGCGGCAAAAGTTGTTAACGGAAAATATGCGTATAGACCACTTAAATCGGGAGGAGCACAACGCCATACGGGAATTGTGCTTGGCGTATAACGACGTGTTTCACTTACCAGGGGACGTGCTCACCTACACTACCGTAGTGAAGCACCAGATCCCACTAACGCCGGAAGCTGAAGGGACAGTTATAAATCAAAGACCGTATCGCATCCCACAAGCTCAGCAGGATGCACTGCAAACGGAAATTCAGGGCATGTTGAGAGACGGCATAATCTCGCCGAGTACCAGTCCATTTAATTTCCCCTTGTTATTATTGCCAAAGAAACTTGATGCTAGTGGTAAACCCAAATGGAGAGTAGTTGTTGATTATAGGAAACTAAATGATGTCTCGATAAATATGGTTTACCCGTTACCTAGAATTGACGAAATTCTAGATAGTCTAGGAAAGGCAAAATATTTTTCAACGTTAGATCTCGCGAAGGGATACTACCAAGTATTAATAGATGAGAAGGATCGAAAAAAAACGGCATTTAGTACGCCGACGGGACATTACGAATATAATAGAATGGCCATGGGCTTAAAAACGGCCCCATCTACATTTCAACGGCTAATGAACACCGTGCTGACGGGCGTGCAAGGGAATAAAGTGTTCATTTATCTAGATGACATCGTCATCGTAGGTGCGTCGCTTGAGGAGCATAACGCACGCCTTGAAGAAGTATTTGAACATTTAAGAAAAGCGAACCTGAAGTTGCCGGTCGACAAATGCGAATTCTTGCGGACAGAAGTTACGTTCTTAGGACACGTTTTAACGGCAGAAGGTTTGAAACCCGATCCCACGAAAGTAATGGCAATAGAAAATTACCCGCCGCCAAAGACAACTACGGAATTGAAATGTTACCTGGGAATGGTCGGATATTACCGACGGTTTCTGAGCAATTTTAGTAAAATTGCCAAGCCTCTACATGAACTACTAAAAAAGGGAGTTCCGTACGAATGGGGCGAAGTGCAACAGGAAGCTTTTCAGACATTGAAAGAGAAGTTAACCAAACCTCCAATACTACAGTACCCGGATTTCACTAAGGAATTTTTGGTAACCACAGACGCCAGCAAATACGCGGTAGGAGCGTATCTGAGTCAAGGTCCTATAGGAAAAGATTTACCGGTTGCGTATATATCGCGCACTCTCAATAAAGCAGAGATAAACAATAGTACAATAGAGCGAGAGTTAACTGCTATAGTGTGGGCTGTTAAATATTTTCGTCCTTATCTGTTTGGGAGGAAATTCAAAATACTCACGGACCACAAACCCCTGATGTGGTTAGGCAGTATCACAGATCCATCGTCTCGATTAATGAAACTTCGGCTAAAATTGGAGGAATATGATTACCAAATCCTGTACAAGGAAGGGAAACAAAACCGCGTAGCTGATGCATTATCACGGATTCGGAGTGTACAAGACAGCGATAAGGAAGTACCGCAGGATAGCGGGAGGCAAGGAGAAATAAAGGCGGACGCCGCGCAGCGGGACGAGAACCGAGAAGTAGATAACGAGGCAGCGACAGAAGCAGTAGCGACAGCTGAGATAACAGACCCCGAGGAAACAGCTGACGCGACCGAGATAAGTGAAGACGGAGCCGCACCGCCGATAAACGAAGAAGACGTTCTAAGCGCAGAGGACAAATTGGAAATCCTAAAACAGATGCACATATCTCCCATAGGAGGCCATCAGGGAATGGGAAGAACATATGCGCGAATAAAGCAGTACTGTACCTGGCCGGGTATGAAAGCCGATATAGAAAAATTCATAAGAATGTGTGAAAGCTGTCAAAAGAATAAGATAACCCAAGCAAAAACGAAGCAACCGATGGAACTAACGCCGACTCCCGAATTCGTATTTGAGCGATGTGACATCGATATAGTAGGTCCCTTACCAGTTACCCGAGTTGGCCACCAGTATATTTTGACCTTTCAAGACTCTCTTACGAAGTTTGTAATAGCTGAACCGATACCTCGACAGGACGCGGATACAGTAGCTCGAAAGTTAGTAGAAAACATTATTTTGAAGTTCGGCGTTCCGACCGCCCTATTAAGTGACATGGGGAGTAATTTTATTGGTGATACGATGAGACGAGTCTGCAAATTACTGAGAATTGAGAAGATACAAACAACGGCGTATCATCCGCAGTCGAACGGAGCATTAGAACGTACGCACCGCACGCTAACAGATATGTTACGACATTACGTGAACCGGGACCAGACGGATTGGGACGAATGGGTATCGTTCGCATGTTTTGTGTACAACACAACACCACACAGTACCACGGGATACACTCCATTCCAGTTATTCTTCGGCAGGAAGTGTAATCTGCCAGGGTGGTTACAGAAGAAGCCAGCCAACGTGATCTACAATTATGATGATTACGTGACGGAAATCCGACAGCGACTGCAGTTAGTACACCAAGAGGCCCGTAAGGCAACACAGGAAAGCAAAATCAGGAATAAGAGCGATTACGATAAAACACAGAACCCGAGGGAATTAAAAAAAGACGATCGCGTATTACTGTATGATGAAAGCGTGCGTCGGGGACGCTCAAGGAAGTTAGACAGCCAGTGGCGAGGACCGTTTACTGTAGTAGATGTACAGGGACCGAACGTGATAATTAGACTGAAAGGAAATAAATGTATAAAAGTGCACGCGAATAGACTGAAGGAATTTTACTAAGCAGGCAAGAATATCTTTTAGTTGTTCGTGGTAGAGGAAGTGAACAGATTGCAGGCGATAGCAAAACAGGAGAGTGGCACGTGCGTTTCTATTACAGATGCCACTGATGAGGGCCTTGTGGATGACAGCGATATTCGGGAGTATATGGCAGATCGGACTCGCAGGACGCGAGGCAAACCCACAAGATGTAAGAGTGCAAAAATTCCAGTCTGCACCAGGAATGTATTACGACAACCAGGGCAGTGTGAAACTATACAGCACAACGTGGAGAGTGGTGACCTATTTCAACCTCAAGGAATTGCATGACAAATTTGAAGAGACGAAGGTGGGGGCCAATAGAGCGATAGCACATTGTATAAGTACGATGAATCAAGCAAAGTTAGATGCCAGAGAATGTGAAAATGTACAACAAACTGTAAAATGGCAGGTGGGAGAGATTTCTAAATCAAAGGACTTGATTGACCAGTTGGCTAGACATGAACGGCCCAGAACCAAAAGGGGGATATTGAACTTTATTGGGGTAACAAGCAAGGTATTGTTTGGTACACTAGATGAAGATGATGCGGAATTCTTTAAAGCTAAGATAGATGTTTTAGAGGAACAGCAAAGGGAATTATTGCGATTGTCCAAGGAACAAGTAACCATTGTGAGGGCGTCACTGACGGGGGTGAACCAAACAATTAATGCAGTCACCAGGAATACTCAAATAATTGCGGATGGGATAAGGAAGTTGAGTAAACATGTCGAGGATTACGAAAATAGTACCAACAGGAAGATACAACACACCCTGATTGTTTTGACTATTACGGAACAACTGATGCAAATCTCTAATATGTTCAATGAGCTCGAAAGGGAATATGATCTATTGATCTCTGCCATAGTTAATGCGCAGAAAGGTCTATTGGAACCACACTTGATTAACCCTGTACAAGTAGTCACGTATCTCGAACTGATAAAGGAGGAATTAAAAGACAAGAAATTTCCCGTTGAACTCACGAAGGACCAAGGGTATCTGTTACTTCGTATAATAGATATAGATGTAGTTCTTGCCGGCAATACCTTAAGTTATGTACTAAATATACCCTTAGTAGATAGTAGTGTATACGCTTTATATAGAATATGGCCATTACCCGCAGAATATGATACAGCTAAGAAGATATTTGCGTATATCGAGCCTGAACGAAACTTTCTACTTATTGACGATGCGAAACGACGGTACGCACTACTGTCTCGTGACCAATTGCAGTGTAAAACGGTTACGGCGAGAAAGCAAATTTGTAAACAACGGTTCGTTCTGATGTCGACCTATGATCACGAGCGATGTGAAGCTCGAATGCTACAGCCTATAAGGGAAATTCCGAACGATTGCAATCAAAAGTATGTCATACTGAACGAAAGTATCTGGACACAGATACAGGACAATGAGTGGCTGTATGTCGCTCCCAAGGATGAAGGACTGACAATATTATGTAACGGATTACCCCCAAATGACCTTATTGTAAGGGGTACCGGAAAGTTAACCTTTACGAGTCAGTGTAAAGGATACGGTGCGCAGGTCATGTTACAAGCTGACCATATAATTAGTACTAATGTAAGTAAGAATGATATAGTACCTGTGCTAAACTTAAATATAGATTGTTGTATCATAGACGAAACAAAGCAAGAGGTCACACGTATACCTATAGATTTACCCTTAGAACATATTGTTAGACACTTAGATGACCTCAAGGTAGCCAGTCACAAAGTGGATGAACTGCAGAGTGAAATAGAATATCAGCAGCGAACCACCTTTAGCGGATGGTCTAAGAGCGTATATTCCGTATGGGGGTATACGGGTTCAGTAGTGTTAGTTGTCTTAATTATATCATGTTGTTTATGCATCTATTGTAAGTGTTGCCGTATGTGTGGCAAAAGATTGTGTGAAATCGGAGGACATTGTTGCGCTAAAGTGTGTGTGACAAATACAGTGGTAGCGGATGGCCGCTGGGAACGAAGTGTTCGGTACACCCCTGCCCGACAAACCGAGCACTGTGAAGCGGCAGCAGAAGGTGGAGAGTATGAATTAAGTTGTACACGTCGCACTCCTCTCTCCGATAGGGTACAATGGAGAGAACAGAGTCAAACACCACAACTCTCTGAGCCCCGTGCCAGAGCAATGGAGCTGTCAAGCCCCAAGACAGACAGGAGATAACACAATTGTATGTTTATTGATTATCTTACCCTCCTGATGTATCCTAAATTGATGACAAATCAGATCTTTTGTATGTGTATAAAACTCAAATGTGTACTTATGTATGTAACTATTCTGTATGCTCTTGGTAAAAATTTGCAGCATTTTTGAATATGTGACATGAATTTTGTTTGTTCTATGCACATTATGGACGGCACTCAACTGTATCTTATAACTTCTTGTGTTTTTTATTTTTGTGCCATGTATTTTTCATGTTTATAACGTCAAGTCTTGATGGCAATAAAGACTGGTAAGTTTTACTGGCACCGCGAGTAGAAAACGAAAATTTTGTAATCTCGAGGGACCGAGCTTACAAAATTTTCCCCTGGGGATGGGGAGGTGTCGCGAATAGTAGAAGATGGTGTCGCGAATAGTAGAAGATAGAATTAAAATCATGTAGGCCGAATAGTAGAAGATAGAATTAAAATCATGTAGGCTGTAGGCTGGAAAATTATTGCTACAGATCAAGCGAGGCGGACGTGACCAGACTATCTCATGTGTAATGTGTAATGTGTACTCGACTAACAAGAGCGGAGTATGCAGTATCACGAGGCTCAAACACAGTTAGTGGCAACCCGTGGACACAGCAAACAGTGGAGAATGGCTAGTTCATCACGTAGGCATCACATGCTGCCGCGTGACTAGCCTACTCAGGGCTCAAAGTTCGGGGTGCTAGAACCTTCTAGAACCTTCTAGAACAAGTGGTGCCGGGTGCACTAACCCCTATAAAAGCGGATAGCCGCTAGATCGAAGGACAGTGATGGAGCGAGGTACTTAGGAAGCCGGTCCACGTCAGTCTGCGTCGGGATGCTGCAAGAGTTGCAGGAGAGTATTGAGCACAGCAACAAGTAGGGACTTAGGCTGAATCGACACAGCTGACACTTAGTCTGGTGCGCTCGCCTCTGCTGTATTAGGACTTAGGTTTGGGAAGTTAGGGATGGCAACTGCATAGCCAGATAGACAATCATTGGAGACTGTATATAGAACCTTATTTAAATCACAAGTGCCAGGGGTACTTCCAGTATAATCGTTCTATACATCGAGTGTTCATATATGAAAGCTTCCCTAAGATCCTATCCGAGTTCCGTACTCTAGCTCACCTTGCAGCCTTCTCTACAACGGAGCAGTGAGGAGTTGGCGGCCCACACCACCGAGACCTCATGCCAAGTAAGTTCTCTGACGCGCACCAACGCAGTCCTTCCACTCCCTCTCAGGACACGTCAGTAGGACACGACACGGGGAGGAGATGGCGAAGAACGTATGTGAGTTTGACAAGTTACGTCGCAAGAGAGGCAGATTGTTAAGCAGCCTTGCATTTTTACAGCGATGCCGCGACAAGCAAACATGCCTATGTTTGCTAAAGTTAAACATTGTATAAATTCTGTGGCTGCCATTAGTATTAAGCGACGGGCACTCGCGAGAGAAAGGGTGCGCTATATTCGTCAGGAATTGTGCTCGGCGTCCAGACAACTACTATCACTCCATCTGAAGATTCCAGCGAACCTCTCAGCAGTATCCTGGAAGTGGGTAGACAGCGCCGCTTGGGCACTGGCTAACTGGACTGAACGACAGGCTAAGGTTCGTCAAATGACTAAACACGATCGACTCGAAGCCCGAACGCAAGAAGACTTGCCAAGAAGACGTACCGCGTTTGATCTCACGGAGAAGACTCTAAACGACGCTGCAGTTTCGGTGCTAGGGAAGGGTCTGAATTTTGCACCTACACCAGGGACCATTCCCATGCGAGGTGTGATCAGTGGAAACTTTCTAAGGATGCTGCCGAAGAGATTAGGCGCGGCACATGCCGCATCTTGACTCGAGCTTCATCTAAGAGGTCCAACTTTAACATCACCTCAGCTGAAAGAAATTCTCTTGGACAGGGCTTCCCAACCTTTTCAGCTGGCGGACTCCTTCTTCAGTCGAAAATCCATGGCGGACCCCTAGTCAGTCAAGAGCACAGGAACTTTAAATTTCAGAGCGAAACCCATGGGAACTGAAAGCTTGTTAATGCAAGTGCCATGTTCCCAATGAACCTCCCCCCCCCCCCTTTCCTTCCCCCCCCGAAGTATCAATTGTCTTTGGATTAGAGATGAATGAAAACAACTTGAAATTAACGATCCAATTTGAATTCCCACTTTATCCAGACACTTACTAGTGGATTTACTCCCTTTGTTCAACACACTATAGCCTTATTAAAATTGCTCTTGAAGGAAGACAGCTCCATCGTGTGAAATTTCGATTACTAAGTAATCAACGTCACGTCCGAACTGTTCGCTGTTGACAAGCTGCCGCTTGTGGTCTGTTCACTTCCACTATTTGGCTACTGTTGTGTAAGGAGCATGCGTATTTCGTAACAGTCGTGTGTGTGTGTGTGTGGGGTGTGTGTGTGTGTGTGTGTGTGTGTGTGTGTGTCGTTTTTCGTGAAATTCGAAGAAAAACGTTCAAATGCATGTAAAGTCTTTCTTTGGTCGTCCTCCCTCCTCATTCATTTCAACTGGAAACTTCCCTTATTGTGGAGACGATGGAGAAACTGCACCCTTCTTCAATGATCCTGACTTCAGCCACCGATCCATGTTAGAAGTAATAAACTGACAAAGCGAGTTTAACATTTAATGATGCCTGGGGCCGCATACGGGCCAGCAAGCGCTGTGATTGGTCGACAAAGCTCGCTCCGCGCATGCGTAAAAGGTTTCAGCGCATCTGGTGCCGTGAGCCGGGGCTCAAACGACCCCCGTATTGTTGCGAAACAGTCGATCAGAGAAGCTGCATTCTCCGGCACTAACTGTGTATACGTTCTCACTAAGGAACGGCAAAGGCTGCTTGGGGATACGACCTGAAGTGAAAGTACACATGTTTTTCAGACGAAAAAAAAATAAATATGAATTTGATTTTCACATTTTTATTCAATAATTTTATTATTTTACACGATTTGGTGAAAGGTGGCCGCGGAACCCCTAGAAAGCCGGCCTGCGGACCACACGTTGGCAAGCCCTGCTCTAGGAGAATTGAGAGAAGACCGAGACATCGTCACCTTACCTGCTGACAAAGGAAATGCTACTGTGCTTCTCTCACGCACAGAATATAACAGCAAGATACACAAACTGTTCGACGATCCTGCATATAGTAAATTAAAAAGTGTTCCGACTGGTAGGGTCCAGAGAAAGACTGTGGAACTCGTCAGGAAGAGCTCGATTACAGCGGAAGTTTCGAAGAGTTTGCGTCAACGGGCTGCACTTCCCCCTAGACTCTACGGCCTACCCGAGACCCACAAGAGTGGGGTGCCTCTCCGTCCCATTGCAAGTAACACAGGAGCACCTACTTATTTTGTTGCCAAATGCCTGACATCACTATTGGGACTTCCCGTAGGCGAGTGCGACCACCACATTGGAAACTCTGAAGATTTCGTTAGGGCTCCTGAAAACTTTTAGATTGCAATCATCGGACCTCTTAGCAAGCTTCGATGTTGTGTCTTTATTTACAAACGCGTCTTTGCAGGACTCTTTGGAGCTCATTAGCAACAAGTCTGAGGAGGCCATAGTAGCATTATTTAAACACGTGCTTACTTCAACATACTTCTTATTTCATGACCAATATTTTGAAGAATTGGTTGGTGTCGCCATGGGAAGCCCTCTGTTTCCTGTGGGGCCAATTATTTTACGGAGGACTTTGAAGAAAAAGCACCAAGCCACTCTGAAGCCCTCTTGTTTTCTGCGATATGTGGATGCTGCTACATTTGTGGTGTGGCCACATCGACTTGATACACTACCTACGTTTCTTCAGCATTTGAATTCGCTGCATCCGAATACAAACTTCACAATGGAGGTGGAAAAAGACGGTACTTTACCTTTTCTTGATGTTTTGGTACGAAGGAAAGCAGATGGAACCTTGCGACACAGCATCTACCGCAAGCCAACGCATACGGATCTGTATCTGCAGGCCACAAGCTGCCATCATCCTGCACAATGCGGTAGTGCATTACGTACGTTAGTTCACAGAGAACATGTGACATCTGATCCTCAAAGCCTGTCGAGTGAAATACAACATTTGCCGTATTTTGGTGCCATGACGTCAAGAATTGGAAGAGCCCTCGGAAGATACGGAATTAAGTGTGTTTTTCAACCGGCTACAAAACTGAGAAACCTGTTGGGTTCGGTCAAGGATGACCTTGGCCTGAGGAAACGTGGTGTGTACAAGACTCCTTGCCAATGTGGGGCAGCTTATATAGGCCGGACACGCCGCACAGTACAAGAACGTTGCGGTGAATATCAGCGTCATACACGCCTTCGTCAGCCGGAAAAGTCGGCAATGGCGGAACACTGCCTGAATACAGGACATCGGATGACTTATGAAAAGACGGAAGTTTCATCCCCGGCATCATCTTTCTGGGATTGCTTCATTAACGAAGCAGTACATATCCGTACAGCCGATAATCTCATCAACAAGGATGCGGGATTTCAACTGAGCACAGCCTGGAACCTTGCACTGGCTGCTATTAAGGGGACCACACCCTGCCTATCTAACCCGTGTTAATTTAGGCAAGTATTTGACCCATTTCTGAAAAAAACTATTTGATGCAGGACCTTAACATTTTTACTTTATGTTACATGATGCTAATAGAGTCAACTTTACTAAAATCTACTGTATCCATTGTATAGTCTTTAAGAAATACTTTTTTAACTTTATCAACAAAAAATATTAAGTTTTTACTGCAGAAAATATTTTTTTGTGAACTTCCTAATGGGGGAATATTAATGAATGTAGTACCAGAGGTGGCTTTTTATGTCATGCAGAGTCTCTGAAAATTTCATTCATTTATTTATGATAGTTTCTGATATAATGGGGCATATCTACTGAAAATTTTAGTTTGTGGGAAATTAAAGAAAAAACTTTTTAAATTTGTTAAAGTCACTTACAGTTAATTAAAACTGCCCTGCTGCATATGATGGCCATTCTTTGGCCGCTAGCGGGTCTTCCAGCTTCTTTTTCACCTTCCTGGATGTTTGTCTTGCTTTCTTGGGGATTTTAGATGCAGACCTGTCTGCATCGGCTATCCTCATTTTATCGCAGTGTTGCAGCCCAGTGACCATATTTTCACCAGGATTAATTCCCAGCTTTTTCAGTACCCAACACTTTCCATTATTACCACAACTGAATGTAATAACAGCATCATGCACTCCTAGTTTCATTGTATGCATGCCCACAAATACAGTTTTAGGAAGGCGGTTCCAAATTATGCTGTTGAAACAGACATTTGGGTTCTGTGTCTGCCCATGAAGACATTTCCTTTGAAGGTCAGGATGAGCCAAGTGTCAGAAAATAGTTTTAATTGCTGTAATAACAGCAGCAGGAAGAGAATGCTGGTGAGAATAATATTCTCCAGTTGCCTGAGCCCTATTGTATTTGCGCCACGAATTTTCTCCTCATGGACACAATCCATGACATGGCTTGTCATCAGTAGAGGACTTATGGAAGAATATGGCCCAAACATCTCTCTTCAATGCCTCGAGATTTTCTTTATTTCTCCTAATTGCCTGTCCAAAGTATACGTGCAAGTTTTCTAGTTCAGTTTTAGTTAACCGACCCTATCCGGTCAACAATTTTCCTTCTAATTTTTTTCTTTCATATCAACAGTTAGTTTTCTCAGCCTTGTTCCCAAACGTTTTTGAACATGGCCTACACATTCTGTTTTGCTAATAATGGCATCGCCATATGGCTGAGAGTTCACCACATTGTTGTATGCCTGTCACTATCGCCCAAATATTTGGTATAACGTACGCCTCTTGTTTCTACGGAGTGATGAAATATTTCTTGTAATCCATGAACTTCCATACCACCACTTGTTCCTCTAAAATTAGCCACACAGGTGTGTTCTTTATGTTCATTGACTTTACAACATTTGCAATATTTAGACATTATCTCCACATCTAACACTTTACCGGTGCCTACACTCGTGGCAGTCACTACTCCATTCAGAGAAGTATGTCCTCTTTTCTGCCAACTTCCATCAAGTGCAACTGGAATATGCGAACACCCATCATTTTCTTCCACTGCTTCTCTAGCAGCCAGTTTCATGCTTTTCTCACTGACCTCACATACGGCTTTCTCTAATATTGCAGTCAGTTTTTCAAATTTATTTGGTGGTTGATAAGGCCATCACTGAACAAAATGTCCTCCCTGCAGCCATGCCCTTGCCAATGGATCGTAAGGCATAAACTATCCAATGGATCGTAAGGCATAAACTAATCTAGAATTGATTTCATAAGGGCCAGTTGCATCTGGTTTTGAAGAACTCATAATTGAAATCACAGCTGAGCATTTAGTGCAAATTAAATCCAAAGCAATTGCTAGGCCTTTTCTCCCACTGGCATTTTCACAAATTTTCACAGACTGTGACTCATCACACCGTGTATATTGTACAAATTTAGAAATTACATCTGATAATATTGTCAAATTTATAATAATTTTACTGCACACCTTGTCACTTACAGTAAATTCGTTGTAACTCTCTTGAAACGGTGAGAGCTTCTTTGATGATGCACTTGTTGAAGAATTACAATTAGAAACATCGTTGCCAGGCGACGTAAACTCTTGTACAGAAAGCTTTCTAAACTTGTTTCCTCTAAATTGTCATTTCTTGAAAACGCCTTTACGTTTCGTCATCTTCAATAAACACAACAATACACAGTCGGCAGAGGTGGCCGAGCGGTTCTAGGCGCTACAGTCTGGAACCGTGCGACCGCTACAGTCGCAGGCAGGCCTCGGGCATGGATGTGTGTGATGTCCTTAGGTTGGTTAGGTTTAAGTAGTTCTAAGTTCTAGGGGACTGATAACCACAGATGTTAAGTCCCATAGTGCTCAGAGCCATTTGAACCATTTTGAACAACAAAACACAAGTCATCAAGCACCGCAAACGTAAGTATAACAACTACTCGCAATCACACTTGAACAAAACTAACCGCGTGTTTCAAAGCGTGTTGTTTACAAACAGCAGATACAAAAGAATACCGACCGTTGCATTCCAAGGATAGCCAAAACACACTCGGGAGTAAAAAAAAAAATCCCTAAAGTGCAATGTAGGGGATACAAAGATCTAAAATATATGCAGAAAAGTGGGTGACAGAAAAGTGAGCGTGGCACATAAACACACCTGGTTGGCAAATCCTCTTTAAATGCTTGAAAAAGATTTTGCTGAAAAATTTTTTTCGGAGTACTTACATAAAACTTTAATCTATCGAAATATGATGAAAACCACGGTGTGGTCCCCTTAAATCCAGATTCTTCGATAACAGGCCCGTGATAACACTGGTCTAGTGCGGCCGTTGGTGAGTAACGTCTGGCCTGACTGCAGCGTACAGCGCACGCGCAGGGAGAGCCAGTCTGCGATTTTCGGCAGAGGGAGTTTGAATATGGCACCATCCATCTATCTGCAAATCATAGCGCATGCGCGATTTCCGGCAGTCGTACCTAGCCACCAGCAGTTGCTCCGAGGAAATATTGTGGAATTTGCACAACGTGATCCGGCGGCAAACCCGTGGAAACTGTTTACAATGCATCCGCCGGGAAAGCTTGAACAGTCACAAAATCAAAAGATTCTCGAAAATCTTCTAACCCGTGGCCCGAATATGTTGCCAGTGTCAATGTCAATAACAGGCAAAAATGGTCGTGATTCTCGATTCCTGGAATGGAGTAACTCTCTACGTACGTAACTGCGTTCGGACCCGCAGTGCGCGATTGCTTCTCGCGCCTGGCCGGCCAACACTAGCATTAACGTGAGGCAGACTGTGGTGGAGGTTACAGCCTGTGAAACGAACCTATCCATTACCTTCCTCACATAGCCCACTCGCTACACACACACACACACACACACACACACACACACACACACACACACACACACACACACACACACACATACGATCTACTTTGCGCCTAGCATTTATCACACTAAAACTGAGAGACATACACTGAAGCGCCAAAGAAACACCGAGCGAGGTGGCGCAGTACCGGGTGATCAAAAAGTCAGCATAAATTTGAAAACTTAATAAACCACGGAATAATGTCGATAGAGAGGTAAAAATTGACACACATGCTTGGAATTGCGTGGGGTTTTATTAGAACCAAAAAAGGGTCACAAAATGTCCGACATTTTTTGAACTTTTGTATTTCTTTTGTTCTAATAAAACCCCATGTCATTCCAAGCATGTGGTGTCAATTTGTACCTCTCTATCTACATTATTCCGTGATTTATTAAGTTTTCAAATTTATACTGACTTTTTGATCACCCGGTAATTAGCACACTGGAGGACGACGGTTTAAATCCGCGTCCGGTCACCTTGATTTAGCTTTCCCGTGATTTCCCTAAGTCGTTTCAGGCAAATTCTGGGATGGTTCCTTTGAAAGGGCACGGCCGACTTCCTTCCCCATCCTTCCCTAATCCTGAGAGACCGTTGACCCCGCAGTCTGGTCTCCTCCCCACAAATCTGTTCAGCCCAGCCAGCCAAAGAAACTAGTATAGGCATGCGTATTCAAATACAGAGAGATGTAAACAGGCACAATACGGTGCTGCGATTGGCAACGCTTATGTAAGACGACAAGTGGCTGTCGCAGTTGTTAAATCTCGATAATCTGCCACTGTAGCAGTAGTAACCGACCTAAGAGAGTTTGAACATGGGTGTTATAGTCGGCGCACGAGCAACGGGACAGTAGTTCGAGGTAGCGATGACGTGCGGATTTTCCCGTACGAACATTTTGCGAGTGTACTGTTGCGGCCACATGTAGTAAGCGTTGCTTCACGCAGTGGAGAATGGCAAAACAGAGGCAGTCGGCGATCGCGGCATTGCGAAGTAGGCGCGGCACAGATAGCCTTGTCGACAGCAGCAGTCTACCAACCGGCTGACGCAAGGACCCACGCAGACCGAACGAAGCCTAGAGAGTGATGAGTAAGGGAAGTGAGGCCAGCACGCTAAGTTACGCTGCAATATACTGCGGGAGTAATAACAAGAAGCTGCCACCGAGGGTAAAAAACCTCCTCCTGCCGGATATAAATAGTGGAGCGCAGACAGCAACGGACAGAAGCCATTAGGAAGCAGTTCGGATCTGAGGACGGACGTGGTCCGTGTCCGAATGTTCACTCTTCGTAGGTGACGATTCCGGAAGTGTGTTCCAGCTCGCAGGAGTCATTCGTTCGCCGCCAGATGTCAACTTCAGCTCTGGAGGTCGGCTCGAGTCCGGTCGGCACCGTGGCTGACTGACTACAGCGAGAACTTCCAGCAGGACCGGCCGCAGCGCGGTCTCGGGCACAGGCGCCGCCGGGGACTGACGCCCGGACTCCACGGCAACCCGGACCCACGGTGCGTGTTCCGTTCATGACGGGACCTCGTGGACATCGCGACTGACGGCTTCCCAGCCGCCGGTGCGGCAGGCGGCGGCAGCTGACCTCACGGCGACGAATTCACCTCCACCACAGGGCATCCTGACCTCAGCGGAGCACTGGTGGCGCATTGTCGGAGAATCTACGCAGCAGCAGCCGGGCGGAAGGGTCCGCAGGGATGGGCGGCGACGACGAGGGAGAAATTGTAAAGAAAGCTGAATAAACAACTGTAAAACTCCACGCCGTCTCAGTCTTTGGCGCAGCCACTGTGTCTGCTGCTTACGAGTACTGCAGAAGTCGTAACAAGTAGCAAACGGCCATAACAAGTACTGCAGAAGCCGTAACAAGTGGCCATCTGACATAACAGTACTGTGAATTTCAGGAATCCGGTAAAGCATCAAACCTCCAACATCGCTGCGGCCGGAAAAACGGGATCAATGACGACTGAAGAGAATCGTTCAACGTCACAGAACCATTCCGAAAATTGCTGCAGATTCCAATGCTGCGCCATGAACAAGTGTTAGTGTGCGAACCATTCGACGACACATCATCGATACGGGCTTACGGAGCCGAAGGCCGCCTCCACGTCAGCAGGGGACTGTTGAAGCTGGTGCACGTTCTGTAATGGTGTGGGGCGTCTGTAATTGGAGTGATGTGGGACCCCTGATACGTGTAGATACCACTGTGACAGGTAACAAGTACGTACGCATCCTGTCTGACCACCTGCATCCACTCGTGTCCATTGTGCATCCCGACCGACTCGGGCAATTCCAGCAGGACAATGCGACACCCCACACGTCCAGAATTGCTAGACAGTGGCTCCAGGAACACTCTTCTGAGTACGCTGGCCAACCGATTCCCCAGACGTGAACATTATAGAGCATATCGGGGATGCCTTGCAACGTTCTGATCAGAAGAGATCTGCAGCCCGCGTACTCTTACGGATTTACAGACAGCCCCGCAGGATTCGTGGTGTCAGTTCCCTGCAGACGCTAGTCTGGTCCACGCCGCGTCGTGTTGCGGCACTTCTGCGTGTTCGCGGGGGCCCTACGTGATATTGGACAGGTGTACCAGTTTCTTTGTGCTCTTCAGTGTACGTCATACATGCTTAAATATCTCAGGAAAATACCTTCTCTCAGTCGCGAGTAGTTCCCACAATTACCCAGGAATTGTTTCATTGCCGGCCGGAGTGGCCGTGCGGTTCTAGGCGCTGCAGTCTGGAGCCGAGCGACCGCTACGGTCGCAGGTTCGAATCCTGCCTCGGGCATGGATGTGTGTGCAGTCCTTAGGTTAGTTAGGTTTAATTAGTTCTAAGTTCTCGGCGACTGATGACCTCAGAAGTTAAGTCGCATAGTGCTCAGAGCCATTTGAACCAATTGTTTCATTATTCACTTCACAATAAACAAACGAACTAACTGGCAGCACAATACAACAGTAATTATGTAATGACAGCTCTATTGTTGTAGTGCTGAAACACTATTATTATTGTTATTATTATTATAAGTGTTATCAGTGAGACACAAAGCACTGCCAGCATGAAGTCTTCCAATTTCTTCAAACCTCCCTACGCTAATTTTTATTTTTATTTTTCGTTTTATTCAGATTTGAGTCTGTGTCGTGGTGTAACGTCCGTTTGCAACAGCGAGGTGTAAGGTAGGGACGTGTAATGACACTGGACTGTGCGCAGCTACTCTGTTATAGTTCAATTCTTTCATCTTGGCGCCTCGCGCATTCCCGCCCAGACGCGGGAGATTGCTGCGTTGCCAGTTGTACACGACGCACGCGCCGAGAGAAGCAGCGCCATAGTATAGTATAGTTCGCAAACTTACGTTTAGGGGGGAGCGCGCAGTTTATGAGCTAAAGCGGCCGCATTAACCCTTTCGCTGCTACAGAGACGTGCTCCCCGCATTCCGCGCAGTGCGCGGTTTTGTCATCACTGCACTTCTCGCCTGTGCAGACACACGGTGTTCCGACTGCTTTGTCACACTTATCATTCGATTTCACAAAAACTATTTGGCCCAAAAATTTGATTTTTACACATGTAGACTGATACCTTCCCCCCATAAATGACTTAATTTTGTTTCGATGTTCAACGCAGTTGTTGTGCAGCATTATAGATGTAGTAAACCATTACAGGAAATTTTGAAGAGTTTGTAGAGGTAAAAGTCCACAGCGTATGGTCGATTTTGGTTGCCACTAGAAATTTCAAAAAATTACATTCAAACGAATAAAGTTCATGAAGTAAGACACAAAGAAAATACTATGCACCGAACAAGATTTGAACTCAGAACCTTTTGCTTAGCAGCCAAACACATTAACCCCTACGCTAACGCCGCTCGTCGTTTACACCCATCCTGGAGTACTTTAATGAATCACGCAAAATACCGACAAACGCTGTTCGTCGAAACGTGAGTAATTCATAGTCATACGAAGTACAATAGGAAATAAACAATTACCACTGTTCTTTATTGTGAAAAAGCGGTTAGTGAGAATGAATTTCCTTGCTATCGCCTGAATTAGGAGGCTTATTTAGTTGTTTGGTTTAATTAATTAATAGAATATGAAGCAGTTAAGAAGGAAGAGGCTTTCGAATGGGAACTGCTAACGTTTAATGACGAGTCAGCGGAATACTCCACTGTGAAACACGTCTGGTGTGTCATACACGGAATCGGTGTCATATGGTAGGAATCTGTTACCCACGAACCTAATTTGTATGATCGGTGAGTGAGATTTGCCTCCTTGCCCGATTTAGGTGTTCGTATGAATGTAAATGTGATGACTCCCAAGGAAATGGTGAAAAAATAATAGTCTGTCACATAACCTGCAACAAACGAACTCGACAGTTTCACAATCGCACAGTTTCTTTGTGCTCTGTCAAGACATACGTTTTTGAAGTTGCGTTCCATTTTGCAAGTCTTGGCTCCTGAATTTCTTTGCTGTAACATATGCCACACCCGTTTATTCATTGTTTTCACTTCTGTGAGACGTCTATGTGGTATCTCGCCAGCTCTCACTATTCATCACATGTACTTGCGACAGTAATGTATGCTCACCACATGACTCATGTTCTATGACCAGTGTATAGTATGCCAACTGCCAAGACTACAGAAAGAAAACAAACATTTCAATGACCGGACGCACAGTTTATAATGTTGTGGAAAAAAAAAAATAGCACGAGGGAGTTTTGAATACGACGCGCCCGCTCGGCAGTCCAACACCGTCACCACTTATCCTGCTGCTTGTTGCGCTTCTCATTCTTCGACCGTTCGCTGTTTATTTTGCTTTTTTTTCACAGTTCAAATGGTTCAAATGGCTCTGAGCACTATGGGACTTAACATCTGTGGTCATCAGTCCCCTAGAACTTAGAACTACTTAAACCTAACTGACCTAAGGATATCACACACATCCATGCCCGAGGCAGGATTCGAACCTGCGACCGTAGCAGTCCCGCGGTTCCGGACTGCGCGCCTAGAACCACTAGACCACCGCGGCCGGCTTTTCCACAGTTCAGTACATCCGTTTCCATGATTTCATGCTTCATCAGTGTTCAGTTTGTGACGGATTGTCCACTGGGCCATCTTACCACTAAATCATTCATCTTTCGTCATTTTAAAAATACAACCTCTGAAACAAAAACTATTTTTGTTTTAAAGTTTAGTTAGGCACTAATGTTAATGATGGGACTCGAGAAGGAGGGAGGCGGCAGTACTAGCTGAGATCTGATTGCACTCTGGAGCAATGGTCTCAGAAAGTCTCGAAACCACTCCCTCAGCAGCTGTGACCACTTGCACGACTTCGCCACTGTGAAATAAATCTCTTCCGTTGAACAAATGCTCATAGCACTTAAACCAAAATAATAAAACATATCTAACAAAAATGGGCTCTAAAATGCATACTTTAAGTAATTTCTCCTTGAAGACTGTAAAGGGAATTTAGTTACATCCTGTATGAGGCGTGTTCGAAAATACCCACTATAAACTTCTAGGACTTGTAGAGGAGAGTTGTTGTTGTTGTTGTTGTCTTCAGTCCTGAGACTGGTTTGATGCAGCTCTCCATGCTACTCTATCCTGTGCAAGCTTCTTCATCTCCCAGTACCTACTGCAACCTACAGCCTTCTGAATCTGCTTAGTGTATTCATCTCTTGGTCTCCCTCTACGATTTTTACCCTCCACGCTGCCCTCCAACGCCAAATTTGTAATCCCTTGATGCCTCAGAACATGTCCTATCAATCGGTCCCTTCTTCTTGTCAAGTTGTGCCACAAAATCTTCTCCCCAATTCTATTCAATACCTCCTCATTAGTTATGCGTTCTACCCATCTAATCTTCAGCATTCTTCTGTAGCACCACATTTCGAAAGTTTCTATTCTCTTCTTGTCTAAACTATTTATCGTCCATGTTTCACTTCCATACATGGCTACACTCCATAGAAATGCTTTCAGAAACGACTTCCTGACACTTAAATCTATACTTGATATTAACAAATTTCTCTTCTTCAGAACCGCTTTTCTTGCCATTGCCAGTCTACATTTTATATCCTCTCTACTTCGACCATCATCAGTTATTTTGCTCCCCAAATAGCAAAACTCCTTTACTACTTTAAGTGTCTCATTTCCTAATCTAATTCCCTCAGCATCACCCGACTTAATTCGACTACATTCCATTACCCTCGTTTTGCTTTTGTTGATGTTCATCTTATATGGTCCTTTCAAGACACTGTCCATTCCGTTCAACTGCTCTTCCAAGTCCTTTGCTGTCTCAGACAGAATTACAATGTCATCGGCGAACCTCAAAGTTTTTATTTCTTCTCCATGTACTTTAATACCTACTCCGAATTTTTCTTTTGTTTCCTTCACTGCTTGCTCAATATACCGATTGAGTAACATCGGGGAGAGGCTACAACCCTGTTTCACTCCCTTCCCAACCGCTGCTTCCCTTTCATGCCCCTCGACTCTTATAACTGCCATCTGGTTTCCGTACAAATTGTAAATAGCCTTTCACTCCCTGTATTTTACCCCTGCCACCTTCAGAATTTGAAAGAGGGTATTCCAATCAACATTGTCAAAAGCTTTCTCTAAGTCTAAGAGCAATCGGTCACAGGGCCAAAAGTATGAGTGAACTAAATGTGAAATCTGTATTGTTTGGTGTCTTCTGTGCAGACATTGAGTTCTGTAGCAACGCCTGAGGAACTAGCGTTTGTTATGCATTTGGTGCGCCTCCACGAACACAGAAATGAAGTAGAAACCACACAGGAGGTTACCAGTATGTCTAGCACTATTCACGAAAATTCATACATGGTAGCAACAAATGTAAGCCACTTGTTATCACTGGTGACGAGTTCTCTACAAGCGGGAGGAACGGTGTTCTTAACTCATGTTTACTCAATGTGTGCAGAGCTGCCTTCAAGCTTTAAATCACGGCTTCAAATTGTCGTTCACGAATACCAATTGTTTGAAACATTTATATCTGGTGATTCGAAATGCGTTCCCAAGAAGCAAAAATTACAGAGAAGCTTTTAAACGGCTTCTGGAAATGACAAGTCACTAACTTGCAATTCTGAGACATGTACTTGTGGTAAGCACTTGAAGGAAATTACACTACTGGCCATTAAAATTGCTACGCCACGAAGATGACGTGCTACAGACGCGAAATTTACGCGACAGGAAGAAGATGCTGGGATATGCAAATGATTAGCTTTCCAGAGCATTCACACAAGGTTGGCGCCGGTGGCGACACCTACAACGTTCTGACATGAGGAAAGTTTCCAACTCACACACAAACAGCAGTTGACAGGCGTTATCTGGTGAAACGTTGTTGTGATGCCTCGTGTAAGGAGGAGAAATGCGTACCATCACGTTTTCCTACTTTGATAAAGGTCGGATTGTAGCCTATCGCTATTGCAGTTTATCGTATCGCGACATTGCTCCTCCCGTCGGTCGAGATCCAGTGACTTTTAGCTCAATATAGAAGCGCCTGCGATGCTGTACTCAGCGACGAACGTGGGTGCAGGAATGGCAAAATGTCATTTTTTGGGATGAATCCAGGTTCTGTTTACAGCATCATGATGGTCGCATCCGTGTTTGGCGACATCACGGGAACGCACATTGGAAGCGTGTATTCGTCATCGCCATACTGGCGTATCACCCTGCGTGATGGTATGGGGTGGCATTGGTTAGACGTCTCGGTCACCTCTTGTTCGCATTGACGGCACTTTGAACAGTGGACGTTACGTTTCAGATGTGTTACGACCCGTGGCTCTACCATTCATTCGATCCCTGCGAAACCCTACATTTCAGGAGGATAATGCACGACGGCATGTTGCAGGTCCTGTACGGGCCTTTCTGGATACAGAAAATGTTCGACAGCTGCCCTGGCCAGCACATTCTTCAGATCTCTCACCAACTGAAAACGTCTGGTCAGTGATGGCCGAGCAACTGGCTCGTCACAACACGCCAGTCACTAGTCTTGATGAACTTTGGTATCATGTTGAAGCTGCATGGGCAGCTGTACCCGTACACGCCAACCGAGCTCTGTTTGACTCAATGCCCTGGCGTATCGAGGCCGTTACTACGGCCAGAGGTGGTTGTTCTGGTTACTGATTTCTCAGATCTATGTACCCAAATTGCATGAAAATGTTATCAAGTGTCAGTTCTAGCATAATAAATTTGTCCAATGAATAACCGTTTATCATCTGCATAACTTCTTGATGTAGCAGTTTTAATGGCCAGTAGTGTACTTCAAAGATATGTCAAATTTTGGGAAATGTTTCCATAAACACTTATTTTAAATTAAAGATCTACTTCCTTGTAAACTACATTGGACAAAAGAAAATTTCAGTTTGAATTTAAATGCAAGTTTGTGTGTAGTGGTGTGACTTTGCCTCCGCTCTTTTCTGAGGTGCCTTTCTTTTTTATACCACATGCAACTGATCCGCTGGATGGCAGTAGTGTTTTTGCTGAAGAGAGTTTACAGGCTTTACACCGCCCAGGAACTGACAAGGGGAATAAAGGTACCTGCGTGAGATGTTCGGTATATGACGGTATACGCATCCTCGCCACAATTTCCTACTGGGAATGGCGCCACGACTGCTAGCACCAGCGTCCGTGCGTAGCACTCACAAGGGGAGGCCGCGACGTTTGGAACGTGGATCTACTGCAGACTTTGTACACTCGTACTACTCCATGAGGACAACAAAATGTGTAAGCAGTAGCGCGTACTTCTCAAGCGTTACTCAGAAAATCGCAACATAATTTCAATCGCCAAATATATACAGCTGCGCGTGGTCATTTTAACCATGAAGAGGCTGCAGTCAAGTGGTGCCGGCATGGTAGCTCAGCGTGTTTTCGGTCACAGCGCTAGCTACCCTTTCTAATAAAAGAACTGAGCAAACGGATGAACGATGAACTTGAACAAGCATCATGGGACGTCCGCCCCGAACAAATACAACGAACAGTTTCGAACAAAATGATATATACAAAAAAAAAGCGTGTTCGGGCAGAGCGTTAGCATCCCTTTCTAAGAAAAAAAACTGAGCGAACGAGGGAACGAACAAACTGAACGGGTGTCATCGGACCTCCGCCCTCAACAAATTCGGCGAACAGTGTAAAACAAAATTTTTTTTATTTAAAGACGCTATTAAAATACACTCGATACTGCATAACCAATTATCAGCGCCGATTATTAAGGAAATACTGACTTATGCATGGTTTGCTTCCCAACTATCGTCTGAAAGAGAGGTTTTTCAAAATGTAAACGAGGTTTGTTTTGCCACAGGAAACGTCAAAAGACCTCGCGTGTGCGGAAACATGGCATTTATTCAATGGAGCTAGTGCCGTTTAACTTTATGTTTTCCATGTTTTTACGAAAAATACCATCCTGCAACTTGTACAATTAATCGTCGCTTTCGACATTACATCTTTCGAAAGCAGTCTGTGCCGGTCAAAACTTGGAGGTAACAAGTCGTTTCGGGCTCCTTCCAGGTATAAGGGATTTCTCAAATCACGGACAAGCATACATTTTTAGTATGACTATGCATTTGGTCGTTTACTAGTCGATAGTTATGAATATTAAATTATTTGTGATAATAAAAATTACTAGACTGCCAAATAACATTGTAAATTTAATAATACTTCATCCGATTACACGTACTTTCACCATTATAATAAAGAAAATGACAGTGTTGAAAATAAAAAAAAACTAACGAACGCAACTCGATCCAGCGATCCAGCGGCTTGAAGGCAAAATACTTAAAAAAAATTGCTATTTTGTCTAAAACTGACATGGTGAAACCGTGGCTGTGTACAATTAATGTAGGTTAATTCTTACAGAGAAGAAAACAGCAACCAGCCACTATTAATACTGCTATTTATTTAGGTAAATAGCGCCGTTACCGGTTTCGAACTGGAAAGTTCATCATCAGACGGCTGTTCACTTGATTTTCAAGATACTCTTTACATTATCGTCCGTTTTCGATTTTTATTATTCCACTGTGGCAAAGTATTTTTGGTGTGTTGTTACCGTCGAAAATTCCGCGCAATTTTGTTGCGAAGTTGCGGGATTGCATTTTTCGCATATTCCTAAATATACCCAGCACTTACGTAACTTCTACAGCACCATATTGTGCAAAGCACCACACACACACGCACACACGCACACACACACACACACACACACACACACACACACACACACACACCAAAAAGAAATTGCCACATGTGAAGTTATCACAGAGATTACAAATATTGTTCTATATTATTCGTTTATTTTGTTCAGGGCGGACGTCCAATGACACCCATTCAGTTTGTCGATGATCCGTTCACTCAGTTTTTTATTAGAAAGGGTAGCTAACGCTCTGACCGAACACGCTGAGCTACCGTGCCGGCTTTACTCGGCTGCCGCCGCTTCGTGGTTAAAATGGCCACGCACATATATATATATATATATATATATATATATATATATATATATTCGACGACCGAAATTATGTTGCGATTTTCTGAGTAACGCTTGAGAAGTACGCGCTACTGCTTACACATGTTGTTGTCCTCATGGAGTATATTGTACGAAGTTTGCAGTAAATCCGCGTTCCAAAGGTCGTGGCCTCCCCTTGTGAGTCTGTGACGCCACTATGCGCAGTCAGTGTTAGGCGGGCCTCCTGCGACCCACCATTTGCCAGGCAGTTCCCCTGCGGAACACAGACAGCTCTTATGGAGCGCTCCGCAAATTGCGCCCCCCCCCCCCCCCCTCTCTCAGTCATTCCGTCTGTCTTCTGCGTGCCGCCGCCGCCCCCCCCCCCCCTCCCGCTCACGAGAACACTGGGCGGGGGTGGGTGCCCGTGTCCCGTTTCACACGAGCGACTTCCCGCTCAACATCGACTACTACTTGTCCCAGGGAGTCGCGTATTGGACAACACGTAAAGTGGAAAAAATCTTACAGAAGATGTGGTAAGACGGTTAGGTTCGGCTGCTTGCGCCATAAGAGTAATTTCCAACTGTCGGGATAAATGGGGTGTATTCAAAAAGCAGGTTACAGGTTTCTTGCTTGCCCAAATATTAGGTTGTGTGTAAGTTTGTAGCGTTATCGTTTTGCATTTTGGTATTCGGGTTGCTCCAAAGAAAGCAGGTGTTGACAGATATGAAAATTACCGAACTATCAAATGGTTCAAATGGCTCTGAGCACTATGCGACTTAACATCTGAGGTCATCAGTCCCCTAGAACTTAGAACTACTTAAACCTAACTAACCTAAGGACATCACACACATCCATGCCCGAGGCAGGATTCGAACCTGCGACCGTAGTGGTCTCGCGGTTCCAGACTGAAGCGCCTACAACCGCACGGCCACACGGGCCGGTCCGAACTAACAGTTTATAAGTCACAGCTGCAAAATACTGACGCGAACTCTTTACAGACGAATGGAAAAACTGGTAGAAGCCGACCTCGGGGAAGATCAGTTTGGATTCCGTAGAAATGTTGGTACACGTGAGGCAATACTGACCCTACGACTTATCTTAGAAGAAAGATTAAGGAAAGGCAAACCTATGTTTCTAGCATTCGTAGACGGTCGCAGGTTCGAATCCTGCCTCGGGCATGGATGTGTGTGATGTCCTTAGGTTAGTTAGGTTTAAGTAGTTCTAAAGGACTGATGACCTCAGAAGTTAAGTCCCATAGTGCTCAGAGCCATTTGAGCCATCCACAAGAGATAATGTAATGCATCTGGTGGAAGAGCAGCTGTGTGGTGTACTACGCACTGCTTCCCCGGAAAGTGGCCATCGCCGCTGACATTTACTGTCAACAGCCGACAGATCCGAGAACGAGACCAGGAAGATTGCGTTAAGAGATGCTGCTCCACAGTAACGCCCGCCCGACAGAAAACACTATACAGGACGCGATTTCTACAGTTCGGAATCGAGAAGTTTCCCCAGCGTTGAAGGGGAATATATTATTGATGAGTAAAGTCTCTATTATGTGTATCTGTTGCGTTTACTAAACGTACAGAAAACTCAACTTTCTTATGGAGCAACCTTCTAGTTTTTACTGAATGCTTCCCTTCACTTCATATTGATACAGATACATGACACTATTTTCCAACACGGTCTCCTAAGTCTTTGCCAACACCAATCGGAACGTTCTACCAATCGGTCAGCACCGAGCTCTTCGGTCACGGAGCCATTCCACAACCACTGTGCGAATAGCGTGACCAGATGCAGTTGTTTAAAAAGGAGGACAAACAGCTTCAAAACGGAGGACAAAGGAAGAAAAAAGAGGACACATCGAACGGATCGTGATTTCCCTAAATCACTCCAGGCGAATGCCGGGATGGTTCCTCTGAAAGGGCACGGCCGACATCCTTC
The DNA here is from genome assembly GCF_021461395.2 of Schistocerca americana. Taxonomy (NCBI): domain Eukaryota; kingdom Metazoa; phylum Arthropoda; class Insecta; order Orthoptera; family Acrididae; genus Schistocerca; species Schistocerca americana. The sequence goes on along the minus strand of NC_060121.1, from coordinate 29,094,595 downwards.
CCTAATCCGATGAGACCGATGAGCACGCTGTCTGGTCTCCTTCCCCAAACAACCAACCAATCGAACGGGTCAACTGCAGATAAGGATACCACCGTCAGCTTTGGGCAAGTCACGTGACTGCCGGGAATTACCAGTATAACTAGTCGTTAATTGTTACTGGTGGTCAGGTGGTGATTCCCAGAGGAATATTTTTCTTTATTTTAAATTAAAAAATTGGTTGTGGTGTCAGTGTGGTATCAATTGTTTTTATATATACGCGTAGTCTTAAGATTTAACAAAGACGGCTGCCTAAACGCCACTCCTGATTGGCTACTTACATGTGACTTGGCCAAAGCTGACGGGTGGTATTCTCATCTGCAGTATTCCCCATCAAACATACGTTCAATTTTAATAAATGAGTTTATTATTTATAGACATTACATACATACATTCCGTAACAATTATTGATACTTCTCGAGGGAACCAATTTTTTGCAGAAGTTTAGGCTTACTTAACAGATAATTGTAAGACGACACACACAAAGATTCTTTGAAATTATATTGGACCATCAAGGTTTAATCTGTTCCACTCATCAGTCCACAATGTGGTAATTAGAGAAAATATTCTTTTGGAATTATGTCCTGAAATACTGAAAAAGTATTCAGCAACTCTGAGTGACACTCATCTGACTTACTTTCACAAAAAAAAATCTTTGCCCGTTTTTTTACTACAAGATAAAGTCCTAAATTATGCATGAAATAAAACCGTGACAGTTAATCTGTCGAGTTATTTCTTACCTTTATTGGCCACTGAGTCGTACGTTCCAGCTCCACATATCTTACATTCCGCTTCAAATTCATTTCTCCCTTTTTTGAAAGCAGGATATTTGCAGGAAAGGCAATCAGAAAATGTACACTTTCGTTTAGGCGTAGCCAAATATTTTACGTAACTCAGTCGGTTAAAAATTACACTCACAAATCACACGTGCACCACAGGAAGCCAAGCGAAGATGCGAAACGAAAATTTTAAATAATCGATATTTGCATTCGCTTATAGGTCGAGCAACGATAACATCGACGATCCTGGTGCCACCTACTAACACCGCCTTGGTGCGTGTTTATCACGAAGGCTGTGCCAAGAGTTAAAGTATTTAAGAAAAGAGCAATAGAACGGGACGAGTTGTAGATTTAACTGTATTACGCTGAACTTTGCGAAAAAGCCGGACACTGTAAAAATCCGCCCGGACCCCGGACAAAGATCTGAAGAGGAGGACATGTCCGGATTAATTCGGACCTCTGGTCACCCTTTGTGCGAACGTCGTCACTCACAGAAAATCTGCGATTGCTGCCAATCGGCCGCCGATTGTTCGCACATTGTCGTCTGCAGCCGAATCGCTGGCACAGTTCCAGCACGGCTGGAATCCGCGTGCTCTGCAGACGTTTTGGCCGCCAGAATCGCACTGCCCCGGAGTACGCTTCCAGCTGTCGCGCGACTTCGCTCGCCCACCGGGGAGCACCTGCTGTTACTTGTACCGCGGCAGAACTGTGTGTGCAGGAAAGCTGTAACCTCGACCCTCCTCCCCACAACGTGCCGCCACTCTCGTTGCACAGCGGTCTTACAATGGGACCGCGCCAACTCGTCATCGCCGATTTCGTCCGAATTTGTGGTATACGCAGAAATCGAGAGAAATGTCAGCTCCAAATGGCCAATTGCTGAGGGAAAGACAGTATTTTTGGCGTGGGTCGGGCGAAACGCGAGCCGTTACGTTAGTGCGGGCCCAGGCGGTGGCGGAACTGTGATCCCGAGATCGTGGGGACCGGTCCTTCTGCAGAATACTTGTTTATTTTTAATTTTTGCGTTACTTACACTGCGAATGAACCGAAAGAAGAGCGTGCAAGCGGACGAGCCCCGCAGCCGTAACTAGTCACTGGCCTCCCCAGCGGCCGATTTTATCTCCGTGGAGAAACTATTGCTCGCATACGGCAGCCGAGGACTGCTCGCAGGTCAAAATGAAACAAACGGAATAGGAAGTCCTGTATGCATTAATTACAGTCCCTTCCTAAAGTGTTATTTCTAGAGTCCAACACTGCACACAGAGTCCCTCCGTGGAACTTGTTTCCAGTTCCAAATTTTCTTCTTTGTTTCTTCCTGTGTTTTATGAATATACACTACTGGCCATTAAAATTGCTACACCACGAAGATGACGTGCTAAAGACGCGAAATTTAACCGACAGGAAGAAGATGCTGTGATATGAAAAAGATTAGCTTTTCAGAGCATTCACACAAGGCTGGCGCCGGTGGCGACACCTACAACGTGCTGACACGAAGAAAGTTTCCAACCGATTTCTCACACACAAGCAGCAATTGACCGGCGTTGCCTGGTGAAGCGTTGTTGTGATGCCTCGGGTAAGGAGGAGAAATGCGTACCATCACGTTTCCGACATTGGTAAAGGTCGAATTGTAGCCTATCGCCATTGCGGTTTATCGTATCGCGACATTGCTTTTCGCGTTGGTCGAGATTCAATGACTGTTAGCAGAATATGGAATCGGTGGGCTCAGGAGGGTAATGCGGAACGCCGTGCTGCATCCCAACGGCCCCGAATCACTAGCAGTGGACATGACAGGCATGTTATCCACACGGCTGTAACAGATCGTGCACCCACGTCTCGATCCCTGCGTCAAGAGATGGGGACGTTTGCAAGACAACCACCATCTGCACGAACAGTTCGACGATGTTTGCAGCAGCATGGACTATCAGCTCGGAGGCCACGGCTGCGGTTACCCTTGACGCCGCATCACAGACAGGAGCGCCTGCGACGGTGTACTCAACGACGAACCTGGGTGCACGAATAGGGGATGAATCCAGGTCCTGTTTACAGCATCATGATGGTCGCATCTGTGTTTGGCGACATCGCTCTGAACGCACATTGGAATCGTGTATTCGTCATCGCCATACTGGCGTATCACCCGACATGATGGTATGAGGTGCCATTGGTTACGTCTCGATCGCCTCTTGTTCGCATTGACTGCACTTTGAACAGGGGACGTTACATTTCAGATGTGTTACGACCCGTGGCTCTATCCTTAATTCGATCCCTGCGAAACCCTACATTCCAGCAGGATAATGCACGACCGCATGTTGCAGGTCCTGTACGGGCCTTTTTGGATACAGAAAATGTTCGGCTGCTGCCCTGGCCAGCACATTCTCCAGATCTCTCACCAAATGAAAACGTCTGGTCAATGGTGGCCGAGCAACTGGCTCGTCATACACGCCAGTCTCTCCTCTTGATGAACTGTGGTATCGTGTTGAAGCTGCATCGGCAGCTGTGCCTGTACACGCCATCCAAGCTCTGTTCGACTCAATGCCCAGGCGTATCAAGGCCGTTATTAGGGCCAGGGGTTGTCGTTCTGGGTATTAATTTCTCAGGATCTATGCACCCAAAATGTGTTATAAATGTAATCACATGTCAGTTCTAGTGTAGTACATTTGTCCAATGAATACCCGTTTATCATCTGCATTTCTTCTTGGTGTAGCAATTTTAATGGCCAGTAGTGTAGTAATAAATAATGTAAATTAACAATCATTTCGGTTTATTTGCAACGTAAGTAACGAAAAAATTAAAATTCGGAAGCGTGCACACAGGCACGTGATTCCGTGACCCTTCCGGCTGCAGCAGCTGCTCCTGCCACCTAAAGTGGCTGAGTCGAGCCCAACTTTTTTTGCCCTCCCCCTGAACTGTTGATCAGCTGTGGCCCTCAGTTCTGTCACTCTCATATCTCGCCAAGCCCTGCATACACGATGAGTCTGGACCAAATCAGTGATGACGAGCAGGCGCAATCCCCTTGTTAACATTCAACAACATGTTTAACTTACTGTTTCACTGATCGATATCGGTCCCGTCAGATTACGGAAAGATGCGGAATGAAATCGGCTGTGCCCTTTCAAAGGAACCGTCCCGGCATTTTCCTGGCGCGATTTAGGGGAATCTCGAAAACCTAAATCAAAATGGCCGAAGGCAGGTTTAAACCGTTCTCCTTAAGAAAGCGAATCAAGTGTGCTGACCAGTACGCCACCTCACTCGGTAACTTACGGTTTCGAGTTGCCTCGTCAAAGTCGGTCAGTTATCTTTGCATATTTTTGCTCACTGGTACGTTATGGTATATTACAGGGTCAATCAAAAAGGACTTTTACAATTCGTGGTGGTTATGGTCCGTCTGTGCAACTAATTGAAGGCTATTTGTTTATTGCCATGCGCGTTTCCCTTCTTTTATCTGCGAAGCATCTTCAATCTTCAGTGGCCTGTAATACATGTTTCTCTTTATACATACAATAAACGTATTGTTACAATTTACCACAGGGCTTCCCAACATTTTCAGCTGGCGGACCCTTACTTCAGTCGAAAATCCATGGCGGACCCCTAGTCAGTCAAGAGCACAGTAACTTTAAATTTCAGAGCGAAAGCAATGGGAACTGAAAGCTTCTTAGTGCAAGTGTCATGTTCGCAATGACCCCCCCCCCCCCTCCCCACCCGAAAGTATCAATAGTCTTTGGTTTAGAGAGGAATGAAAACAACTTGAAGGTCAAGAATCGAGTCATGAAGTAGGCAGTGCACTGACAAAGCAAGTTTAACATTTAACGATGCCTGGGGCCGCATACGTGCCAGCTAGCGCTGTGATTGGTCGAGAAAGCTCGTTCTGCGCATGCGCATAAGGTTTCAGCGCGTCTAGCGCCGTGGCCTGGCTCACAAACGGCCCCCGTATTGTTGCGAAACAGTCGATCAGAGAAGCCGCGTTCTCCGGCACTAAACTGTGTATGCGGTCTCACTTAGGAACCGCAAAGGCTGCTTAGGAATACGACATGAAGTAAAAAAAGTACTCGTTTTTCGCACGAAAAAAGTGATGAATTTGATTTTCACATTTTTATTCAATAAATTTACTCATTATTTTACACGATTGGGTGAAAGGTGGCCGCGGACCGCCTAGAAAGAGCCGGTGGACCCCTAAGGGGTCCGCAGACCACACGTTGGGAAGCCCTGATCTACCACATAATAAGTTTATTGTATGTATAAAAAGAAACATACATTACAGGCCACTGAAGATGCATCCCAAATAAAAGAAGAAAAATGCGTATGGCAATAAACAAACAGCCTTCAGTTTGTTTGCGTGGCCCTCCTCCGCTGGAAGTACAGAAATATTTGTTTTGTAAATGAAACCGCCTTTTCCTGCTGCCACTTAATTTATTTTTCCCAGACGCGTTTCGCCTTTTTCATGTTTAAAAGCATCATCAGTGCGCTCATTTGCTCTGATCTGTGTTTTCTCTCAACTGGTCTGGTGGTCGCACTACCACTTTTTACCGACATGTAGGCACAATTTTGAGTTTCGACATTTTTCACACTGTTCGCCATGTTTCAACCACTCGCTAACCGTGGTTAACAAGTAAGTCGGAAATAAAGTGGTAGTGCGACCTCCAGACCTGTTGAGAGGGAACACAAACCATCCCACTGAGGATGCTTTAGAATACGAAAAAGGCGAAACGCAACTGGGGAAAATAAATTAAGTGGCAGCAGGAAAAGGCAGTTCCATTTACAAAACAAGTATTTATGCCTTCAGTTAGTGTATTTATAGCAATGAAGGGAAAGACGGAAAACAGAAAAAAAATGAAGACTTTACAAATGTTGAATGGTATATAATTTTATTGTGGTAACTTTCACAATCGGTAGACGTGTCGTTTTGTAGCAAACAACCTCACGTAGTGCATCAGTACCCCCTTCCGCCACCAGGAGCGCCAACGCATTGCACAATTAAAGTGGCTACTTTCACTGGTGTGGAGCATGCTCTCGGAGTGTTCTGGTTTCGTGAAACAAAGTGTGCAACAACTGTCCAGCGTCAATTTCGCACTGAATACGCTAAACAACCTCTAAGCAGACTTGGGCATACAATTTCGTCGAATCCACGTTGACGTAGCACATACGCTAGTCTCTCGCTAATCCGGCCTCTCAGTAACCTGGCGCACATCCAAAAACGCGGGCACGGTGAATTATCGTGCGCAACAATGCTTTATATACTGTATTTGAAATTGTAGCTTTCCTTACAGTTCGAAATAATGTCTTCTAAAAGGAAACACGTTATGCTAGACCTCAAGCAAAAACTAGAAATTTTAGACAAGTTAAATCGAGGTTCTTCGCAGAAAGCCATTGCTGCTGAGTTCAATGTTGGACGAGCAACTATTCGTGACATCAAAAAGAAAGAAGATGTTATTCGACAGTACTCGACACAAATCGATAGTGAGTTGGGAAATCGGAAGGTTATGCAAAAGAGTGAGCATGAAGAACTGGATGTTGCTAGCTGTTTATAGACTGTTCGTACAACAATGCAGTAAAGGAATTCCAGTCAGTGGCCTGATTATAAAGGAAAGAGCAGCTGCATTTAACAAACGACTTGACGGTAGTAGCCGGCCAGTGTGGCCGAGCGGTTCTAGGCGCTTCAGTCTGGAACCGCGCGACCGCTACGGTCGCAGGTTCGAATCGTGCCTCGGGCATGGATGTGTGTGATGTCCTTCAGTGAGCGATGGTTGGCTGTCAAACTGGAAAAAACGACACAGCATTCGGCAGCTAACAGTCACCGTGGAAATTCGCTCAGCTAACGATAAGGATGTTGATTAGTTTGTAAATTCAAATAGCTCTGAGCACTATGGGACTTAACATCTGAGGTCATCAGTCCCCTAGCACTTAGAACTACTTAAACCTATCTAACCTAAGGACATCACACACATCCATGCCCGAGGCAGGATTCGAACCTACGACCGTAGCGTTTGCACAGTTCCAGACCGAAGCATCTAGAACCGCTCGGCCACTAAGGCAAGATACAGAAGATAATAGAGGAACAAGATTTAACTGCTGATGAAATAGGACTCTTTTACACGATACTTCATTCAAAAACGTTACCTGCCAATAAGGAGAGGAAACCCGTGGTTACGAGCAACAGAAACAGTGTGTAACATTAATGGTGTGTTGTAATGCAAATGGGAGTCATAAACTACCGCTTATGGTGATTGGAAAATCTCAACATCCACGTTGTTTTCAACACACTGACATAAATACTCTACCAGTGCAGTATAGCGCTCAGAAGAAAGCGTGGATGGACAGACAAATATTCTCTTGGTGGTTCCATGAAACTTTTGTACCAGCAGTGAGAAAAGAGCTAAAGAAGGAAAAGCTTCCACTGAAAGCTATCCTTATAATTGACAATGCTCCCAGTCGTCCTTCGGTCCGATGGTATGGCGTGTAAGGGTGAGAAACGCCATCCTCACCTGCTGTAAATTGACGAGACTCTGGTGACCGAGTGACTCCCGGGATAAGGAGTCGCCCTCTTCCATGCCAACGTCCTCCTTGCAGGGCGGATGAGCGGTTAGAGATTAGGGCATTAAGACATCCTATGTTCTTGGGTTGAGAAATCATCCCTAAAGGCGGAAGATCCAAAGATGGGCAACGACAAACCAAGGGTAGGTGCGACTCTTTGAGCCATGGTGAAGGCAATTCACCTATGAGAAAGCAGTTGTGATCACAGACTGGGTGGCTCAGAACCGTGTCCGATGTACAAGCACTCTTTCTCTCACCCGATGTGACAGCCTAATTCAGCCCACGGACCAGAGACCAGGGAATTTTGGAATTAATTAAACGTCATTATCGAAATTCACTTCTCGTCTCCTTGATGAACGAAAGTGAAAACGACTCTATTGAGACTATGCTGAAGGCGTGGAAAGCGATTAACATACTTGATATAGTTTTCCAAGCAGCCAAAGCATGGGATAAAGAGGAGAGCGCTACCATAATGCAGAGCTGGAGAAAATTGTGGCCATCCGTTGATGCAGAGTTAGATCCAGTAGTGAGTGACAGCGATGAGCCAGTCAATTCGGAATTATCAGTTACTTTGTACATTGACATGTTCTACAACCTTCCAGGAGGAGAAGAAATTGATGATGAAGATGCTACTAAGTGACTGAATGAGGAAAATTGTAATATGGACCAAACATTAACAGATGAAGAAATAATCAAAAGTATGGAAGAAAGTAATGATGAAAGTAATGAAGAAGAGGACACAGGAGGAGAGAGCATGAAGATTTCTCGCATTGCTGGTGCTGAGCTGCCGAGGTCTTCCTGGAGTACATTATGCAACAAGCACCACCGATGTAATGCTTGTAAAGCGGTTGCGTGATAAAGCATGCCACCGTTGCGTATCGTAATCGCGACAGTTAAAAATTAGGGACATGTTTCGTAGTGAGTGACACGACTGTATAATTACGTACAGTATACACTCGAGGACTAAGTTTTCACTGAAAATTAATGTATTTTTGGATTTAAAGCATATCCTCTATGTACAGTATACTATATCCCCTATGTTTTCAAAATAAATAAGAAACAAAATAAATGAATAAAATAAATTTCAGACACTTCCGGTAATCCGGCACCCATACGTGCCAGGAATGGCGGGATTAGCGAGAGTCTAGTGTATTACATCCGATTTTTTGCAATGAGTGTGGAAAGAAATTTATTACTGGTGTGGGTGACGCATCTCAAATGGCGAGGTTATTTGCTACTAAATGACACATCTACCGATTCTGTAAGTTACGTCAGTACATTCCTATATAATTCCAGAGTTGTAATGTCCTTTTTGACTCACCCTGCATTCTGCAGTAACTCCTCACTCGGCCCAAAAGCGTTCATTTCTCAAAAGAAAGTAATCAGAAATATGTGTGGGTCTCACACACGTACATCTTGCAGGTATCTCTTGAAGCAGTTACGAAGATTAATTACGTCCACCTCCGTAGCTGAGTAGTGAGTGGGGCTGACTGTCATAGGCCGGCCGCGGTTCAAAAATGGTTCAAATGGCTCTGAGCACTATGGGACTTAACATCTGAGGTCATCAGTCCCCTAGAACTTAGAACTACTTAAACCTAACTAACCTAAGGACATCACACACAACCATGCCCGAGGCAGGATTCGAACTTGCGACCGTAGCGGTCGCGCGGTACCAGACTGTAGCGCCTAGAAAGGCTCGGCCACTCCGGCCGGCCTGCGCTCAGAAGAAAACGTGGATGGACAGACAAACATTCTCTTGTTGGTTCCATGAAACGTTTGTACCAGCAGTGAGAAAAGAGGTAATTCCAAAATTCCCTGGTCTCTGGTCCGTGGGCTGAATTAGGCTGTCACATCGGGTGGGAGAAAGAGTGCTTGTACATCGGACACGGTTCTGAGCCACCCAGTCTGTGATCACAGCTGCTTTCTCATAGGTGAATTGCCTACCCTTGGTGTCCTTTGTCGTTGCCCATCTTTGGATCTTCCGCCTTTAGGGACGATTTCTCAACCCAAGAACATAGGATGTCTTAATGCCCTAATCTCTAACCGCTCATCCGCCCTGCAAGGAGGACGTTGGCATGGAAGAGGGCGACTCCTTATCCCGGGAGTCACTCGGTCACCAGAGTCTCGTCAATTTACAGCAGGTGAGGATGGCGTTTCTCACCCTTACACGCCATACCATCGGACTGAAGGACGACTGGGAGCATTGTCAATTATAAGGATAGCTTTCAGTGGAAGCTTTTCCTTCTTTAGCTCTTTTCTCACTGCTGGTACAAAAGTTTCATGGAACCACCAAGAGAATATTTGTCTGTCCATCCACGCTTTCTTCTGAGCGCAGGCCGGCCGGAGTGGCCGAGCGGTTCTAGACGCTACAGTCTGGAACCGCGGGACCGCTGCGGTGGCAGGTTCGAATCCTGCCTCGGGCATGGATGTGTGTGATGTCCTTAGGTTAGATAGGTTTAAGTAGTTCTAAGTTTTAGGGGGCTGAAGACCTCAGAAGTTAAGTCCCATAGTGCTCAGAGCCACTTGACTGTCATACGGGGGACCAGGGCCCGATTTCCGGTAATACCTGGGCGGTTTCCCCCCGGTGGGGGGACTGGAACGGAGGGTGTTACACCTCGCAATTCCGACTGGGGAGGTAGTCGAGTCTGTAGCAGCGGCTCCGGAGTCACGAAAGGCGACGAGGGCCGGGGGAGCGGTGTGCTCACCAGACGCCCTGCACGCCGCGTCTGATGGCACGGCGCACGGTCGGGCCAGAGTGACCAGTCAGGGCCAGAACGCGGAACTTGGGCTTATATTACGCACAGCCTCACAGCCATTGTAGAGACAGGCACGGAGAGTTGCATTAGACCAGTCTTTGGACTTAAGGGGAGTAGGGCGTCAAACGGGACGACTTGGAGCAGGAGAGGCACCACAGGACATTTTAATTTCCACTGACTATACTTTTACAAATAAATTCACAAAACTTTGTCAACACGACCAGGAAGCATTCAGGATTCACACTCGTAGCAGTGAAAGTTCAAAAACATAAAAAATACGTTTTTTTACATGTGAAACTTCATCTTTTTTTACTTACTATTGACTGCATTTGTTGCTATAGGTACCCTTTCCTTCATAAGTAAGACAGATTTTTGAACGAATTTTGCACAGCATACAAACCACGCTTACAGATGTATGAAACTCTAGAATTTATTCAATTTATGAAAAAATGAATGAGTTGTTACATTTTAAACTTCGTGTTTGGAAAAAAACTCAAATTTTATAGCTAGTTTTTAATAGATTTGGAAAATTCTAGTGTTTTGAATTAAGTAGTTTGTGTTTAATGAGCATACCAAGTTTGAAAGCACTAGGATATTTATTTTGGATGTTACATGTACCTAAGTACAGAAATTTGTGTATTGCGGAAAATGGCCGTTAAAGTTTCTGCTTGTATTTGGCATTCTTTTAGAACTGTCCAGTATCATAAGCAGGTTCTTTTCCATTTTCTAAATAAGTTTTCTTCCTTTTCACACTCTTATGATGCACTCTTCCTGATTTTATTACCTCCAAAAATGATTTATCTGCTTTCACTACCCGCTCTCTGTCTATGGCATACAAAGCTTTGGCCTTCATTCCCATTTTCTTCAAATGTTTAAATGTGTGTGAAAACTGCTAAGGTCAGCAGTCCCTAAGCTAACACACTGCTTAACCTAAATTATCCTAAGGACAAACACACACACCCATGCCCGAGGGAGGACTCGAACCTCCCATTTTCTCTAAAACATATTTCCTGCTTTGCACACCATCATTGAAACATGAAACTGCATTATAAACACCAATGGCAAGTGCATTTCTTCCCACAAAAATAGTTTTTGGCAATCTTTTCCCATACACATTTGTTAGAACTTTCATTTGGGTTTTGGGTACCGCCACAAAGACATTTCTCCAGAGAAAGTATCGATATCAATAGTCTTTCCTTTCACGTATGACAATCTCTGGCGCAAATATAAACAATCGAATTCTACAGAGCGAAATACACTTACGTATGACATAAGAATGGTGTGCAAAGGGGTGTGGCGCTGCATCTCGGTACCAAATAATGTGCCTTATAATCTCGCAAATATACAGGGTGATTATAATTAAAGTTAAACTTTCAAAACGCTTTAGAAATAACACCACTTGTCAGAATGACGTCAAATTGCAACGGAATATTATCGGAGAAGGGGGAAAACGTATGGCATAAGAAAAAGAACAGTGGTGAAGTTGGTGTGAACACGCCGGGTACACGGCTTTTCCTCCTCTCGCGTCTGCGACGTTCGCCATAAATAAATCAAAGCAGGATCGCGATCTGCTTGTACAGCTGCATTACAAGAATCATGATCAATTTGCTGCCCACGTCGCTCTGCATAAGTTCAAGGCATTGAAGGGTTTGAAAGAAGGCGTTGATCGAATGACTGCCGTGGGTCTGGAGAAAATGATTCTGAAATTCGAAAAGACGGCTTCTTTTGGTGTGGAACCTGGTAGAGGGAGGAAACGAATTGATTCGACGTCAGTGGAAGCAGTGGCCACAGCAGTGCAGGAGAAGGCGAGTGTGCAAACGTGTAGTGCACGGAGAATTGCCCGAACATGGGACATACCCGTGAGCACGATGCTTAAAATCCTACGAAACATCCTTCTTTGCTATCCATTCAAAATTACCCATGAGCACGAGCTGCTTCCTGTTGACTTGTCAATAAGGGAGACTTTTGCTTTAGAATTTCTTGCTCGCATGGAAGTGGACAACGATCGGCGTGGAAGATTTTGAGGACAGACGAAGCCCTCTCCCTTCTGACAGGATTTGTCAATACACAGAATTGTCCAATATGGGCAACGAGAAATCCAACACGCACATCAATCATCCTGTGAAGGTAACTGTGTGATGCGGGTTTACGGCATCATTTATCACAGGGCGATATTTTATCGAAGAGACAGGTGCTTCCGGTCCTGTTACCTGTGCCGTCACTGGTAAGAACTACGACTGTCTTGTGCGCAACCACGTCATTCCAGCTCTCCAACAGCGTGGATGTGATCATTTTTATGCAAGATGGCGCACTTCCGCAGATCGCAAATCTAGTTAAGCGGCTGCTGAAGCGCCATTTCTGAAAAGCTAGAATTATCGGCCGCCATTTCCCTACAGCCTGGCCGCCCCGATCACCTGGTCTTAATCCGTGTGACTTCTGGCTGTGGGGGCTGTCTGACAGATGTTGTGCTCACTGTTCCGGCTGCAAACTTACCAGCTGTACTGAAGGCACGCATTGCGCAACACATTCTGAACGTGACCCAGGAAACATGCTGTTTCTCGACTTCAACTTGTTGCAGAAAACTGTAGGCAGCAAATCGAATATGTTTTGCGCCAGTCACACGGAAACTAATAATCCGATTTGATTTTGATTGATGCGTTTTATGCGGTTTTTGGCCTCAGAACAGCTAAAACCCGATTTTTCTCATCCGATGTGATTTGTTCCCATAGGAACTTACCACAAATTTCTATAAATACGAAAGGAAATCCCCCGACTGAATGGTGACTCAACATCAACCAGCCCAAACCGCCAAACTTTGGAGGTGTTGATCTTATACGGAAGACATCGTTTAAGAAGGGATTTTTCGGAATTCCACCCATGTGGGGGCGAAATAGGGGATGGAACGCTTCCTGACAACATATCGCTATTAAGGCAATTTTGAAGCTAGAACTACGAAAATTGGTAGGCCTATTTGGTTTCTCGGCCAGAAATAAAAAGATGATGTTTCAACATTTTTCGAAATTCAACTCCCAAAAGGGTGAAATAGTGGGTGAATTTTTTAAAAAAACTAAATAATTAAAGAACTGGTAAAACATTTTAAAGCTACGTCTATGAAACTGTATTTAGCTTCTTGGTTGGAGATAAAAAAAATACTTGTTTCAGCAATTTTAGAGATTCAACTCCTAAGTTTGGAAATGGGGGAAGAAAGTTTCTATGAAAATATTTCGTTACATCAAAACATTTTTAAAGCCAAATCTAGGAAAATTGGTATTTCATTTAGCTATTAGAAATTTGTGTTAGGAGATGTCATTTTCCAAGAGTATGTTAAAACAACGCAGGATTAACAAAAACCTCCTACTCCAGCTATCCGAATCGCTTTTTGTAGTGTTTAAATGGCAAAAGAAAGCCATACGGTGCATAGCAGGGCTTAAACCATACAAATCACGAAGAGATTATTTTAAGAAACTAAATATAATTACAGTGTCTGGCCTGTATATTCACAACTCCCTCGTCTTCGTTAATGAGAATTTGAGTAAATTTGACTTAAGGAGGGCATTTCATGACCATAACATAAGTGGACATACAATTGATTTGCCATGTGTTAGGCTTGCAAAGACACACAACAGGTACAAAAATCTTGGTCCTGTCTGCTTCAACAAATTACCTAAAAATGCCTACACAGCGCCAGTAAATAAGGTGGATCAAAAGTAAATTAATTTACGCTGCTCAAGAGTTCCTCGAGTATGTGAAAAATTACCCACTTTCCTTATAAGAAAGAATAAATTAACTGCAAACTGTACATATGTTAAAATTTTTGGATGTGAGGTCCGCGTTACGCAAAACACCGTTTTTCTCAGTACTCAAACATGTTTCGGCACCATCAGTGGGTTTTCGTTTTTATTTATTCTGCAATGTGAACATTTTTGGTAAATGATTATAAAATTATGTGTATTTCTAGTTCAAACAACAGATCGTTTCTTTTTTTGTAAATACCTTTACATTTGGTGTGTATGACTTTTATGTACCACTTTTGTGTTAATTGCTACAGGTTGCTTGTCATCTGCAACCAAACGATGTTAATGGGAAAGTTTTTTGCTGGGAGTTAACCTATCTTTTAGAATGTAATTTAGTTTTTCGCGCCTATTTTCGTATTTACTTACGTTTTCATGTGGCAAGCACTTGCATTCTCCGCATCACGCTGAGATGTTGTCATGCATACGTAACTATTACAAGTATTTTCCACAAATAACGTAGTAAAACACTTTTTCACTACACCAGAACACAGCGTGATTGTGGTTTGTTGTGTGTCTCAGCCCAGAGCGTGTTCATTTGTTTACCAGAGAGTTCGGCGCCAAATTTGAATTTTGTTTGCATTTTGTGTGTGTGTAGACTTTATCTGTTGTGCAGTTTTTATTTGTAAAGTTCCTTTAATGTGTTAAATAGTGTGCCATTGGAGAGTGTAGTGTATCCGTTTAAGACCTGATTTCCTTCTGCTATTGCCTTCTGTGTATTAAGTTTTCCTCAATAGTCAGTTTGCTGTATAGGCTGTGGCTGCATTTGTAGTATTCTTAAGTCTGTTTCTGTTATGGTTGGGTGGTGATTGTTGACTATAAGGTGGTCAGCAAATGTGCTATGGGAGCTGTTGCTTTTACAAGCTCTGAGATGTTCCGAATATCTTGTTTTGAAGTTTCTGCATGTTTGTCCTACATATACTGACTGGCAAGTGTTGCATGTGAGTTCATATATTCCTGATCTGTTAAATTTATCCATGGGTGTTTCTTGTGTTCTTATCTTTTTCTGTGTTGTGTTCTCTGTCCTGTATCCTATTTGGAGTCCCTGTTTCTTTAATACGTTGCCTATTCTGTGAACGATCTTGTTATTGTTTATTTATTATTTATTTGTCCCATAGGTCAAATCAGTACAATGGCTTGTACAACTGATATGGGATAAGTCAATACAAATATACAGTTTACAGTAGTCTAAAACAGTAAACAAGAACACAGAAGAATGATTATATTACATTACCTACAAATTATGTTACTTAAAGTTACAGCTTCACGGAGAATTTTTACATGATGTGACAAAATTGACTTAATAACATTCAGCTTTGATACATTATCGTGCACTAAGACAATTTTGATTCATAATATTCCTGGATGGTATAAAAGCAGTCTTTTATTAAAAGAGATTTCACCATCTGTTTGAATTTATTTATTTCTTGTATAAAAGTTGGAAGATGGTTATATAATTTTATTCCCATGCAATTGACACCATCACTGTATAATTTTGTTGAGTGGGGAAGTATTCTTAGAGAGGTTTTTGACCTTGTGTCATAATCGATGTAATCCATATTTTTGCTAATTTTGTTGATACTTTTTTTGGTAAAGAATAATAATTATAGTATGTATTGGCATGGGAGGGGCAAAATATTTAGTTTCTTAAATAATGGTTTACAAGTGTCTCTTTGGTTTTTGAACATAATTGTTCTGACTATCTTCTTTTGCAGTTTGAATATCTTAATTGATTCAGAATTTTGGCCCCAGAAGAAGAAGATTCCGTAGTTAAGTACAGAGTGAAAGAGTGCACGGTACATAGTGGTTTGGGTACTTGTGTTAGTGACGTTCCTTATTGATTTAATCATGAAGCATACTTTATTAAGTTTTGTGCTGGTAATGTCAATGCATCTTTTCCATGTGAGCGTATCAGTAGTAGTGACCCCCAAAAATTTTATTTTATTTTCAAGTTTAACATTATTTTGTCCAGTGATATAGTTGGTAATAATGGATTTCTGTTTTGGCCAGTGTGGAAGGTTATTCCAATTGTCTTTTTTGCATTAAGAAGCAGGCTGTTACTTTGAAGCCATCAACTTATTTGATCTGTGGTCCTATCTATATTAGACTGGAGAATTTGTTCGGGCGCAGATATGAGTACAGAGGTGTCATCAGCAAACAAAGGGTTTTTGTGTCTGGTAGGCTGTGAGGAAGGTCATTTATGTAAAGTAAGAACAGCAAGGGGCCCAGGACGGAGCCTTGGGGAACGCCTTGCTTTATGGTATGTATGGAGGAATGTACAGTGCTAGCTGTACCCGAGAGCTTAGGTTCATTTAATTCGACATACTGCTGTTGATCTTCCAGATAGCTTTTAAACCAGTCATAGGCATTTCCTCTTATTCCATAGGAATTCATCTTTTGCAAAAGTATACTATGATTAACCATGTCGAAGGCCTTTGTTAGATCTAGGAAGATACCTATGGCTGGGAGTTTTTTGTCCACAAGCTCCAGTGCATGATCTAGAAATTCTTGTATTGCATCAGTTGTAGCTTTCTTACTTTGGAAGCCGAACTGAGCAGGTGACAGGATATTTTCTTTGTCTAGAAAGGACATGATTCTGGTGGCCATTATATATTCAAATACTTTACTAAAAGTTGAAAGCAGTGCAATGGGTCAATAATTACTGGGATCCTCTTTGCTTTCTTTTTTGTGGACAGGTATAATTTTTGCAATTTTGAGCATACCAGGAAATGCACCATTGAGGAATGAGAAGTTTATTATGTGGGCTAGGGGTTTACTGATAGTTACTGCAATTATGGAGGAGGAAGCATGGAATTTGATCTTGTCCAGCAGATGATTTTTTTTAAATTTTGCTATGAAGTGTCTTTTCTATTTCAATTTCAGATGTAGGCCTTAAAAATAGTGTCTCAGAGCATAAGTTTGGTTCTAGTTGCAAGGGACAGCTATTTTTAAGATGGTCAGCCAGGTTTTCTATTGTTTCTGTAAAGTAGTTATTGAATTCCTCTGCTGTTTCTTTCCCACTGGAGACTAATTTTCCTTCTATTTTTAAGGTAATATCACTTTGTAGTTGTTTTCCTCTATTAGTATTCATATTAATAAGTTGCCACATGCTTTTGCTCTTATTCCAGGTGAGTATGTGCCATTTCGTTTCATGTGTGTATTGTTGCTCTGTTGTGTTTTGTGTTGTTCTGTGCTGGGTGAGGATTTGTGTGTGTGTGTGTGGTGTGTTCTGTGTTCATTTTTGTACTATTTGCATATTGTTTGATTTAACTTGTCTACCATATGAGGGTACAACCATTTTCTGCTGCTATTTGTTTTATTTTGTTTAGTTCTTGTGTGTAGTTCAGATTCATGCTCCACAGATTAAACAGAACACCCATGAAGAAACAGAATTTTGCATGCTTATGTGTCAATGGGTGGTTTGATAGGTTGTGAATGGTGGTGCTTGTGGTTGTCAGCTTCCTGAATATTGTGAAGTTGTGTGTGTTGTTTGTTTTTTGTATGGTGAGATCTAGAAAGTGTAGTGTGTAGTGTGTTGTTAGTTTCTGTTTCTAATGTGAAGTTAATTTTTGGTGTAAGTTGCTTATTTCATTGTGTAGCTGTTCTATGTGTGTATGTGGTTCATCAATCAGGCATTGACATAACGGTACCAGTATATAACCTGTAGTTCTTTGGTTTTATTATGGGTCTGAAGATTGTCCAGGTTGTGATCCCATTGGCAGTCCTTCGTGTTGAGAATAAAATTATTTATTGAATACAAAATTATTTTGTGATGTAATGGTCTTGAGTATGTTGGTTATTTCATTGATTTGTGTGTCTGGTATGTTTCCTTGTTGTTTTAATATTTGTGTGATGACGATGATTGTTTCATTTATTGGAAGGCAAGAGTACATTGATGTGACGTCGAATGATATGAGGGTTGCTGTGTCCGGTATGTGTATGTTCTTGATTCTGTCTATTAACTCCTTTGAGTTTTCCAGATTCCTGTTGTTATCAAACGTGTACAGCTTTTTAAGTAGTGCGTGTGTTTGATGGGCTATGTAGTAGGATGGAGCATTTCGGAAGTTAATTACGGGTCTTAATGGGATATTATCCTTGTGAACCTTTGGTAGGGCATTTAGGGTGGGTGCTTTTGCATTTTCCTGTGACATCCTCTTTACCTGGCTTTTTGAGAATGTATTATTGATGTTTTACAGTGTCTGTTGAATGTTTTTTTCTGATCAGTTTTGTGATGTTGTTGTCTTTGAGAAAATCTAGTGTTTTCTCTGTGTTTTCCTTTTCATTCATAATTACAGTAATATTCCCTTTGTCTGCTCTTGTTACTATGGCATTGTTCTGTTTTAATTTATTTTAAGTTTGCTGCCTGTGATTTCCTCTGATGTTTTATGATTAGAAATAATTGTGGATTTGTGTGTTCTGATTATCTGTGATATTTCTGCAGCTACTAATTCTCTTGTCTAGTTTGCATTAAACTCTGGGGTGCTGAGTCTTTCTTGTTCCTGTAAAATGTCTCCTGATTCCGTTATTAGGTTTTCTATTGTTTTGTGTGATATGTTAGTGTTAATGTTGTGTTTTGGCCCTTTTTCTAGTAGGTTCTTTTCTTGTTCGGTAAGATTTATGTCAGGTAGGTTAACAATTCCGTCATGGAACTTATATTGTTGGTTGTGGGTGTGTTTGTGCTGTTGATTATTCTGTTGAGTTTTCTGTTTTGTTTCTCTCGTTTTTCTTGCATTACTTTCTGAATATATGCCTTTTCTCTCTCTGTTATTTCCTCAAAGTGAGCTGGTATTGTAAATTTGTTGGCCAAATCTAAATGTGTTTGGTAAAGTTTAGTGCTAAGCAACTACTTTTTAGCATATAATTCCCTAATTTTATGCTTTAGCCACAAAATCTCCACTTTCTGTTACACTTTCTTTGGTGCAGATGACATGCTATTCACAGAGTTTTTGATATAATATGGAATTACATTATTAGCTAGGCAATTTTTATTAAACTGTATATTGAGAGTTGTCTTCTGAAGCTTCATTAAAGTGTTCCTGTATTTGTTGTAGAGCTTGCTGGGGAATGCCCGGCTGGGCGATGAAATATCCATCATTTTGATTTGCAGCTCCTTGTATTGACTGTGTTAGCAGTTAAAATTTTTGGGCGTGAGGCCCGCCAGGTGCCGGGAACCCACCTGGCACAAACCTTTTTTAACGCCAACAACTTCAGTATTCTGCAAACACTTCCTTCCCTATCCCAATGTAGCGCAACAATTCGTTCACTCTGATGCGTCTCTCAGCAGTCACCAATTCGTTAACTCTCTGCACATTGTCTGGAGTGTGTGCAGTACGAGGCCTGCCGCTGCGAGGACAGTCCTCAATATTGCCGTGCCCGCTTTCGTCACGTAACCTGCTTGGCCACCAACTAACTGTACTGCGATTGACAGCAGCATCTCCGTACACGTTTTTCAATCTCTTGTGGATGTTTCCCACTGCCTCGTTTCCACAGCACAGGAATTCTATGACAGCACATTGCTTCTGACGAACGTCAAGTGTAGCAGCCATCTTGAAGACATGCTGTGACAGCGCCACTCACAGGAACAGATTGAACTAAGTTTGAAAACAAGTGGGAAGGTTTGTATCTACACACTGTAAAACTTTCACACATGCAGAATGAAAACTGTATTTTTACAGAAATAGTGTGCATTTCTTTTGGAGTGACCCCTGTAGTTCATTTATCTTGTAACTGATCTGTTACGAAACTTTTTGTTGTTATTGACATTTGCATAAATATGTGTTGTATCCATCTTGGATTATTATATTGTAGTTGATGACATTTGTCCAAATTTATATTATTATTATTATTATTATTATTACTATTGTTATTATGTTAACACTGAAGGCACCAATTGCACGTAAACATTTTCAGAGGTGGAATAAAACACATGTATTTTGTATTTGTATCTGGTGCCCTTACAACATAATGCATGCAGGTTTCCATTATGGTGGTTACAGAGGTTATTAATGTACCAGTGCTTCACATTTTCAATGGCTTATCTCAGGCTTACATTAACCTGTGATCTACCAGTGTTAATCACTTAAATATGTTACCTAGACAAATGTATTCCCGAAATTATATTACTCTACATCGATTACTTTTTGGTGTTGCAATTTTTTTTCCATCAGTATATATCACCAAAAATATTTTCTTTCTGCCATTACAAACTTACATATAAGTCATAATCTGTAAAACATCTCAGGGAAGTACTGAAGGCATTTTGATCTCATTTCCAGCAATAGGTAAAATGACTGACAAGAAAAGTTTGCGTGTATCACTCACAAATATTTTGTGTAATTGCCTGAGCTAAGACGAAACGAATTCCCTCGCCACTGTGAAATTAATACCATCGCCACAACAGGCGTAGGGCCACTCGACTACTGCGCTGACAGTCTACGCCTACGACACGTACAGTCTCCGTAACATTTCAAAGTAAAGTAGTACTGGTAATTGATGCAGGAATGCACTTCAGTTGTTTCAGATGAGTTCCAGTACCTCATATAATATTCAGAGAACAATTCAATGTTTGTGTAAAAAATATAGTCCTATAGCCAGCTGTACCATTTTCTTCTTCAGGGACTTCCATCAGATCTTACCACTAATCACAATAGGGACAACAGCAGATGAAGTCAGCGCACGTGCAATTGCGTTGGCACAGCGTATTAAAATAACTCGAAAATTAATAAAATAAATGAGACATTAAAATAGCAAATGCAAAATTACAAAAAATTTTAAAATATAACACAAAATCATTCTTAAAAGTGTTGCAGTTCTCAGGAACAGTATATGTCAGTATCAGTATTGATAACGGGCAAAAACTGTCAATTTTTCTACAGAGCTCTCAGTGCCCAAGTCCTACTCACACAAAATCCAGCCATCCAGATATTTTTCCCTAAATGGTTGGCCACCTGGATCTCCTGCTTGGATCACTCTCATTTTTGGCAATACCGAGGAGCACATGCCATAAATCTGGACGAAATCAGTGGTGACGAGTAGGCGCAGTCCTTCGTGAGCTCGGATGACTGGATGACAGCTCCCTGCTGTTGCATCTCTGTGCCAGAGGTTATCGGTCACTGCGTGTGGCAAGTTGTGGCTCAACAACCCGTAACCGTGTGTTTCCAGTGGGTGATTGTACAGACGATGTCCGACTGTTACTCTGACCGAGGTGAGTCAGTTTGACCCGTGGGACGTCGAAAGAACTGTACTGGCAGGTGCATGTAGATAGACATAAAGTACCCCGAGAAAGCCAACTAACAAAGTTTCAAAATTGAGCTTTAAGTGACAGCTCTAGGAATACACCACAACCCCCTATGTATCGCTGTGTCATTGGACTTGTAGGTATGAGAGACTAATTACAGTGTGTGCACACAGGCGTTTAAACAATTGTTCTTCCAGTGCACCAAATGATACTGGAATGGACAGAAGCACATGCAGTATAAAATCAAAGTAAGGAGAAAAATCAATATTACAAATAAATCACTGCACAAAAGAAGGAAAAACCACTGTGGCAACAAAATACATGGGGCTCACTATAATGGCTTTTCTCTTTTCTTTTAACTGACAGGACTGTAACAGTAAAACTGGTGCCATATTTCCAAAAATGTGTTATATATTCACTGAGCAAAATACCGAGCAAAATACAAAAAAGTCACGAGCAATGGCTGTACGAGTTTGGATATCCAGAAAAATTCAGTGTAATTCTGGGTTACCATCTTCAGTTTACAGTCTTAGTATGATGCACTCTTATTTGACGACACCGAATCATCATCAAGTATTGAACACTGGTGACAAGAATTTGCTCAGGTCATACGTGTTGCAGTGTGACGCAGTCTACAGCATAACAATGTGCACTATTCTAAACACATTTTCGCGAATGCCATTACGTCACCACTAGAACTGTGACTGAACTGTTCAGGTGTCAGTGGGAAATATGTGTAACTGTCTCACCTCTCATATGTGCTGGTACTTCCAAAATAATACTGGCCAATTCTGCATTTGTGTGTGCACAATATCTTTATCTGTTGTGTATGTTATTACTTACATGCATTTTTTCCATTACAATAGAAGTTTTCATTTCATTCACTTAAAACATTGCCAATAATAGGGTTCTCTCCTCTGTTTTGTGCTTACGTGGGGTATGACGTGTATACTTACGGCTGACTAGAATTTTCCCCTTTGGCACCGGTACAGTACAAAAAAAAGTAAAAAATTAGGAGACCGTACAAAGAAACACAACAAGGAAGACGACGATGTTCGGACAACCGGGCTTAATAACCCGCAGCTTATTGCTGTGAAGGGAGGGCCGGTGGTGAAGCCGTAGTGAAACCACCTGCGCAGAGACTGCAATGCGGAGACGAGGGGAACAGAAGAACTGGCGGGCCGAGGTACGAGGACTACAGCCTCGGCAGCAGCGTCAGCGGCCTCGTTTCCTGTCAGACCGACGAGACCGGGAACCCATGTATACGTGACGGTGGCTCCGTCAGGAGTGAGCGAGTGACAGCTTTCGTGGACCTGTCGCACTAAAGGATGGACAGTCTGCAGCACACAGAGGCTATGAAGGGCACTGAGAGACTCTGAGCAGATGACGCAATCGGAAAGCCTCTGTCGCCAGATGTACTGCGTTGTCTCATACGGGGAGGAGAGCTGTGCTGTAAATACTGAGCTGTGTTCCAGAAGCTGAAACCGAAAAATGTTGGTGCTAATGAGGAAGGCACACCTGACACCACGGTCACTCTAAGAGCAGTCAGTGTACACTGAGGTACTAATTCGAAGTTCTGTGCAAAGGTCACGATACCGAATGCAATAGGGCGAGGCCGGAGTAGTGTCCTTACGAGGCAAACGAAGGCCGAGGTGAACATTGACTGCCGCACGAAACCAAAGTGGTGAAGGGTATGCATAAACGAGACACCCACAGTCTAGTTTCTAATGGACGAGGTACCGGTACACACGGAGGTGTTCCGATCTGCTCCCCGGGAAGTACCACAGAGGACACGTAGGACATTGAGAGACTGCAGTGGGTAGCCAGGAAAGACACGTGAAACGAACAAGAAAGTTTCCTATTGAGCACGAGTGCCAGGAATTTCGTAGTTTCGACAAAATGAAGAGAAACAGGTCTGAGGTGTGAAGACGATAGAAGAAACCAATTGCACCGGCAGAAATTCATACAAACTGTTGTGTCAGAGAGAAACGAAAGCCACTGTTGATGCTCCACGAGTAAAAACAATCGAGATATCACAGAAGGTGCCGCTCGAGGAGGCGAGTCCGTGGAGAACTGCAATAGATGGCAAAATCGTCAACAAGTAGGGAGCCAGAGGTGCAGGGCAGTAGACAGGCCATTGTAGGGTATATGGTGATAGCAAAGAGGACGACGCTCCAGACGGAACCCTGAAGCACACCGTTTTCCTCGATAAAGTCGTCCGACAAGGCAGAACCCACACTTACTTTGAAAACTCAAACTTTTAAAAATTCCTGAAGCAAGTGGGGCATGCAATTACGGAAGCCCCACATGTAGAGAGTGTGGAGAATGTCAGTCCTCCAGCAGGTGTGGTAGGCTTTCTCCAAATCGAAAAACACGGCCACAGTCTGGGATTTCCACAGAAAACTATTCACGACACAGGTGGACAAAGTGACGAGATGGTCAACTACAGAATGGTGCGCTCGAAAGCCACACAGTGCAGTGGTTAGTAAATTGCGAGACTCGAGCCACCGTACCAGCCGGACAGGAATCTTACATTCAGTCACCTTGCAAACCCTTGGTCCCAGAGAGCCATTGGAGGTTGGCCCACACAACCGAAGAGGGAGTAGAACTGTTAAAAGAACTACCAAAGAAAATCCAGGCATGTTCCCTAAGGGAGGGGAAAACGCACAGCAAGAGGGTAGACATCCAGCACGGAAGGGAGAAGATGTTGCAAAGGCTGGGGTCACATGGTAGCCAAGCATGAACTCACCGAAGAGCAGCAAGCCCCATGCGTGCGCGTGTGCGTGTGGGGGGGGGGGGGGGGAGATCATGCATAAATCACATTTGTATTCGTTGATGCAATGGCACAGGCTCCAGCAAGGTAGGCGATACATTAATGAGAAAGTCCAGATGATACGCTCCAGTTAACCTTTGTGGTAGCACTTATGACCCTATTAATCTAATGCCAAGCACACCTGCCCATAACTTGATTGAGAATTGGTGCTGATGCCCTCTTTCCTGAATTGCTTGAGGATTCAAAAAATGGTTCAAATGGCTTTGAGGACTACGGGACTTAACTTCTGAGGTCATCAGTCCCCTAGAACTACTTAAACCTAACTAACTGAAGGACATCACACACATCCATGCCCGAGGCAGGATTCGAACCTGCAACTGTAGCAGTCACGTGGCTCCAGACTGTAGCACCTAGAACCGCTCGACCACTCCGGCTGGCGCTTGAGGATTCACACCTGCCTATACATGCTGGTTATGGGAATTCACAACACCATCTCAAGTGAACCATGCCTCATCGGTAAATAAAATCTCTGATGTGAACAGTAGATCTGCGGCGCACTTCTGCAACAGCCACTGACAGAACCACCATCTGTCGTGATGATCCTGTGGCCTTAGGGCCTGAATGTGCTGTAGACGATATGGGTAAAGTAACTGTTCATGAAGTACTCCCCAGATAAGAGAATGAGACATGCCTTCTGCTGCAGCTAATCATGGCAACTAGTCCCAGGGGTTTCTTCCACCAAACATAGTACAAGCTTCTCCTTGTCAGGTATTCAGACTCTGTGGGGCCTTCCACTGTCAGTCTTCTGAGGCGCAAGGATACCTGTGTCCCTCAGGCGCCGGAAAAGTCTGTCTAACAGCTTATCGGAAGCCATTTTGCACTTTAGATGCATTTCAGCATAGAGGGCAGGAGCTGACAGGCTATCTCCATTTGCTACACAGTAGCAGAATATCGTATCGGCCAGTTGACTTGTCGAGTAGCAGACTACCGTTGCTAACAAGTGGTGGAAGTGAGAAAATGTAAATGTACTATACCATTTGCACATACAAACAGTGCAATAACAGTAAATACATAAGTGAATCCGCATTTGGAAGAAGATAAAACACCGTGATACATACCCAGGGTTGACTGTAATGACAATAAGCACTCGAACATTATGAAAACTAATGCAGCCTACAACACAACTCTAACCACACAACTGGCTGCGGATCACTTAACGGTAAGACAACATAATACCATGCCGACACATTTGACAGGGCACCAATGCGATGACAGTGCTAATAACCACAACCGAGCATCGCGCAGCCATTCCTATAAACACGTCTATCTCAGAAAATATCGTTTGCAGACCAGTGTTTATTGTTTCTTTTTTTGATGATTACTACCACGTGTCGAAGTATCTGAAACTTTTTTAAACACGCTATATATATTTTGTAACAAACTTTTATCTAAAATTGTCAGTGCAGCTTAGTAGTCCAGGTGTTAATCATTATAGTGTAGTACGCCAGAGAACCGATTTAGTTTTTGTTAACTCCACTACAGATGTGCGAGAGGAAGTTTACCTCAGTGACAGAATTAAGCACAGCAATCTCGTCTTTAGGAATACAGACTAACTGCGAAATTGCTTGGCTAGGATATCCAGATTTACAGATTTTGCTTTGTGTATTGTAAAACAACATTGGTGCACTTCATTGGATAGGTTTTATTTATACTCTTTGCTAGGAAAAAATGAGTTTGTTAAATCTGCATTTTTATTTGGATTCCTACTCACTACATTTCAATTTCATTTTGTTTACAAATAAAAATGCCTAGGAAACAGTCAAGTCTTTCTGATTACACCAGAATGGCTAATAGACAGGTCTATGCCATCTGAAGAACCCAATAAAGATCATGACGCGAGACTCACTTCGGGTTGAGAACATCAGGCTTTGACTAGCTCTTTGGAAGTTCCTTTCAAGAAACATAACTCCGATCGGGAGTGTTGTGCATTATCTCGCACCTCTGACCTCTTCACTCACACAGGCTTTAAGTTACTCGTCCCCAATGTAACATCGTACAAACAGAAAATTTGACGGGAATCGGCACAAACGAGGGACTTCTTACACCAAAAATCCCACTTATTCTTATCAGTTTATCACTTCCCTTTAAATGTGTGCAATTCACGGTTATGCCAGACCACAAACAAAACACAACACCAGATGCTGCGTGATGCGGGTGTGGACCTTGGCGTCAGTCGCTTTTTGCACGGGCAGCTTTATATGGCTCTCTCCTGTGTTAGTGAAGCAAACAGTCTCTTTGTGCATGTCCCCAATCACACTGCTTCAAACACTGTATACAAAAAAGTCTGATTAGTAAAAAATATGTATGTGGGCAACACCAAGCTTCTCACCTAGTCAAATAATGAAAACAAACAAAAAATATATATACAATCAGTAAATAAGATACTTTGATTTCCACAGAGCAGTTATCAGTGTACAAGGGGGGTCCCAGAAGAAACCGGATTGTTGTCATAAAAAAATTTATTGATGAACCTTTTTACAAAATTACTTCAGTCACCTTCAAAATACTCTCCATTACATGCGATGCACTTGTCAAGTCTCTTTTCCCGCTGTTGGAAGCATGTTTGGAACTCTTCAACTGTGATATTGTCCAGTGCCCTTTGCGAAGCTGTTTTTACTTTGTGGAAATAGGAAAAAGTCGCACGGGGCTAGTTCCTGCGAATACGGAGTGTGAGG
This sequence comes from Schistocerca americana, assembly GCF_021461395.2. NCBI lineage: Eukaryota > Metazoa > Arthropoda > Insecta > Orthoptera > Acrididae > Schistocerca > Schistocerca americana. The sequence continues at coordinate 29,067,966 of NC_060121.1, read as the reverse complement.
AATGACAGACCACCTCTGAGATGCCAAATAGTGGGTCATTCGTAAGGCCGTGTGTACTGGAGCATTGTGGTGATGCAGAAACCAGTCACCTGATCGCCAAAGTTCTGGGCATTTCCTCTGCACATCCTCTTGCAGACGCCTTAAAACATCCAAGTAAAAGTGCTGGTTAACAGTCTGGCCAGGGGGTACGAATTCCCGGCGCACAATTCCACGAACACCAAAAAAGACAGTGATCAGCGTCTTCACATTTGACCTCACTCGCCTCGCTTTTTTTGGTCTGGGAGAGTTGGGAGTCCTCCACTGGCTTGACGCTTGCTCGGTTTCTGGGTCATACCTGTAACACCAACTCTCATCCCCTGTAATGACTATGTTCAAGAAGTCTGGACCACGTGCAGTCTCTGTTTTCAAGTCCTGACACACATTCATGCAGATGGTTTTTTGCTCCTGTGTGATAAGGCACGGAATAAATTTAGCAGCAATGCGTCTCATGTGCAAATCCTCACTCAAAATCCGCTGGCACGAGCTCCAACTGATTCCTGTCTCAGCTGAAATTTGGTCGATCGTTTGGCGACGATCCTCGTTGATCTTTTGGCGGACCTTTTCAATGTTCTCCTCATTTCGCGATGTTGAAGGGCGTCCAGAATGAACTCGGCCTTCAACACACATCTCACCATGTTTAAAGCACCCAAACCACCCGTAAACCTGTGTGCGGCTCATAGCGTCGTCCTGGAAAGCTTCCTGAAGCATTTGGTGTGTCTCCATTGCACCTTTTTTAAGCAGGAAACAAAATTTCACACACACTCTTTGTTCTTTTAAAGTTGCCATAATGACTTTGCAGAGGTAACCCGCCAACAGTGAGAGAAACACAATACCAGACTTGCATGTTCAGCTCTACACTGGCGCCGTCTGCACAGCTGTTTCATGGAGGTCTGCACTAACTTCATCTAGTGTGAGAACCTTTACGTCTACGAGTGACAGCGAACTCGGAGTCCGGTTTCTTTTGGGTCTCCCCTCGTACATCAAGTATAATACTAACAAGTAATATCTTGGACCTCTTCCTAGATAAACTTCCCAGTACATTGACAACATTATGACTTTCCATCTCACATGAAACTGTCTTATGTCTTTCCATCTAACATTAAACTATCTTACTGGCAGATTTCAAGAGATCAATCAATAAAGAGAATCCAGAATGGAATGTATCAATATTATGACAATGATAGTTGCTACTCACCACATAGCAAAGATGCTGAGGAGCAGATAGGCACAGCAAAAAGAATATTAGAAAGTGAGCTATGGGCCAACAAGGCCTTTGTCAGAGATAGAAAATACACAACTGATAAACATATGAACGTGACTGCAGTCTCTGGCTGTGGCCTCAGGTGCAAGTGAGCTGCATTTGTGTGTGTGTGTGTGTGTGTGTGTGTTCTACCTCCAACAAAGTCCTTGTTAACTGAAAGCTCATTTTCTGAAAGCCTTTTGGCTGTGCCCACCTGCAACTCAGTCACTCTTCACCATGTAGCAGAGATACTATCTTCTTCATAATATTGCTACAATCAATGAAGAGGGTGTCAGATGATTTCTGCACATCTCTGAACCAGTTTCAGAACACAAACTAAATTCAATTACTAACAAATTCACCTTCATTAACAGTTTTTCCATCGTCAAATCTGTTGTAAATTGAACTATAGTAAGACACCACCTCTAAATCGTATGCTGCATCTCGACCTGAAATACGCTGCCTGATGACTGAAGTGAAGTGTCCAGAAGACGTGGCCGGATGACAGTGTAACACTAATTATTTACGTGACGGCCAGTGGTGCGTGTGTGTTAGAGTCGCGATTCTTTGTGACACACAGAATGGCCACCAGAGAGTGTTAATCTCGTTCGTGCTTCACGTTGTTATCGGCCCGGAAGGATATATAAGGGGCATAAACAGTGTCAGAAGTCGAGTAATCTCTGAGGAGGACACAGATCCTGTGAGACAGCGCTATCAGCACGTGACAAAGTTTGAAAGAAACTGCCGGCTGGCTAGTCGAGTCGTGCAGTACAGAGATTTGCCGGTCAGTCACGTGTGACAGTGGCCCGATGTCCGAGTGCGTGGGAACGTGAGGGCAGACATACTAGTCTAGTTTCTGGCCAACCACAACCAGGGTTGCCACAAGTTTCCCCAAGTGAAATTCCCTGATATTTCCCCGATTTCCACACAAGTTTTAGCATTTTTCCCTGACAAATTTTGAGGTATCGAGGGTAAGTTAAAACTTAAGTCGACAACCCGTCATTGCCACAGTGGTACAAGAAATAATAGTGTAAACGAGGAAATATCTAAAAAAGCTTGCAAGCAGATGGCGTTTCCCAATGTGAGCAAAAATCTTAAGTACTAACATTAATATATTTTGTAATGAACTGTTTTTAGATGGAGAAAGCAAGCCACACGGTACGTGTGTCTCATTAAGACCACAATATTATTTCATTTCAATGAAATGAAACACATTCGGTGACAAAAGTACGCATTTCCTCAGAGTCGCAAGACAGATTTAAAATAGGTTCACTGACTTTGGAAATAACCTCAGAAAAAAGTAGGCCTCTCAAAAGAAGTGTATAAGAAGGGGAAGAATTGTGTAAATCACCACTGTAGGTGACCACCAATACAATGTCGGTTCTACTACGTTCGTTATTGTCAATTATTAGCCACTGCGTTATATCTATTATTTTACAGGTATTTCGAAAAATACACGAGTAAGTGGCATACAAACTACCAGCGACTGACACAATTTTCTTCTTCTCATTGTCCGTACTTTCTAATATGTTACCTACTTTTGAAGTGCCAAAATGTACTAGAATAAATAAAACGTCTATAAAACGCGACACTGTACGATGTGCTTGTGGTGAGACAGTTGCAGTTCCTGAAATCCGTCGCCCGTGGTCTCTGGCCCGCCGAGGAGCACCGCAGTCCCGGTCCACGGATGAACCGTGAAAATTCGCTGCGTTTAAACCACGCACAGGAGTTGACTGGCCTGCGGGCGGGTCGGTGGGAGTAGATCTGACGAGCAGGGCTCGCACACCAGGGGGGACCGAGCGGCTTCAGGTCGGCGAGCCTCACCCGTTACAGGTACCCACACAAATCCAGCTATTCACGAGCCGCAGACAGCGTGTCGACGAAATGAGACTGGGGCGATCGGTCCGCACGACAGGTAATTTGTTCGATTACTCTGAGAATCAATAATGATGAGGATAGGTAGCAACTCACTGTAAAGATGATTGCCGAGGCACCGACAGGACGTATAAAAGACAATTGTCCTCTCACAACTAAATTTTCAGCTGTAGCTTTTGTCAGAAAACAAGAGCGCACACACACACACACACGCATTCAAACAATCACACAGACACAACAAGTGCACACATGTTGTTGTTGTGGTCTTCAGTCGTGAGGCTGGTTTGATGCAGCTCTCCATGCTACTCTATCCTGTGCAAGCTTCTTCATCTTCCAGTACCTACTGCAACCTACATCCTTCTGAATCTGCTTAGTGTATTCATCTCTTGGTCTCCCTCTACCATTTTTACCCTCCACGCTGCCCTCCAATGCTAAATTTGTGATCCCTTGATGCCTCAGAACATGTCCTACCAACCGGTCCCTTCTTCTTGTCAAGTTGTCCCACATGCTCCTCTTCTCCCCAATCCTATTCAATACCTCCTCATTGGTTATGTGATCTACCCATCTAATCTTCAGCATTCTTCTGTAGCACCACATTTGAAAAGCTTCTATTCTCTTTTTGTCTAAACTACTTATCGTCCACGTTTCACTTCCATACATGGCTACAATCCATACGAATACTTTCAGAAACGACTTCCTGACACTTAAATCTATACTCGATGTTAACAAATTTCTCTGCTTCAGAAACGCTTACATTGCCATTGTCAGTCTACATTTTATATCCTCTCTACTTCGACTATCATTAGTTATTCTGCTCCCCAAATAGCAAAACTCATTTACTACTTTAAGCGTCTCATTTTCTAATCTAATTCCCTCAGCATCACCCGACTTAATTCGACTACATTCCATTATCCTCGTTTTGCTTTTGTTGATGTTCATCTTATACCCTCCTTTCAAGACACTGTCCATTCCGTTCAACTGCTCTTCCAAGTCCTTTGCTGTCTCTGACAGAATTACAATGTCATCAGGGAACCTCAAAGTTTTTATTTCTTCTCCACGGATTTTAATACCTACTCTGAACATTTCTTTTGTTTCCTTTACTGCTTGCTCAATATACAGATTGAATAACATCAGGGAGAGGCTACAATCCTGTCTCACTCCCTTCCCAACCACTGCTTCTCTTTCATGCCCCTCGACTCTTATAACTGCCATCTGGTTTCTGTACAAATTGTAAATAGTCTTTCGCTCCCTGTATTTTACCCCTGCCACCTTCAGAATTTAAAAGAGAATATTCCAGTCAACATTGTTAAAAGTTTTCTCTAAGTCTACAAATGCTAGAAACGTAGGTTTGCCTTTTCTTAATCTTTCTTCTAAGATAAGCCGTAGGGTCAGTATTGCCTCATGTGTTCCAATATCCAAACTGATCTTTTATGAGGTCGGCTTCTACCAGTTTTTGCATTCGTCTGTAAATAATTGGTGTTAGTATTTTGCAGCTGTGACTTATTAATTCGGTAATTTTCCCATCTGTCAACACCTGCTTTCTTTGGGATTGGAATTATTATATTCTTCTTGAAGTCTGAGGGAATTTCGCCTGTCTCATACATCTTGCTCACCAGATGGTAGAGTTTTGTCAGGACTGGCTCTCCCAAGGCTGTCAGTAGTTCTAATGGAATGTTGCCTACTCCCGAGGCCTTGTTTCGACACACGACCACTGTCTAAGGCCACTACGTCTACAGTCTCTGAGAATCAGATCCGAACAAACCACTCCTCACGCCTCCTGTCGGGAGCTCCTAGGCTGGCGACAAAAAGTAGTGGCAGCACTGACTGCGAGCTGAGGGGAGTGGTAGGAAGGGGAGGGGGGGAGTGGGGAAGAAGTGCACACACATACTCAGCCACATCTGGCCATCGACGATGCGTGACACCTCAGCAAACAAACCATTTCATCTACTGAGACGAAAACGAGATTTTTCCAGTGTTTTGTTTGTTCAGATTCCCCTGATGTGTTTGGAATTTCCCCGATTTCCAGAACCTGTGGCAAATCTGACATCTGACTGCCACAAGTTAGGATCACCCTGTGCACCGAGCACGAGCACACGTGACCCCTTCTCAGCTGCGTCTGCCGCCTGGGACACTGGGGAACTGCTCTCCCGTGCACGGGATGCCGTTACACAAATTACAACGGTTGTACGTAGAAGAAAATAATTTTAACATTACTCTTTAGTGACATAGTCCAAACATGCAGCTGAAGAAAATAATCTTGTCTTTAATCCATCCTAAATTACAAACAGACAAGATATAATACTCATATTACACAGCTGTGGTTATACAAAGTAAATTTTACTTTAATGGTCTATAGTTCACCAGATAATGCTTCACATATTTTATTTAAGTTAAATAATCTTACACCACATTTACACTGAAATAATCCTTTATTTGTTCCTTCTTGTAACATTAATTTTTTTTCACCTCTGGAAACAGAAATACTCTTTAGATGCACTACTTTAAAATCTTTGATCCAACCAATTTCACTTTACCACTTACTTATCTTCATACCCGACAGTGACTTATCAGCCAAAAACTGGTTTGTGTAACAAATAATAAATGCTGTACAGTATTACACTAGTGATGTGTGGTTCATTCGTAAAAGAGTCTGTCGTGTATTTTAATCACAAAGTGGTTCCTCCAAATGAAATTTAATATTTAAAAATGGTATCTAGCAGTATCCTGATAAATATAATTAACACTTAAAATAACAAGGTAGCAGTCCTCATTTATTATTGTTTCACAGGTTTATAAAAACAAAGAAGTTTTTAAATTCGACTTACTGCAAAAAAACATTGTCAGTGCTATTTATGAATTGCTACCTGATCTGTGTAGCCATTTTATCATTTAAAAAATTTGTTTCATTGTGAATCCATTGTTGTTACAACAAGAATCAAACATTATTGCAGATTATTACAGCAGGTATTCAAACAACATTACTGTTTCTTCTACACATTTCTAAAATTATTTGTTATATTCCTTCAAAACAGTTTCCGCTTATGTTGACAAGTACTGAGAATTGTACTTTCCTATAAATTTCACATCATTTTTATACATACAGATATAGTGCTCTCAACCTCTCTCACTGTCACTGCCGCCGACGCTACTATCACTGTCGCGGTCTTCGTCACTCTCCGAACGGTCGTCCACCGCTTCGTCTGCTTCGCCGGGCCCTACATCCTCGAGTGCCTCGAAGTAGAAAGGCTGTAGCTCAGCGTGGATCGTGCCGCGGATTACGAGATTGGGCATCTGCTCGGTCAGCCCGTCTGTGGCTCTGGGGTCACCTTGGCACGCTTCGACACTCAGCTCCCTGTGACAGGAACGGGAGCACTGCTGTTACTGTGACAAACTGAGATCCTTCTGTACTGTGAATGTTTGTACAACAGTATTAAGTATATCTCCACTTCTTAAAACCTCATCAAGTTTTGACACTGCCTTTTTACCAAGCAGCAAGCGTCTCCACAATATCGAGAGATGCTCGCTGCTTGATAAAAAGTAAGACCTTGACGAGGTTTTAAGGTGTAGAGATATAATTTTAGCAACAAAGATCCATATTGTAAGGGCTACAGTCTTTCCAGTTGTTATATACAGATGTGAGACCTGGACCATTACAAATGTGGAACGAATGGTGAAGAATAAACTGCTTTGAGTTGTGATGTTGGAGGAAACTCCTTAGAGCCCCGTGGACTTCAAAGAGAATGAATAGGTTAACATTAGAGCAAATAAAACCAGAGCACTCCCTGGAAGGTCTGATGCTAAAACAAAACCTGACCTACTTTGGAGACATCATGAGAAGATATGTTTCACTGCAAAAAACTCTAATGGTGAGGAAAGGCACTAGAAGAAGAGGACGTCAGAAGGTGAAATGAATCAATCGCATCACAGAAGTAATCTGCTCCAACCTGGAAAGCCTACAGGAGAAAGTGCAGGACAAAAGAAATTGGCATGCTTTGGTTCATGTGATCACAGAGAATTGGAACTGTCTAGACAAATAGAAATAGAAAGAGAGAGAGAGAGAGAGAGAGAGAGAGAAGATTGTTACAAAATTCTAATAACGTACATGAAAATTCATATTTACTCAGAGAAAAAAAATCTTTAGGTAAGTGAAAAAGAAGGTGTGGCAGGAGCGACCGTGCACGGAGAGGGGGGGGGGGGGGGGTGCCAGCATGGTGGGATGGGTAGGGACAGTGGCGGCGTAGGAGAGAAATTGGGGAAATTGATGGCATGGTGGGGGGGGGGGGGGGGGGGGGGTAGAGTGGTGCGGCCGCAATGATTTGCAAAGATATAAAGCTACTGGAATTTGTTGTTCTTAATTTCACAATCCTTGGATTGTATAAATAACATGGGGAAAGTACTCAATTCTATGAATTTTGGAGAACATTCTCAAGTTCATACAAATAAAACAAAGTGAGTATGTACTTCACCTGAGTGTGTTCTCAGCTTGAGTAAATGAGTGGGTAACCTTGCTCAACATGAAGAACATTCTCCGATTTCATACGAATAAACACAGCGAAGTTTCTCACGAGCAGAGAAAATTCTCCCCTTTTTGATATGAGCTCTGTAACATAAATCAGGCTGATTAAATTCTGCAGACATTAAGTCTTACCAAGTTTTTTTAGTAAATTTAATAAATCTATGTTGCTCAGATGGAAAAAGAAAGATATACATAACCCGAAGACATATTGAGTAGAGTAACTGTGTAAGTTTATATGGGTTTAACAGTAAAAACATTATTAGGGTGGTGAACTTATTTCCCAAATATCATGAAGAAAAAATGAAAACATTTTTGTGCTATTTATGAGACCCAAGTTTTCCCGAGTGGTGTATGGGAAGACCAGGTACAAACCAGACAAATATGTCACTGACCTTTTCAGATGTTCATATTTTCGCACAGCACAGATGTTCCATTTTGCTATGCTAGAAATAAGTAGGCAAATCATAAAAATTAAAAACAGGTTTATTACAAACCTAGTGAACTGTTTCTCATAACAAAACCACAAGATGACCACTTAAGTACTTGACATGCCAACAGAATATTATGTGCCATTTAATCGAGATTACCACGTGTCAGAACACACTCGTTTTACAATCCGGAGTAGACGATAATGTGACGTATTGTTAAAATTTCATTCGCATAATGCGTTCACCTAACATCAATAAAAAAAAGTTCCCTGCATGTCGAAAATTTGTCAAGATTATCAGAAAATGTATTTTCATAAACCATCCGTAATCTTCTTAATAATCTGTTGCCGCACAAAAAAGTGAAAACAAAATGAAATTTTATGCAACTCTTCCCAAACACAGTGATGCTACAGTTCCATATTTGTACACTGAATAGTTTGCATATTTCAGCAAGCTGAACGAAATGCAAGATAAAGAGTACGTTCTGTGCCCGGTGCAGACAACACAACGCGGAGAACAGATTCGAGCAGGTGGTGAGATAGTGAGAATGAACTCCCTCGTCATAAAATATGCTCTGAACATTTTGTTCATACGATATAAATAACTTCCTCAGAGCACGTTCTTTCACTCAGAAAATCTTCTCCAAAGAATGTTCTCTTTTTTATCCATACGACCTCTTTAGTGTTTGCACCCTTATTCACTTCCTACAAAGCCAACAACTTCTCCTCTCCACTCCAGAATCACCTGTTCTAAGCATCCTCAAGACTTTCTTCCTCTCCTCCATTACAGATAACTCAGTAGGCTTCAGTCCACACTGTCATCGACAGCCCGATTGCACCGCACGGCCCACACCTCCAAAAGACTATCGGAATTGGTCCTTCACACTGTGTACGGTAAGAAGATTGGTGATGAGGAATGTGGAACAGGTAAAACGAAGCAGATGCCATCCCCAGAGGCCAACACTGACTTCTCGGTGGTTTTGTCCGGGCCAGGCAAGTCGCAGGAGGGACCATCAGAGGAAGAAATACTTGAAGGAACTGCAAAAGAAATCAGCAGAACTACAGCATCGGCACACTTCAAGGAAGCAATGACATAAGAGTTTTAAGACTGTACATATAACACCGTATCAATGTAAGCTGGCTTCAGCTACTAATTCAGATGTTAAAGGCATCAGTGCGAAGGATATTCTTGTATTACTAAATAAGTCATTTAGTGGAGCTCCAAACTTAGGGATTTCACAGACAATGTGAATGCAGGATTTCAAGTAGTCCAATCAGATGACAAACCATTGCTACTTCACAATATAAGTCTAAAATTATGGCAAAAGCTACAGCAAAATTAACTGTCTGGGATAATTATAACTAGAATCGAGTGAATATAATCGGGGAAGAAAATTATACAGATAAGTGCAGCATAGGCTATTATGCTTGTAGGCCTGTCAGGCCAGACAACACACAGGGAAAGCAATTGCATCATCGGTTAATCGGATAGATGAAGTTTAAAAATCATTCAGAGAGGCCGTCACCAGTGACACGGGCAGCACAACCGTGAGGTGCATCGAGACTGGTGCGGATACTGGGACAGGATTGCTCCGTGCAGGGCCTAGCGAGTGATAGGATTCGGGCAGCTGTACGAAGACACGCCGATTAAATTAGGTTAGGCACCACAGCAGAAGAGGTGTTGAGAGAGGAAAGTGCCCTACTCTCCGTGAAAGATAAAGGATCTATTCCTGAGAGTGAAGGAAGTCTAAACTCTAAGTAACAGAGGGAAGATGATGACACTGAGTGCAGATGGGTCACATGGCTAGAGACTGTGGAAAGTCAAAGAGGAACACGAGGGTAGACGATGAAGGCAGAAGAAGCAAAAGGCTCTCAGAAATATTGTTACCACTGTGACAAACCAGGTCACACAAATGCAGACTTAAAAAAATAACCATTTGTGAAAAATGTGAAAGGCTAGACCCCAATTCAATGAGAAATTAGGGGCTGTGCCCACAAGTGAAATGGAAAACTAAGAGTGTGTTACACGAGGAATACACATCTTACTGTGACAAAATGCCCAAATGTTAAGAGTCACAGATTTTGAAGCAAGAAACAAAATTGCAGTGGAATATTGCTACAAATTAGGAAGTCAGTTACAGTTATCAATAGATATCAGGGCACATATGAAGTCGGTTTGATAAGTCATTTAAAATAAGCGAGAAAAATGTTTGTTTCGTAAATAACTCAACTTATTTCTCAACATATTCTGCTTGGAAGGATATAAACTTGGTCCAGGGATCCACCAACTTTTTCATCCCACTGCAAAATACTTGTTGATTGCAACTATCACTTCCTCATTTGATGAAAATTTCTTCCCAGCAAGCCAAAGTGTCAAGTAAGGGAACAAGGTGAAGTCACTTGGGACTAAGTATGGTGAATAGGGTGGATGAGGAACCAATTCAAAGTCCAATTCATGCATTTTCACCATTGTTATCGCTGATGGGTGGGATGGTGCACTATCCTGATGAAAGGACCCTTTTTTGTGGTTAAACTTGGGTCTTTTCTCCACCAACACAAGTTTCAGATGATGCAACAATGAAGCATAAACAGGTCCAGCTACGGCTGTGCCTTTTTCCAAGTAATCCTTGGGAATCCCAAGAAACAGTGACCATCACCTCACCATCTGACAAAATGGTCTTTGCATTCTTCAGTGGACTGTTACCAGCCTTTTGTCAATTGTTTTGTCTGCCATTTCGACTCTGGTGTGTAATGATGGATCCAGCTTTCATCAATAATCGCAAATCAGGAAAAGTAGATGGCAAAAAGGATCTATGAATACGACGGTAAGCTCCACATGACAGACATAAGATGAAAAAGTGTAAATCACAGAATGGTGAAGGAAAAGTTAAAAATGCAAATTAAAGGCAAGTTGTGAGACGACATGTTATGAGTTACCTATAAGGCAAACTAGTGGGGCATCAGAAAGTGATGTGAAAGTAGCTCATAGCAAAGAAAAACATAAGAACGTGTGTAGAAACAGGGTTGAATCCCAGTAATGAAAAAAAAAAGAAAAGATTATTCCCAAACAAGACGAAATGCCAAGTGTGCATACAGCCAAATTTATGGTACTATTAGAGCAAGGGAAATATATTTTCAGTGTACTAATTACAAGTGAGGCCAAGTGGAATCTGAGTACAGTGAAAGTTTTAGGTGAACTGATAAGACAAAGTGACACCAACATGAGCCACACAGGGAGCAATTAATGGCATGAGCACAAAAGGAAATCTCACTGCACAAGTTAGAGAAATGATCTGAATGGTCAGTTGGATAAAGAAGACTGATATGAATTGTATGGCATATGGTGAGGTATTTTATCTAAAAGGTGACAATTTGGCATTCACATAAATGGTAAGGCATGCATTCCCTATATTGCCAAAACAACAAAGGAAAGGTACATTCCTACAGAATACTGGAAGCACAAAAGGTGGTATTACAGGAGCAAATTGAGAAAATGGTTAATGGGGATATAATTGTTCAGAGAACCTGAAAAGTACCCATGGACACCTGTGGGATAGGGAAATATAGAATGAAATCTCAGTGGGGGAAACTTTCCCCATCCCCAACGTAAGTGAGATACTGGACAAACTGGGGAAAGCCAAGTATTTCTCCACTATTTTAATAGATTCAGCAGATAGAGGAAAACACAGCATTCACTGCAAATTATCAGCACTAAGAGTCCAAAAGGATGCCAATGGGGCAAAGAATGCATCAAGTATATTTCAAAGACTAGTGAATGTTGCTTTGGCAAGATTGCATGGGACAAAGTGTTTCAATGTACTCGGATGACGTAACTTGCTAAGGTAGTTCAGTAAAGGAATGTGATGAGAAGTTGCAGGAAAATATTGGATGGTTTAAGGGCACCTAGGTTAAAGTTACACCAGATTGTGTGAATTTCTGAGAAAGAGGTAATATTCTTAGGACACAAAATAACAAAGAAAGATGTGGAGCCAGGTGAGCATAATGTGAAGAGGTGGAGAACAGTTCTGAAATCCATTACAGGATTTAAAGGATATTTAGGGGTGGCTGAATATTAATACTGTGAATCCATTGTATAATCGCTGAACTGGGATCTCTGCCACAAGCAGCATTTGAGGAACTGAGAGATTAGTAAATCCTCCCATACTGAGCTACCCTGATTTCAAGAAACCATAACACTGGTGCTGCAGATACCAGTGCAGAACTGTTCGGAGCAGTTCTGTCATGAAGGGAGATAGATTCAGATTTGCCAGTCAACTGTGCCCCACGGTTGTTGGATAAGGCTGAAACTAAGGTAGAGTGCTTAGCAATTGTATGGCCACAAAACAGTGCAGACCACAAATTTAGGAAGATTTTACCATAGTAACAGATCACGAGCCACTGACACGGACTTTTGGTGTCGAAGGTCTGTTGCCGAGATTACTGAAATGGTGGTTGGAACTAGAGGAATATTTTTTTTACACTGTGTATAAACCCAGAAATCTTAATGCAAATGCTGATACATCAGTGGTAGCCAGTGGTATCTGAATCTGGGTGTTGCACCAAAGTTTCAATGTTACATTTTTATACGAGATGGTTACAAGGAAGAAAATTCTTTTATCGGTGCCTCGCTTCCCGACATTTGTTACGATTTAAACATCCTGACAATTCGTGTGTATGAATGCCAGAAAATTCAATTTTTTAAATCCAAGTTATGATCCTGAAAAAAATGAGAAATATATCTGACAGAAAAATATCTGTAGCAAAGAGCATGCTATGATTTATCAACTATCTAGAAAAACTATTGAATGAGCTACATTCCTAGTAGAACTGAAACACACTCATCATTTAACGAACTTGTCTTACTTGTATTGAAACTTTGCCATTCCATTTTTCACTGACAAACTCTTCAGTCACACACCAATTGCAGTCTGTAATCTGCATCGCGAGACCACTTTCGGCGGAAAGCATCGCCGAGGCCATCAACCTTTCATCACTCGGAGTTATGTAAGAATAATTTTATTATTTTCAAAGTTGAAAAGCAGCCTTTCGGTTCGACCGATGTCAAGGGAATTGTGAGAATTACCTTCAACAGTTTAGACTACTTAGTGAACATCTTCCCTGGGCTGTTAGTTGTCAGACTCAACTAGACTAACTGCACCAGATAATGATCTACATTCTTGTGCTAGGTAGATAAAAGATAGTTAACAATATAGTTTCAGCTTATCCAAAAATGATGACAATGAACACATTTCCTTTAAGGTATCTTCAGGATATCTTAAAAAGATACAAGGGGAACTTAACACGAAAAAACAATGAAGCAGCTACAAGATGATGTGAAAAAATACAATGATCTATAACATCAATCACGTTGCACAGCACCTTTGCCTTTCTTTTCTACTCACATCAGGCTATTCCAACTTCATTCTCTTCACTGATAAATCAGTAGATTCATTAGTAATCAACAGATTCAATGCCACTGGTGATACCAATTACTTCTCAAATCTCGATAACATTTATTTTAAATGTCGAAATGATCTTATGGGCCAGCACGCATTGATTCTCCGTACCGTAACTGACCAAACAGAACTCTGACAAATGGCATAACTTAACTAGAAAATTCCAACCAATAACTGAAACGGGTACCGTGTGGCCCCCGCTACATAAGTTCTGAGAGTGCTCGCATTGGACAAATGAAACATGTAAAATAAATAAAAAATTACATGCAACTTGTGCCGGCTCTACAATTTTAATTTGTAACAGTTGCTGTTCCCCTGCAGGCAAATATCTGTGCTCACTGATAATTTAAGATATGATTGAAACGAACATTTTTATGACGAAGAGCCTGGCAAATTGTAGTTTCACTTCTTATAGAATCACCTTCCAGTATGTGATTTATACATTGTTGGAGTAATGAACTGCGTTTACGAATTGAGATCGAAAAATCCACTGGACAAGATCGAGGGAAATGCTTTCTCACTAAGTCACCGAGGATAGTGGTCCACTGTGCACTCTATGAAAAGAATGGACATATTCTCTGAAAACTCTAAATAAATAAATAAATCATACTTCAATTGATTGATACCGCTTTGCTCATTATAAGATTAACTTCATCAGCATAGCAATGTACACATTCTGCATTAGGACAATTTTTACACAACAGTTTGTACCCCACCCGAGGAAACAGCCATAACAGATGCCTCATCACAGGTCTGTGCAAGTAATTTTTGGTGAGTCTTTTTGCCTATTCAATTCTTCTAGCAAAGTCGCAGCGAACATCTGTGCACCGTGTTCACAAGGAGATAGGAAACTCTAGAACCTCTGGGTCTCAATACGTAACAGTATACAACAGCCATCTGAAATATGTTTGATCTGTTTGTTTTATCTGCTATAACAGCTAAAAATTATGATTCCTTATTTGCTTTGAAATTTCTTCTTGGTATACATCCAACATAATTTGGAAAAGTTCACTTTGAATAGTTTTGAAGGTTCCTTTGAAAACAGTTGCCTTACCCAAATTATCTTTCAATGCTGCATTCAATCCAGAAGTAAAATTAGTCAGGGTTTGATAACAATTCAGTTTTATCATGATCCCTTAAGGCCAATTCGAAGGAACCACAGAAATATATTTAGCCCAGACCTATTACACCCAACTTCTTCTACTACGCAAACTGACGGTGGAGGGAGGAGAAATAAACATACGGGGATGGTACTAAGATATCAGTCGTATCAGGACTTTGTGCAAAATAAGTTGTGACGAGGGATAATGTGCACGCAACTGGGACTCAAACCTGGGATCTCCCGCTTACTAGGTAGTCGCATTAACCACTGTGTGACCCGGACAGACCGTTTATCACAAATGCACAGACTATCTCAGCTGACCTGCACTCCCACCTAGTACCTATCCACAGCCCCCACCCGTGTCGTCCACACTCACTACATTTAGATTCCTGCTGGAGATTGAATGTAAATGTGCATCTGCACTGAAGGTTGTGATTTCAGTGCCCATCATGGCAGATCGGTTATACAAATGTGTGACGTCTGTTCTTTCGGACACGTCATTCTCGGCAATTTTCCTTCTCGATGCACTACTCGGTTGTTCAGCTATTTTGTATTTGAGCAGCTGAAGATTCGTGCTTTTACACTTTGGTACTCAGATGGTTTACGTCTGTAACCCTCACTTTTGTCCACAAGGGTTCAACATCATACAGGCATGGGAAGCAAAATAATGCATTTTTAAATTCACAGCCACACAACCAATCACTATTTATACAAATATTCATTTTAAACGCTGTCCTAAACTGTCAATTTCCAGTATTAATATTTTGCACGGTGTTTAAAACTGGTTACACTTTGCAAACTAGGAACTGTGTGACGAGCTAGTTCTCGCTGTACAGAACGTATTATATGCAACAGTGCACAGAAAAATGCAGTATCGAGAACTGATACATTCGATCACCTCGAAACGCCACAACGTATACACACGAGGTTCTCGGAGATAATATTTCTAAATGTGATAAATAAAAACATTAGGACTTCAGTAACAGCTACAATTGCAATATTCCAGCCATTTTCCCAAATGCCACTACATTAAATCTGCGCTCAATTTACAACTGAAAAACTATAAACTCCAGTTATGCTGATGAGAAAAAAATTTCTCCGAATTTCTACCTTCAAAACTAATTTGTCAAAAAACAAAACTATCACAACCGACGTTACAAGATCGGTACTCTTAACTTTGTGGATGGTGGAATGGCACACTCTAGTGGCCTCGATGACAAATGAATGAGAGAAAGCTGGCAGACACGTCGTCCATAGAGTGGTGCCTTCTGACGGGACATTAGGAACTGTATCGAGTCAGGGAATTTGCGTGCCGACTGCATTACTCTCTGACGTCACTGGCACATGAGCCACCTGTTGCCACGGACGGGCGTCGACTCGACTCGTACCCGCTCCGAGTACGGTGGTGTGCACTGTCTGCACAGAGTTGGAGTAAGAGAGAAAACTCCGAGTTTGCTTCGAGCCTTGCAGCATTTTCACGTCTGTTATCGAGGTGACAAGATGTCAGGTAATCGAAGACTGTATATTGTAACATCTATTACAGCACATATTAGGCTTCCTAAACCAAATAATTACAAGAAAAGTGGACATACGACGTGTAAAATTACTGGGAGCTGGGCAACATTGCAACAATAACATGCGTCCTCATTGTGATGCGTTGAGCCGAATGTGGTCAGACGATGTAGAGGGCACGAAAGAACGAGACACAGAGTGGTTAGGGAAAATTAAGAACGTGTGAAGAAAATGGAGACACAGAGGAAAAGGTCGAACTAGTGTTAGGCAGTCATCAGAGGATGCACAGAAACTTAGGCCAAATAGAAAACTATAATTAGTGGAAAGACATGAAAAGAGGAACACATTAGGAACTATTACAAATCTCAAAGAAATAAGTTCACACAGAGAAGAGGGTACATAAGTTATTAAGGATCCAGAAAACTGTGACGACAGCATTTCACTGACAAATGGGGTGCTCTAGAGAACTCGTAGGACACTGGTGGAATATTTATGACACTTCGTTAGAGAGGACCACTGTACTTGGAATATATGGGAACAATATACTGTTTCTGTATTTAATATGCCTCACAGTAGCAAAGTATCAACGAAAATAATCAGTTTTTGAAACAAACAAGTAACTGGATAGAAAAAAAATTTATTCATCATGTGGTGGCAGGAGAACACACATGAAAAAGGTATTACAGTTTGCAAGCTTTTGGAGCCACTTGCTCCTTCTCCTAACAGAAGGGTCGAAGGGGGAGGTTGAGCAGTGAAGGATCCTTCTCCTAGCAGAAGGGTCGAAGGGGAAGGGAGAGCGGTGAAGGAGGAGGACTGGTAAGGTTTAGGAAAAGGAGTAGAGTTTGGAGGAGTCACGCAGAACCTCTGGTCGGAGGAAGACTTACCGGACAGGAGGAGACGGAAAGACTGACCGTTATAGACTGCAGTGGACAAGATTCAAAAATCTGAGAGCTTAAACACGGTAGATACAGTAATACGAGAAACAGAGAATACTGCTGTAACATCGTGCACGAGCTAATAAATGCGGAAAGCTAAGTGCACTGTATGTGGTATAGGTGGGATGGGGATTGCAAAAAATAGAAGGTTAGAAAATGAAAGATGTGGAAAACTAATCTATCCAATTACTTATATTTTCACAGTAGCAATGGCTATACATTGTTGGCATAAATTTATGGGAGACAAGTACACATTCCAGGAGTCATAAAGACAGAGGAATTAACTGTTATGCATATCAGCCAACTAGAATGCTGCAAGCAGCACATCCAGTAGCACGAGAAAGGATAAAAGAAATGAAGGAAACCAGTAAAGCTCACACGAAGAGTTGGAGAATCGAAGAATATTTAGGATGCTTCTTTTGTTTGATGAGACCGTAAGAAGGTGTCATTCTAAGAAGCTAGCTGCACAATTCCGTGGACCGTACAAAGTGATTGCAGATGACCTATCCGATGTGACAATTAAGATGTACAGAACTACGCAATGGAAGTACATGCGAAATCCCAAAATTAAACTTTTTCTGTGGTGTGTCCCAATGTCAAGTGTTCAGACTATTTTGTTCTGCTGAAGCTACCATAGCAGGGGTAGCTTATCTGGATATGTTACCAGAACGGCTCTTTCATCAGTTAAAAGGTGACCCCGAAAACTTTACTCGGCAACAACATCGGGCCCCTATCCGTCAGCACGTTTTTGTACGAGCACAGTCGAACATCGAAGCCTTTGACCGCTGGACTGGTGCTAATAACTGATATGACGAGGACACTGTTCTGCTGGCCTCGACCCCTGTGATTTTTTTCCTTTGGGCTTTGTAAAAGATCTTGTCTGCTTTGTGCCACTATCTAATGATCTGCCAGAGTTGAGACACAGAACTGAAGGGGCTGTTGTTGCTTCCATTGCTCTGGACTTATTACCCAAAGTGTGGGAAGAATTGTATTTTAGGTCGAACTGAATATTTGTATAAAAAACTGTTATAATATACCACTGAAACGGGACATTCCTTTGCAGACAGACTGTACTTTAACACGAACTTTATTATCTACATTGAGGACAGGAACTGATTAACATCAGCTACGTTGTGGGCGACACGTGCAGAGCAGTTGTGTAATGTTATTCAATACTATAACTGCAGTGACAGGATGCAGCGCACACACACTGAACATCACTTGCTTCATGACTCAAAGCACTATGGAGATGCATCAGGACCATTATTTCAATGAGCTTCTGGATTTAAATTCTTTACGACAGGGTGTACATGCGGACAATTTGGGGGGGGGGGATAAATAAATAAATAAATAAGAAAAAACCACGTAGATTTTCCCCTGTTAAAAATACACTTTTTCTGGGTGAAAATGTACTATACCCTGAGAGAAAGTACATTTTTCCTTGTTAAGTGCCAGTATATTTTCCTTCGAAGCTGTAAAACTTTTCAATTCTTTGACTGGTAAACGTTTTATACACCAGCACAGAACTTCCAGCATTTTAGGAAACAAAATCCAGCAAGAAAACAATGCATTCTGGAAAGCTCTTTGCCGTGGGGCAACATAAACATTGTATATACTGGTATTACAAAAGTATAAATACGAATTCCAGCACGTACAGCACAGTAGCTTTCGGAGCAGTGAAATTTAGACTGTGCTGCACAATCCACTTCGTTAACCAATTATAGCTTGTGTCACACAACCTAGACAGCCGACGACAGCAGATATTCGGAGCACGGTACGGAGAAGATGAGACAATTTACTTGTAAAATGAGCAGGAAAGAAGCAAACAAGTATTGCTACGACTGCGACATATCCCCCTACATGTGAGAAAACTTTGACCCTTTCATTGGAAATCCAATTACGTGTGAAATTGCTGAACTCATCCTTCAATTTTTTTTTTTTTTCGTTTTCTAAAGGATAATCATACTTCTGCCATTGTTTTTGCATAATCTGTAATCTACAAAAGAACTGAAATAAATATGAAAAACTAACCTTGAAGCTTGGTCTCTTTTTAGCATGTGTTAAACACAAGCGCACCATTAAAATTTTAAATAATGGCATAAATGGCTGTTCGTTTTTAAAGTGGCTGGCTCTCAAAATGTTTAAGTTTCGAATGACAGTGAAACACTTCACAATTTAATTAATTCATCACATATTCTCACATGTCTTGTGTAAAAGGAAATTTACTTTGAAAGCAGTGCTTCTCAAATAACCATTCACAATATTTTCCCACAGCTTGTTAGAAATGTAAACACCTGTGATGTCACTCTCATCGAAAGCAATTTGTTCTTACAAAGTTTTCACAGTCTTAACTTTTGCTTTGGTGTTATTCTCTGGTTTATGTTTTACTGCTGCAGTATTATTCTGCAGGAGTGGGCTACAGTAAAATTATTTGTTAGAATATCAGTTTTTATCAGTCAAAACTACAAAAATTGATCTGAAAATTAAAACAATGAAAAATTCCCAAAATTATAACAAATTGCTGGACTTTTCCCAGATGAAAAAGTTCCCCCATTTTTTCTAGATTTCCTGGCCATGAGAACGAGCACATAACTCCACAGAATACAGACTTCCACGCAACTGTGATACCAAATAGGAGAACAGCAGCTGTTGTAATTCAGAGAAGTAGCAGTGATTCTGACTGACATTTCTTCAAATGATCACTGTGTGTGCACGGACTGGAGGAGTACATCATCAACACCTGCCACACTTTGGGACGGTACCGTATCTACAAACATTGACAGTGACATAAATTGTTGCACTGGTGTGTCATGTGCAATTTCCTATTCAGACATAAATCACAGCACCCTTTCAACAAATCTGTGCACCTTTCCTAGTAATGTTTTGCCTGATCACCATATTTCATATAACTTCTTACTATTACCCATTAATGCATATACAATGTGATACACTCAAGACGTTTGCTACTAATCTTATAAGCAGATACTACACAGCTAGCGCTCTCTCTCTCTCTCTCACACACACACACATACACACACACACACACACACACACACACACACACAGAGTCATTATTTTACATTTATCCTTATTTAACACTGATACAGAACTGCAAGAGAAGTTATTTATTTTCCCCACATGCTATCTGAGACAGAACACAGAGAAAGCCCGAGTGCTTCTATATTTTTGAACCCTTTGCCAAACAAACGTAAACTGCAGGAAAAGGATAGATTACTATTCACCATAAATATGACACGTTAACATCTCAGTCCATCCCTATGCCACTCCCCGTCCTGGGCCACAGCTACAGGGATCGTATCACTGTGGAGACCCTGGTGCAGGACCAGCCCAATCCACCTCCCAGCACTTCCAATTCCAGATCCGTCACAGCCTCGTCCTAGCCCACCAGAGGCCAGGCCGTCCGAGAAAGCAGCCACGTCATCTACCAGCTCTGCAATCACTGCACAGCTTTCTATATCGGTACGAGACAAACGGGCACCGCCAATCTGGGGGGCGAGAGCGAAGTAGCACCACGTGGTACAACTTGCAGGTGAACCTAATGTGCTGGATTTTGACGGCTGCTTCACTACTCGAGCCGTGTGGATCCTACCCTCCAACACCAGCTTTTCCGAACTGCAAAAATGAGCATTATCCTTACAAGACATTCTCCACTCCCTCCCGAAGTTATAGCTGCCTGAACATACAGTAACCTACTGTCGCTACTGTTTCCATCCCCTCTGTCCTTCCACCTCCTCCATTTTCGTGTCCTCTCACCCTCGCTGTGTGCCTCCCTCTGCCAATGCACCTGACCATCCTTTCCCCTCCTCTTCTCCTCTTTTTCAATCTTCCCCCTCGTTCCACCTCCCAACACTGCACCTGCCAGTATTGCTGTACCTCCATCTAGTCCCTGCATGCCCCGCCCGTCTTCTTCTCTCCCCCCACCTGTTGTTGTGGTCTTCAGTCCTGAGACTTGTTTGATGCAGCTCTCCATTCGACTCTATCCTGTGCAAGCTTCTTTATCTCCCAGTACCTACTGCAACCTACATCCCTCTGAATCTGCTTAGTGTATTCATCTCTTGGTCTCCCTCTACGATTTTTACCCTCCACGCTGCCCTCCAATGCTAAATTGGTGATCCCTTGATGCCTCAGAACATGTCCTACCAACCGATCCCTTCTTCTAGTCAAGTTGTGCCACAAACTCCTCTTCTCCCCAATTCTATTCAGTAACTCCTCATTAGTTATGTGATCTACCCATCTAATCTTCAGCATTCTTCTGTAGCACCACATTTTGAAAGCTTCTATTCTCTTCTTGTCCAAACTATTTATCGTCCATGTTTCACTTCCATACATGGCCACACTCGATACAAATACTTTCAGAAACAACTTCCTCACAAATCTATACTCGATTTTAACAAATTTCTCTTCTTCATAAAAACTTTCCTTGCCACTGCCAGTCTACATTTTATATCCTCTCTACTTCGACCATCATCAGTTATTTCGCTTCCCAAATAGCAAAACTCATTTACTACTTTAAGTGTCTCATTTCCTAATCTAATTCCCTCAGCATCACCAGACTTAATTCGACTACATTCCATTATCCTCGTTTTGCTTTGTTGATGTTCATCTTATATCCTCCATTCAAGACACTGTCCATTCCGTTCAACTGCTCCTCCAAGTCCTTTGCTGTCTCTGACAGAATTACAATGCCATCGGCAAACCTCAAAGTTTTTATTTCTTCTCCATGGATTTTAATACCTACTCCGAACTTTTCTTTTGTTTCCTTTACTGCTTGCTTAATATACAGACTGAATAACATCGGGGAGAGGCTACAACCCTGTCTCACTCCCTTCCCAACCACTGCTTCCCTTTCAAGCCCCTCGACTCTTATAACTGCCATCTGGTTCCTGTACAAATTGTAAATAGCCTTTCGCTCCCTGTATTTTACCCCTGCCACCTTTAGAATTTGAAAGAGAGTATTCCAGTCAGAATTGTCAAAAGCTTTCTCTAAGTCTACAAATGCTAGAAATGTAGGTTTGCCTTTCTTTAATCTTTCTTCTAAGATAAGTCGTAGGGTCAGTATTGCCTCACGTGTTCCAACATTCCTACGGAATCCAAACTGATCTTCCCCGAGGTCGGCTTCTACCAGTTTTTCCATTCGTCTGTAAAGAATTCGTGTTAGTAGTTTGCAGCTGTGGCATATTAAATGGATAGGTCGGTAGTTCAAACAAATTTCGAGCCTGGAGCCGGTCGTCGTTCAATACTTCGCACGATATGTCAACTGGGCACCTGCCAGTCACCTTCAGCTGAGCCGTCGCAGACGCGAAAACGTCCTCCATTCCACAATATACAGCGTACTGTAACTATTCTGCGCATGCATCGAAAGCTTGATAGTTGAACCACACTGCCCGCCGGCCGCGCCCTCACTGGTGAATAGCGGAACTCAGTCGCCCTCTGCGTTGCTGTTTGCCACGGCCGTCGATGCACTCAGTCATCTTCGATTTGAGCAAATCGTGGAGATGACAGGATTCCATGCACTGTCCAGCTGGTAGCCGCTGTCACAGTTTAACAGATTTTCCGCCAGTCGTATTTCTACGGATTCTTCAATAATGGAGTCCCAGAAAGACGTTGCTGTAGACAAAATCATTGTTTTCTCATACTCCATTGAATGTCCAGTAGAAATACCATGTTCAGCAGAGGATTCTTGCTATTTTAAACGAAGTGTTACCAACAAAAGGAAGAAAAGCTAAAGATGGTTCTGGCATGTTCTCCTCTTTATTCTCTTCCTGCTTCTTAGTTTTAATTGTTAGTGCCCTGTTAATCTGCCGGATGGAATACCCATTTTCGCTGAGTACTGTCTTTAGATGGGCGAATTCTTGAGGTAAGCTATCTAGATCTGAGACAGTATGAGCTCTATGAACAAGTGTTTTAAGCAAATTCATGGTCTGTGATGGGTGATGGCAACTCGATGCTTGCAGGTACAAATCAGTACAAGTGGGTTTCCGGTAAACTGAATGCCCTAGAGAACCATCATTCTTCCTTCGACCAGGACATCAGAGAAAGGCAAACAACCATCTTTCTCTATTTCCATGGTGAACAGGATGTTGCTATGAATGGAGTTGAGGTGATGTAGAAACTCCATTAATTTATCTTCTCCATGAGGCCACACTATGAAAGTGTCATCCACATACCGCCAAAAAACAGTTGGCTTCAGGGCAGCTGATTCAAGCGCTCTCTCTTCAAAATCCTTCATAAAAAGGTTGGCCACCAAAGGAGACAGGGGGCTACCCATGGCGACACCGTCAGTCTGTTCAAAATATTCTTGATTAAGCATAAAATAAGTTAAAATTCACAGGATAGATCGGTAATTTTCACATCTGCCAACACCTGCTTTCTTTGGGATTGTAATTATTATATTCTTCTTGAAACCTAAGGGTATTACTTACGCCTGTCTCATACGCATTGCTCACCAGATGGTAGAGTTTTGTCAGAACTGGCTCTGCCAAGGCCATCAGTAGTTCTAATGGAATGCTGTCTACTCCTGGGGCCCTGTTTCGACTCGGGTCTTTCAGTGCTCTGTCAAACTCTTCACGCAGTATCGTATCTCCCATTTCATCTTCATCTACATCCTCTTCTATTTCCATAATATTGTCCTCAAGTACATCACTCTTGTATAGACCCTCTATATACTCCTTCCACCTTTCTGCTTTCCCTTCTTTCCTTAGAACTGGGTTTCTGTCTGAGCTCTTGATATTCATACAAGTGGTTCTCTTTTCTCCAAAGGTCTCTTTAATTTTCCTGTAGGCAGTATCTATCTTACCCCTAGCAAGATAAGCCTCTACATCCTTACATTTGTCCTGTAGCCATCCCTGCTTAGCCATTTTGCACTTCCTGTCGATCTCATTTTTGAGACGTTTGTATTCCTTTTTGCCTGCTTCATTTACTGCAGTTTTATATTTTCTCCTTTCATCAATTAAATTCAATATTTCTTCTGTTACCCAAGGATTTCTACTAGCCGTTGTCTTTTTACCTACTTGGTACTCTGCGGCCTTCACTACTTCATCCCTCAGAGCTACCCATTCTTCTTCTACTGTATTTCTTTCCCCAATTCCTGTCAATTGTTCCCTTACGCTCTCCCTGAAACTCTGTACAACCTCTGGTTTAGTCAGTTTATCCAGGTCCCATTTCCTTAAATTACCACCTTTCTGCACTTTCTTCAGTTTTAATCTATAGTTCATAACCAACAGATTGTGGTCAGAGTCCACATCTGGCCCTGGAAATGTCTTGTAATTTAAAACCTGGTTCCTAAATCTGTCTTACCATTATATAATCTATCCAATACCTTCTAGTATCTCCAGGATTCTTCCATGTATACAACCTTCTTTCATGATTCTTGAACCAAGTGTTAATTTTGATTAAGTTATGCTCTGTGCAAAATTCTACCAGACGGCTTTCTCTTTCATTCCTTACCCCCAATCCATATTCACCTACTATGTTTCCTCCTCTCCCTTTTCCTACTCTCGAATTCCAATCACCCATGACTATTAAATTTTCGTCTCCCTTCACTACCTGAATAATTTCTTTTATCTCATCATACATTTAATCAATTTCTTCATCATCTGCAGAGCTAGTTGGCATATAAACTTGTACTACTGTAGTAGGCATGGGCTTTGTGTCTATCTTGGCCACAATAATGCGTTCACTATGCTGTTTGTAGTAGCTTACCTGCACTCCTATTTTTTTATTCATTATTAAACCTACTCCTGCGTTACCCCTATTTGATTTTGTATTTATAACCCTGTATTCACTTGATCTAAACTCATGTCCCTCTTGCCACCGAACTTCACTAATTCCCACTATATCTAACTTTAACCTATCCATTTCCCTTTTTAAATTTTCTAACCTACCTGCCCGATTAAGGGATCTGACATTCCACGCTCCGATCCGTAGAACGCCAGTTTTATTTCTCCTGATAACGACGTCCTCCTGAGTAGTCCCTGCCCGGAGATCCGAATGGGGGACTATTTTACCTCCGGAATATTTTACCCAAGAGGACGCCATCATCATTTAACCATACAGTAAAGCTGCATGCCCTCGGGAAAAATTACGGCTGTAGTTTGCTCTTGCTTTCAGCCGTTCGCAGTACCAGCACAGCAAGGCCGTTTTGGTTAGTGTTACAAGGCCAGATCAGTCAATCATCCAGACTGTGGCCCCTGCAACTACTGAAAAGGCTGCTGCCCCTCTTCAGGAACCACAGACTTGTCTGGCCTCTCAACAGATACCCCTCTGTTGTGGTTGCACCTATGGTACGGCTATCTGTATCGCTGAGACATGCAAGCCTCCCCACCAACGGCAAGGTCCATGGTTCAGATTGCTATTAATGTGACAGTTGCGTCCCAGTCAGACCTGCTGGTGGGAGTGGACATGTGTGCATGAGGTGTGCTTCTCTCTCTCTCTCTCTCTCTCTCTCTCTCTCGTCGAAAGCTATACTGTGTAACAGTCTTTCTGTCGTGCATTTCTGCTTCTCGACAGGTCACCTTTGTTGTGAGTAAGAATCTATCCTTTTCCTTATATTATTCTTATTCCAACCTGCAGTTTCCAAAGCTTGAACCTGCAAAGTAATTATGTAGACACAGATCTTTCCTTACCTGAGACTGATGAGATTCTCCGGAAACTTATCAAAAGGCACTCCAGTAACATCCGAATAATCGAATGTCAGACAGCGCAAACCTGACAATTTGAGGATGCTGCTCACACCTGGCTGCAACTCTGTAAAATACGTGGTACCGAAATACATGGTACCCATTCGCAACGTGTGAAGTCGCGGTAGCCCAACGAGGCAGGGGAATAGGCCTCCGCCGAGTCTGCTACAACCTGTCACATCTAGTCTGGAACAAACCACAAGTGCACTATCGTTTACATGGGAACAAGTTGGCAGAAATAAATATGATGAATTTTACTCCTAGCTGTCACCTTTGAGACAGAGCATTTTTCATGTAAATCAAAATTATTGTACATCTTCAAGTAAAATTGTTCCAAAATTAAACTTAAGTCTAAGGTGAGGGTGATGACAAATACACCTACAAAGTGGCATGATTGTCATAAAGGAAAAATTAACAAAAACAACACCTTACACAAGATCTGAAGCAAAGATTTGCAACATTGATGACGATACCCTACTCCTTGAGATAGCCTGAACATCAGGCTTTATAATCAGCAAGCCATTGTTAACACAATGGAAAAGAGCAAAATGCTACATTAGCCACTATCTCACAATGAGAAACTTCAGGGTTATGCATTGAGAAGAAAAAATTTTCTTTATTTCTTTAACAAAAACACACTTTTTGCCTAGAGAAAATACACTATCCCTTGGGTGAAAGTACATTTTTTCCATGTTAAGAGACAATATACTTTTCCATTGAGCTATAAAATTTATCAGTCCTGGGAACTGTAAAGGCTTTTATGCTCCAGTGCAGAGAAACCACCATTGTAATATTTCCTTACATAAAGAATGTAGGTAGAGGTTTCGCTAAGAATTTTGCACGATTGCACTGAAATGCCGATTCTTTGCATATACAAATGTTTACCGCATTTACCCGATTATAAGATGAGGCTTTTCCCAAACTCATTATTCCTAAACTGCAGGATCATTTCATCTCGTATTCACAGTCAACATTTTCACATTGTTTTGTAGAGCATATAGAGGTCATAATACATTTAGAGATGAAGCTTTGACTCTGAGGTCACATGCAGGTCAATTCTGAAGAATTTGGAAGGGCAGGGAAAGGGTGGAGGGAGGGATGACAGATGCCTTCTCAGGTCCCACCAAAACCTTTGAAATTGCAATGTATTCTGAATAAACAGGCAAATAATTGTGACAGCAAAGATATAAATTTCACAGCTGTACTGTCAGGATAATGATTAAAAACAGTGGTACCACAAAAAAACTGGGTTAGAATCAAAATAGGTAGAAAAGAAAACAGTCCAAATATTAATGAAAACCATATCTTTTCCTTTATTTTAACTCCTTATCATAAAACCCTGAGTTACCTCGGTTTTATTATTCTGACAGATACTAAAAATCCATAGTGTACTTGGGCAGCTTATAAATAGACCTGTGAAAAAGTAGAACTCCATTTATACCTGTTTCAGCACTGATAGTTAAGTGTTCAGCCACTATAGAGCATCTGGTACTGCGTTTGCACCTGGCTGTCGTGGTGGTTGCCACTCGGTACCATCTTTACTGTGTGCAGCTTTAGATGCTCGACAATTAAACACGTGCATTCCAGCCTTTCTCCTGTATTGTTGTTTAGGTTTACTACAGTGATCCTAAGTCTGACATTGAATTTAAGCACGTTGTTGTTGTTGTTGTTGTTGTTGTTGTTGTGGTCTTCAGCCCTGAGACTGGTTTGATGCAGCTCTCCATGCTACTCTATCCTGTGCAAGCTTCTTCATCTCCCAGTACCTACTGCAGCCTACATCCTTCTGAATCTGCTTGGTGTATTCATCTCTTGGTCTCCCTCTACGATTTTTACCCTCCACGCTGCCCTCCAATGCTAAATTTGTGACCCCTTGATGCCTCAGAACATGTCCTACCAACCGGTCCCTTCTTCTAGTCAAGTTGTGCCACAAACTCCTCTTCTCCCCAATCCTATTCAGTACCACCTCATTGGTTATGTGATCTACCCATCTAATCTTCAGCATTCTTCTGTAGCACCACATTTCAAAAGCTTCTATTCTCTTCTTATCTAAACTATTTATCGTCCATGTTTCACTTCCATACATGGCTAACACTTAAATCAATACTCGACGTTAACAAATTTCTCTTCTTCAGAAACACTTTCCATGCCATTGCCAGTCTACATTTTACATCCTCTCTACTTCGACCATCTTCAGTTATTTTGCTCCCCAAACAGCAAAACTCCTTTACTACTTTAAGTGTCTCATTTCCTAATCTAATTCCCTCAGCATCACCCGACTTAATTCGACTACATTCCATTAGCCTCATTTTGCTTTTGTTGATGTTCATCTTAGATCCTCCTTTCAAGACATTGTCCATTCCATTCAACTGCTCCTCCAAGTCCTTTGCTGTCTCTGACAGAATTACAATGCCATCGGTGAACCTCAAAGTTTTTATTTCTTCTCCATGGATTTTAATACCTACTCCGAACTTTTCTTTTGTTTCCTTTACTGCTTGCTCAATATACAGATTGAATAACATCGGAGGAGGCTACAACCCTGTCTCACTCCCTTCCCAACCACTGCTTCCCTTTCATACCCCTCGACTCTTATAACAGCCATCAGCTTTCTGTACAAATTGTAATTAGCCTTTCGCTCCCTGTATTTTACCCCTGCCACCTGCTGAATTTGAAAGACAGTATTCCAGTCAACATTGTCAAAAGCTTTCTCTAAGTCTACAAATGCTAGAAACGTAGGTTTGCCTTACCTTAATATTTCTTCTAAGATAAGTCGTAGGGTCAGTATTGCGTCATGTGTTCCAACATTTCTACGGAATCCAAACTGATCTTCCCCAAGGTCCGCTTCTACCAGTTTTTCCATTCGTCTGTAAAGAATTCACGTTAGTATTTTGCAGCCATGACTTATTAACGTGATAGTTCAGTAATTTTCACATCTGTCAACACCTGCTTTCTTTGGGATTGGAATTATTATATTCTTCTTCAAGTCTGAGGGTATTTCGCCTGTCTCATACATCTTGCTCACCAGATGGTAGAGTTTTGTCAGGACTGGCTCTCCCAAGGCTGTCGGTAGTTCTAATGGAATGTTGTCTACTCCCAGGGCCTTGTTTCGACTCAGGTCTTTCAGTGCTCTGTCAAACTCTTCATGCAGTATCATATCTCCCATTTCATCTTCATCTACATTCTCTTCTATTTCTATAATATTGTCCTCAAGAACATCGCCCCTGTATAAACCCTCTATATACTCCTTCCACCTTTCTGATTTCCCTTCTTTGCTTAGAACTGGGTTTCCATCTGAGCTCTTGATATTCATACAAGTGGTTCTCTTTTCTCCAAAGATCTTTAATTTTCCTGTAATCAGTATCTATCTTACTCCTCTTGAGATAAGCCTCTACATCCTTACATTTGTCCTCTAGCCATCCCTGCTTAGCCATTTTGCACTTCCTGTCAATCTCATTTTTGAGACGTTTGTATTCATTTTTCCCTGCTTCATTTACTGCACCTTAGAAAGTGAAGAAGAATGTGGCGTTATTTCATTCGAGACCGAAAGTGACGACAGTTTGCCAGTCGAGCGACAAGTACTTGCCGGTGGTACGAGATAAATACGTCCACTGTGCTCTGGCCAGCTTCTACGAGATTTCTGTTCACAGGAAACAGTTGTGAAATCCACACTTAGAATTGACAGCTGCACAGAAACCTAAAAATGACTCCAAGTTTCAGATATTTCAACCGAAGTCTAGTGCACCAGTATGCTCAGGATTTTACTATTGGTGATTTTCAAAATTTTGTAACTTATAATTTTGAGCTCTAAAACCCATCTTTATATTTCAGTATGTAATGTCTTTCAGTATATAATGTTTTTCATTAATAAAAAATATCATTTTTGGAACATAATTTGAAAAAATATATATATATATATTAAGGGGTTAATTCTCCTTGTATTATCAAAATGTAGACAGTCAAAACTGGATACATAATGTCAATAAAACAGTTTGTTACTCTGATTAGTCAGGGTATGTTAAAATAAATGTTTCTAAAGAAGCCTTTCGGATCGTCTTATACTTGGGTAAAAACAGTAGTAAACTTCATGCGTGTTTGACAATTGTTGCACTCTACCTCAGTCATATTGCAGTTTTAATGGCCAGCTGCATATTTTATTTAATGTCTTGACTTACAATTCTTTTTCAACACAATTTCAGTCACAACATTTATGAGTAACTCACACGATTCTGTACTACTTCACCAGTTACGTTTTCATTATTCAGCAAAATACTCTGTCTGCACTACACTGCAAAGCCAGCAACATCACTTACATTTCAAGATGTTCTAGACGGTCAATCTCCGAGAAGGCAGCAGGCGACAGCTTCGTAGCGTGAGTGACGGAGAGCTGCCGCAAACCGGGACATCCGTGGCTGATGGCAATTACTGTGTTATCTTCCACACCGTATCCGTGTGGTAGATCCAGCACTTTCAGTTGTGGCAGTCCTCCATTCCTTGAAAATACAATCGAGTACATAGTTTATGTTGTGTCACATTATTTTGTCTTTATAATGGGGGGAAAAAATAAGAAACAGCAACCTGACACATTCTGCTTACAATGACAGAACACACCCTGCTCACCAATTTTGATAACTTCAGGATGCTGATCAGTTGCCACAGCAAAGTAACTCTCACGAAAGGATAGGGTCACAACACTACATTTTTTGGAAACATCCACGTCAAATGAACCGAGGCGCTATCTGATTTGCACCAAGTACAATTTTAGAACACTAAAAAATAGGGAAATTGTAACTATATTAATTTTCCAGGTATCAAAATTCTAATTTAAATTTGTTTCATATATGTTCGACTGATCACGGACAGTGGGGACACGCGGATATCGAGGTGATCATTATATAGTATGGGAAAATAAAACTGGCCATAACACGAGAGTAGAGCAACATTGGCAACCTCGATTTGAGCAATAGAGAACCACGGGTCAGAAATGCACCGTCGGGAAGCTCCCGCTGTAGAACAGCAGCTGGTCAGCTGCGAGGATGTGTCTAGTTGTGTAATTTTGTCAGAATCGGTGCTACTGAAGTTGTTAGAATAAAAGTTAATTCGGGTTATCTCTACATGACAAAAAAACAAACATGTAGCCTATACATTTCAGTATTAACAACACTGGATCTTACAGTACCTCATGTCAACTATCTACATGCAGTCCTGTTTCTCCAGTACCAATTAGTATCTTATTATTGACATTACAGTACTATTAGCATAATTGGATTTAACAGTCTACCATTAAACAGTAAACATAACAGAAAATTCGTGTGTCAGGTAACTAGCCGTGGATATGTATTTAAAGTTTTACCAAGTTTGACAGACCAGCTGATACTATCATCTGCAGCTAATTTAAGTAGTAACTGTGCTCAGAGCACACACTTTTCTGTGCTCTCGTCACCGATCAGCTGTAGCTCCACAACGGTGCAGTTATGACCTAAAGTTATTCAGAAAATATTTGTCAATTCTGTGTCCTCTTCTGTGGTCTGAATCGATCAGTCTGGTTGTTGTTCTCTGTCTTTCATATGACCGAACAACTCAGTCATTTATGTCATACAACTGAGTCTGTGAAAATAAAAGTTTCTTAAAATGTGTACAGTTGTGGTATGTGTCACGCCAAAGTTTCACCCGTTACCACAGATGTGCCTCGAGATAAAGGCCTCACTGACTGTGGCCGACTGGTACGAGACCTGTGTTCATATTATTTGTTTACTTTGATCCTCAGTCCAGATTCTGCTTTCTGTACGCTTTCTGTTTTTTATTGGCAACAAAGTGTTTTACAATTCCTATTGCTGTCTTCTAGGACTTGGAGAGGGGACTTAGTATACAAGTTTTTAATAATGAACCCACACCTCTTGAGATGTAAAATAAGTTTGAAGATTAGAACACTTTTGAATCCACCACTTCCCAGTGCGCGCACCTATTGAGAAGAATGTGCCGTTCTCACACGCTGTTGTAATTATGACATCACGTACTATTTTCCTCTGACTCCAACAATGGCTGCAAGTATGTTCACTGGTCAGTACGTTCACAACTACAGCGATCTGCGGTGTTTCACAGACTGGCCAAACTCTCTACTTTGAAGAGAATGTCCTTCACCACGTAGAATGGAACACTAAGACGAATATTCTAAACACTGACTGTATCGTGTGCTCCTACAGCACGCGAGTCGGAGCTCATTACCTCCACTGTGTGCGTGTCTGCACACAGTGAAGTGGAAGATATGAGAGTGATCCAACCTTCAAACTTATTTTACATCCAAATGGTAAATTTGCAGACATGGGTTCCTCATCAGATTTGTTCTGCCAAGTCACCTGCACAACCCTTAGGAACCTGCAACAGGAATTGTGAAAATCTTTCTTTAAGCGTTTTTTGGAAACATGAATATGAAAAACAAAAATTGTTACACACTCTCTCTCTCTCTCTCTCTCTCTGTGTCTCTCTCTCTCTCTCTCTCTCTCTCTCTCTCTCTCTCTCTCTCTCTGTGTGTGTGTGTGTGTGTGTGT
This sequence comes from Schistocerca americana, assembly GCF_021461395.2. Classification (NCBI taxonomy): domain Eukaryota; kingdom Metazoa; phylum Arthropoda; class Insecta; order Orthoptera; family Acrididae; genus Schistocerca; species Schistocerca americana. The sequence goes on along the minus strand of NC_060121.1, from coordinate 29,035,623 downwards.
GTGTGTGTGTGTGTGTGTGTGTGTGTGTGTGTGTGTGTGTCCTCTAACTTGCCAAAGGGTTTCTTCTGAAAAACTCTACACTTCTGCTATCTAGTGCAGTGAGAGGCTTCCTTTACTTCATAATATTTACATTAGAACTGCCAGATCTTTGGCTGGTTGATTTGAAGCCACCAAATTTGTGAGTAACCCTGACAGCTGAGAGACCTAACCCCTGCTGGCTCAGTACATGTTTTCAGTAACAAACAGCACACCATACTGTACATATGCAAGGGTAAGATGACCCCAATTTTAAGACGAGCCCCCTTTTATTTGACTGGCTTCTTAAGAAAAATTAATTTTTAACATATTCTTGACCAATCAAAATTACAAACTGTTTTATTGGCAAAGTATTTGCCTAAAGAGTTAACATTATACCTGTTCTAAATTTATGCCATTTTAATTGAATTAACTGTGAGTTGTTCTGATGTGATGACCTCAGAATATGGCTGTTTTCATCCAAATACGTGTAGGATTTTGCTTTTGTACAGGTGTGACAATTTTGCGGTGTCTCTCACTTCCAAACACATAATCTGCTCACTGCTCTCTCATTAGCTACATAGAACTGACAGCTGACACATATCCTTTCACACCCATCATACATCACAGTGAACATCGATAACACTACAGCGGGAAACACACAACTACGCCACTGGCCCCTATGTAGACTAACTGTCTGCTGCAGAAGTTAATACTACTATTGTGTGTTTGTCCAGTTTTAAAGTCAATTCAGTTCTGAATACATGTTCATTCAAGCAAACTGCAGTTTAAACATGGAAGATGTACAAAAAGAGACAGAGTATGTGGTACAGATTACCACGGTTGGCATATCAGGTATCTTATGTGACCTCAGTAAGGCATTTGCTATGGTGAACCATACACAGCTGCCCCTCAAATTAGCTTCTTATGGTGTCCATGAAAAATCTTTAAATTAGTTCAAGTCATATCTCAAAAATAGGAAACAGAGGGTAGTTATACAACATAAGGGCAAGAAAGCTTGCTCTAGTTGGAAGGAAATACATGCAGGTGTACCCCAGGGGTCCATACAAGGCCCATTACTATATAAATGACACACCAGGTAAGGTAACTTCAGATACGATTCTGTATGCAGATGACTCAACAGCAGTAGTCTGCTGTAAAAACACTGAAGAATTAGCACAGAAAACAAAACAGACTGATCATGTGGATTGCTTACTGAAGCAGTTAAATAGTTTTGTTTATGCAATGAGGGTTCTGAATAAAGTAACTGACTTAGCTGTTAGGAAAATTGTGTATCATACATATTTTATATCAGTTGTAAGGTATGGCATAATTTTTTGGGGAGTTGAAAAGGAAGCCACCTAAGAGTGTTCAAGCTACAGAAAAAAAATTATCAGAGCTATGACTGGAACAAACCTTTATTTGCAAGCCTTGACTTTCTGACCATTCCTTCCATGTTTATATATGAAACACTTCTCTGAGTTAAGAAACCCACATCTTTTTGAGGGAAATTCATTTACACATACTTATCCAACAAAACACAAACAAGATTACATGTTACATTGCCATAGACTACCATTATCTGAAAATACTGCATATTACATGGCTTTGAAGCTTAGCAAATAAAATCCATTCAAAGATGAAGGACTGTAAGCTAGAATCTACCTGTGCAAACATTGAAAATATTTAAAAAGCCAACTGCTACTACAGTGTGGATGATTTTATAAACAGAGACAAGTAGGAGATAATATATCTGTTTTGTTTTCCTGTTTTTTCTACATTACGTTCTATGTGTATGCTTATGTTCCCTTTTACTGGAGGTATATGTTCTTTTTAAATGTGTCGATACTTGTAAACTACCATGAGAACTATGTATCTAAATATGTAGATGTAAACACATATATTACATTTATGGAAATATGTGGTCCTTGAGGAATGTCCATATTTATAAACTACAGAAACAAACATGAAAAATACTTCCATATGCGTTATTTTAATGTATCTTGTTTTAGGTATCCTTAGGTAGGCACAGAATTATTCATTGATGAGTGACCAATATTTCAATCAAACGACTGTATATAACATGTCATGTGACAATAAAGATGTTGTGTTGGCTGAAGAGTCAACACCGTGTTACGAGAGGAGGCCAAAAGGCACGCATTTTAGCTCACGCAGGCTGGCGTAAGGAGGGAAGAACTATATTGACGTGAGATCTGGAACATGACAAGGAATTAGAATTCAGAAAGCGGACATAATTAGTTTGATACTTAACTTTAATCCATTAATGATGAACATTGCTCTTGACGGTACATGATTCACAATATTATCTGTTCAGATTATAGTAACTGAATATGGCACCTTGCTAGGTCATAGCAAATGACGTAGCTGAAGCAGGTCCGACGTATACTAACGGACCGCAGCCGATTTAAAGGCTACCACCTAGCAAGTGTGGTGTCTGGTGGTGACACCAAAAAAGATTCTCTTCTGTTCTATTCCCCTCCTCACACTCATCCTAGTTCCCTGCCAAGCTGTTCCCCCACCGAGCCTCGTATAGTGCTGCTCGAGACTGTGGAACGTGTACTACAATATCTTCAGAGCGCAAGTCAGATGTAACAACAATGACAACCACAACCGATACATAAATAAAGTTCACAATCATGATTCGGTCCAATTCTTTAACTATTGCTTACCCCACGATCTACTGACGTCTGTCAGTACTATCTCCTGATGAGTCTCGCCACTATAATTTACAGTCAACCTAATACGATTTATTTTGTTAATTAGAAATCTAATTCTGGATTAATTTTCCTCGCTTCTCATCTGAATGTCACCATGTTCTAAAGCTGATTAAAAGTTGGTAATGTTTCACCCATTGTTCTAATACACGAACAGCAACTGAATTTCTCACTTGCAATGCACTTGATAAATCCTTCCAGTCTCTCATAATCAAATAAAATATTGATCTGGGGTCAGAATCGAGTAATGTTTTTTGAAGGACAACATTTCCGCTTTTGAATGTTATGTTTACTTAAAAATTAGTATTAATGTTTCTATCGGGAAACCTCGAGACTCTTTCGATGCAAATATCGTTTGCCCGGCCCTGCCCTTCTGAATTCTTCAAAATAAACCTGCACGTGACCTCAGCTAGCAAAGCTTCATCTGTAAATGTAGGATACCCTCTATATACTCTATTAAACAATGTTAAAATGTCAATCTCAGCAGCAATAGTTTAATCTGCCAATATTACTCGATCTCATATTTTCTGAATGGCAAATTTGGAAAAAAAACCTCATCTTATAATCAGGTAAATACAGCAGTTACCTACTTGATGGGTCACTTACGTAAAAGCCAGAGCAGCTGTTCCGGGCGGTATTCGATCGGGGACGGACATCCTGAGTTCCCGCAAGTGCTTCAAGCTTCCGACGGTAGTGAACGCCTCTCTGGCCGAGTTGCGGACTATGTCGTACTCATAAAGTTCCAGACGTTCCAAGCTGTCGGCATATACCGGCAGCAACGGTATGACGTGCCTGTGTAACAACAGAAATGGGGCTCGTGAAAATTATTCGTCTTCTGTCACATTTGAGGAGACCACACAAACGGCATACACTATATTCCAATTCCAAATTAAGGGTTCTTATTCTGCATTTGTAACATTTCTGTGTTCGACTGTCACCTTTACATCACTTGCCACTGAAATACGACATCATTACTATTACCACCACATTAATTTGCATCGAATGTATACCTGTGAGGGACAGATTGCGTGGGTATACATCAGACATCGTTGAGAGTGTCAGGGCACTGGGTACTAGGCCTTCTGTTGGGTACAAAATAGTCTTTCCGCTCCCGGGATTGGAATGACTCCTTACCCTCTCCCTTAAAACCCAAATCCTTTCGTCTTTCCTTCTCCTTCCCTCTTTCCTGACGAGGCAACCGTTGGTTGCGAAAGCTAGAATTTTGTGTTTATGTTTGTGTGTCTATCGACATGCCAGCGCTTTCGTTTGGTAAGTCACATCATCTTTGTTTTTATATATATAGGTGCCTATCGATCTGCCAGCGCTTTCGTTCGGTAAGTCACACATCTTTGTTTTTAGATATATTTTTCTTTCCCTCTCCATCCCTCTTTCCTGATGAGGCAACAGTTTGTTGCGAAAGCTTGAATTTTGTGTGTGTGTTTGTTTTTTTGTGTGTCAGTGCTTTTGTTTGGTAAGTCTCATCATTCCACGTGGGAAAAATATATCTAAAAACAAAGAAGATGTGACTTACCAAACAAAAGCGCTGGCAGGTCGATAGACACACAAACAAACACAAACATACACACTAAATTCAAGCTTTTGCAACAAACGGTTGCTTCGTCAGGAAAGAGGGAAGGGGACGGAAAGACGAAAGGATGTGGGTTTTAAGGGAGAGGGTAAGGAGTCATTATAATCCCAGGAGCGGAAAAACTTACCTTAGGGGGAAAAAAGGACAGGTATACACTCGCACACACTCACATATCCATCCGCATATACACAGACACAAGCAGACATTTGTAAAGGCAAAGAGTTTGGGCATAGATGTCAGTCGAGGCGGAAGTACAGAGGCAAAGATGTTGTTGAAAGACAGGTCAGGTATGAGCAGCGGCAAATTGAAATTAGAAATTAGCGGAGATTGAGGACTGGCGGATAGTGAGAAGAGAGGATATGCTCAAGGGCAAGTTTCCATCTCCGGAGTTCTGACAGGTTGGTGTTAGTGGGAAGTATCCAGATAACCCGGACGGTGTAACACTGCCAAGATGTGCTGGCCGTGCACCAAGGCATGTTTAGCCACAGGGTGATCCTCATTACCAACAAACACTGTCTGCCTGTGTCCATTCATGCGAATGGACAGTTTGTTGCTGGTCATTCCCACATAGAAGGCTTCACAGTGTAGGCAGGTCAGTTGGTAAATCACGTGGGTGCTTTCACACGTGGCGCTGCCTTTGATCGTGTACATCTTCCGGATTACAGGACTGGAGTAGATGGTGGTGGGAGGGTGCATGGGACAGGTTTTACACCAGGGGCGGTTACAAGGGTAGGAGCCAGAGGGTAGGGAAGGTGGTGTGGGGATTTCATAGGGATGAACTAAGAGGTTACGAACGATAGGTGGACGGCAGAAAGACACTCTTGGTGGAGTGGGGAGGATTTCATGAAGGATGGATCTCATTTCAGGGCAGGATTTGAGGAAGTCGTATCCCTGCTGGAGAGCCACATTCAGAGTCTGATCCAGTCCTGTCACAAGTGGGGCACTTTTGGGGTTCTTCTGTGGGAGGTTCTGGGTTTGAGGAGATGAGGAAGTGGCTCTGGTTATTTGCTTCTGTACCAGGTTGGGAGGGTAGTTGCGGGATGCGAATGCTGTTTTCAGGTTGTTGGTGTAATGGTTCACGGATTCCGGACTGGAGCAGATTTGTTTGCCATGAAGACCTAGGCTGTAGGGAAGGGACTGCTTGATGTGGAATGGGTGGCAGCTGTCATAATGGAGGTACTGTTGCTTGTTGGTGGGTTTGATGTGGACGGACGTGTGAAGCTGGCCATTGGACAGGTGGAGGTCAACGTCAAGGAAAGTGGCATGGGATTTAGAGTAGGACCAGGTGAATCTGATGGAACCAAAGGAGTTGAGGTTGGAGAGGAAATTCTGGAGTTCTTCTTCACTGTGAGTCCAGATCATAAAAATGTCATCAATAAATCTGTACCAAACTTTGGGTTGGCAGGCCTGGGTAACCAAGAAGGCTTCCTCTAAGCGACCCATGAATAGGTTGGCGTACGAGGGGGCCATCCTGGTACCCATGGCTGTTCCCTTTAATTGTTGGTATGTCTGGCCTTCGAAACTGAAGAAGTTGTGGGTCAGGATGAAGCTGGCTAAGGTAATGAGGAAAGAGGTTTTAGGTAGGGTGGCAGGTGATCGGCGTGAAAGGAAGTGCTCCATCGCAGCCAGGCCCTGGACATGCGGAATATTTGTGTATAAGGAAGTGGCATCAATGGTTACAAGGATGGTTTCCGGGGGTAACAGATTGGGTAGGGATTCCAGGCATTCGAGAAAGTGGTTGGTGTCTTTGATGAAGGATGGGAGACTGCATGTAATGGGTTGAAGGTGTTGATCTACGTAGGCAGAGATGCGTTCTGTGGGGGCTTGGTAACCAGCTACAATGGGATGGCCGGGATGATTGGGTTTGTGAATTTTAGGAAGAAGGTAGAAGGTAGGGGTGCGGGGTGTTGGTGGGGTCAGGTGGTTGATGGAGTCAGGTGAAAGGTTTTGTAGGGGGCCTAAGGTTCTGAGGATTCGTTGAAGCTCCGCCTGGACATCAGGAATGGGATTACCTTGGCAAACTTTGTAAGTAGTGTTGTCTGAAAGCTGACGTAGTCCCTCAGCCACATACTCCCGACGATCAAGTACCTCAGTCGTGGAACCCTTGTCCGCCGGAAGAATGGCGATGGATCGGTCAGCCTTCAGATCACAGATAGCCTGGGCTTCAGCAGTGGTGATGTTGGGAGTAGGATTAAGGTTTTTTAAGAAGGATTGAGAGGCAAGGCTGGAAGTCAGAAATTCCTGGAAGGTTTGGAGAGGGTGATTTTGAGGAAGAGGAGGTGGGTCCCGCTGTGACGGAGGACGGAACTGTTCCAGGCAGGGTTCAATTTGGATAGTGTCTTGGGGAGTTGGATCATTAGGAGTAGGATTAGGATCATTTTTCTTCGTGGCAAAGTGATATTTCCAGCAGAGAGTACAGGTGTAGGACAGTAAATCTTTGACGAGGGCTGTTTGGTTGAATCTGGGAGTGGGGCTGAAGGTGAGGCCTTTGGATAGGACAGGGGTTTCAGATTGGGAGAGAGGTTTGGAGGAAAGGTTAACTACTGAATTGGGGTGTTGTGGTTCCAGATTGTGTTGATTGGAATTTTGAGGTTTTGGAGGGAGTGGAGCTGGAAGTGGGAGATTGAGTAGATGGGAGAGACTGGGTTTGTGTGCAATGAGAGGAAGTTGAGGTTTGCTGGAAAGGTTGTGAAGGGTGAGTGAGTTGCCTTTCCGGAGGTGGGAAACCAGGAGATTGGATAGTTTTTTAAGGTGGAGGGTTGGCCTGTAGGAGGATGCTCTGAAGAGCCGGTGTGGATGTAGGAGAGGAAAGATTGAGGACTTTTATTAAGGATAGGAGTTGACGGGTGTGTTGATTGGCTGAGTGGGTGTGTAGCTGAAGGATTAGGTGGCTGAGGGCAATGGATTGTTCAGTTTGGAACTGGTATAGGGACTGATGGAAAGAAGGGTTGCAGCCAGAGATGGGAACTTTAAGTGTGAGGCCTTTGGGGGTGATGCCAAATGTCAGACAAGCCTGAGAAAATAAAATATGGGAGTGTAATCTGGCTAGGGCGAAGGCATGTTTGCGGAACAGCCATGGGTACCAGGATGGCCCCCTTGTACGCCAACCTATTCATGGGTCGCTTAGAGGAAGCCTTCTTGGTTACCCAGGCCTGCCAACCCAAAGTTTTCATGATCTGGACTCACAGTGAAGAAGAACTCCAGAATTTCCTCTCCAACCTCAACTCCTTTGGTTCCATCAGATTCACCTGGTCCTACTCTAAATCCCATGCCACTTTCCTTGACGTTGACCTCCACCTGTCCAATGGCCAGCTTCACACGTCTGTCCACATCAAACCCACCAACAAGCAACAGTACCTCCATTATGACAGCTGCCACCCATTCCACATCAAGCGGTCCCTTCCCTACAGCCTAGGTCTTCATGGCAAACAAATCTGCTCCAGTCCGGAATCCGTGAACCAGTACACCAACAACCTGAAAACAGCTTTCGCATCCCGTAACTACCCTCCCAACCTGGTACAGAAGCAAATAACCAGAGCCACTTCCTCATCTCCTCAAACCCAGAACCTCCCACAGCAGAACCCCAAAAGTGCCCCACTTGTGACAGGATACTTTCCGGGACTGTATCAGACTCTGAATGTGGCTCTCCAGCAGGGATACGACTTCCTCAAATCCTGCCCTGAAATGAGATCCATCCTTCATTAAATCCTCCCCACTCCACCAAGAGTGTCTTTCTGCCGTCCACCTAACCTTCGTAACCTCTTAGTTCATCCCTATGAAATCCCCAAACCACCTTCCCTACCCTCTGGCTCCTACCCTTGTAACCGCCCCTGGTGTAAAACCTGTCCCATGCACCCTCCCACCACCACCTACTCCAGTCCTGTAATCCGGAAGGTGTACACGATCAAAGGCAGCGCCACGTGTGAAAGCACCCACGTGATTTACCAACTGACCTGCCTACACTGTGAAGCCTTCTATGTGGGAATGACCAGCAACAAACTGTCCATTCGCATGAATGGACACAGGCAGACAGTGTTTGTTGGTAATGAGGATCACCCTGTGGCTAAACATGCCTTGGTGCACGGCCAGCACATCTTGGCACAGTGTTACACCGTCTGGGTTATCTGGATACTTCCCACTAACACCAACCTGTCAGAACTCCGGAGATGGGAACTTGCCCTTCAGCATATCCTCTCTTCTCACTATCCGCCAGGCCTCAATCTCCGCTAATTTCTAATTTCAATTTGCCGCTGCTCATACCTGACCTGTCTTTCAACAACGTCTTTGCCTCTGTACTTCCGCCTCGACTGACATCTCTGCCCAAACTCTTTGCCTTTACAAATGTCTGCTTGTGTCTGTGTATATGCGGATGGATATGTGTGTTTGTGCGCGCGAGTGTATACCTGTCCTTTTTTCCCCCCTAAGGTAAGTCTTTCCGCTCCCGGGATTGGAATGACTCCTTACCCTCTCCCTTAAAACCCACATCCTTTCGTCTTTCCCTCTCCTTCCCTCTTTCCTGATGAGGCAACAGTTTGTTGCGAAAGCTTGAATTTTGTGTGTATGTTTGTGTGTGTGTCGACCTGCCAGCACTTTCATTTGGTAAGTCTCATCATCTTTGTTTTTATATATATATATATATATATATATATATATATATATATATATATATATATATATATATATATATATATATATATATAAAAAAAATAGAGGGAAACATTCCACGTGGGAAAAATATATCTAAAAACAAAGATGATGAGACTTACCAAACGAAAGCGCTAGCACGTCGATAGATACACAAACACACACAAACATACACACAAAATTCTAGCTTTCACAACCAACGGTTGCTTCGTCAGGAAAGAGGGAAGGAGAGGGAAAGACGAAAGAATGTCTCATTTGTGCTGAGCTACTACCATAGGAGTTTTGCTCTCCCAAAATCTAAATCTAGCTCTATGCCAATTAACTGTACCAGAAAGATGAAAAGTGGGTTCATACGAAAAATATAATAGCTCAGAAAAAATGTGCACCTCCATTTCTTCTAGAATTCCTGTGCAAAATTCTTACCTTTTGGTGTGGTCATCAGATGCAATGCTTGCAACAATTCCAGTGTGTATGATTTCTGATGCAGTCAGTTTCCGAACTCACCATATCTCGAGTTGAAAGGTTTTAAGTTTATTGTTCACTCGTGTCACGGATTTCCTAGGGCGCCTTTTGTAAGTTGCACAGATACCTTTGACATCTTCACTCTATGTGCAAGGATGACACTCACTTTTCCATTTGCAGATGCACCAATTTTCTGTGATTTTCAGTGACACTCGTACATTTGTTTACTGGCAGGCAGCTCTCTGTCAAATTGTTATCAAAATACACATTTCACACTAACAGTGGACTCCGATTTTGCTAATTGCAGCACAGAAAACAAATGCCTCCGTGGTGTCTCCATTTTCCTACGAATGAGCAACAGCAGCACTGCACCTTTAATTGAACTTCTATGTCAACTGCTCAAAAGTTTCCACTTTTCTCTGTCTGGAGTTGCATTTCTATCCTTTATAGTATGTAAAAGATTAATCCCAGAAATATGCCACTCCTCTTTGAATAACCCTGTATTTTGGCAAGTGTAGTCCTTTAAAATGACTGTCGTGTATGAGGCACAGACTGACAAGCCACAGTGGAAGAGATGCGCCGCACTAGCTCCGAATACGAGTAGGTGCGCGATCGAATGCCGGGCACTCGTGGACAGGCGATACCGAGAGGATAACCTAGGCACGTGAAGCACCAACCCAACTGATTTTTGTAGTTCAGTTAGGCCCTGATCAGTTTGTGAGTTCACCACTATGCAACTTTACAAATCTTAATCTGAGAATGCGGCATTTGCAGTGAATTTTGTGTTTCAGTGTGAAGCTCGTATCTCTGCCTCAAATCTGTTCCTCACTACAGGATAATAACCAATACCAAGCGTCATTGCTTCTGCTGCTTCTACTACTACTACTACTACTACTACTACCACTACAACTATTATTATACAGTTATATCACAACCATCAACGTGTATCGGTATTTATCTACATAATTTAATTACATTTTTGTGAGTTCAATGTATCATTACAAGATATGAAATATGCACTTGTGCTGACATGAATGCATGAACAAAAGGTGTTTATGGTTTTCTTCTCTTCCCCCCCCCCCTACCCCCCCCCCCCTCTCTCTCACCTAAGTGTGAGGTTTACTTTGTTCAGATACTGTTGCCCCATGTGTCAGCGTTATCAACCATCACTGCAAATACATGTGCTCACTGAACACTATCTACAGAAAATTCTATACTGTATTTTTTTTAAATTTTGAGTGCATATTCCACAGGGAGTTATTTTTGTGTGTGCATAACAATGAAACAATGACAGTCCAGGCCACAGTGGTTCCTGATAATGGTTAATTGTGGACAACAGTTAATGTATCACAGGTAAAGGGACTCTGAAGTGTGTAACTGAACTGTAGTATACTGAATTTTTACATCCAAGTGCTGGGACCAGCTCTTGACATACAGTTAAACCCCTGCTTACACTTTTCAGTGGAATGACACACACACACACACACACACACACACACACACACACACACACACACACACAAAGTGTAAGTTGCAGGAAAGTGCAAAATACAGGAAAGCATTGGAAACAAACCAAGTAAAAAATGAATAAATTTATCTTACTGGAATTCTCTTTATATTGTTCAAAATCAGAAATTATAACAATCTAAATTTTGCCTATTTAAAAAAACTGAAATAATTGTTTTTGCTTCTTTCTAACAGCAATTTGTTGTATTCTTTTGTTAAACCACATTAAAAGAGCATTTTAATTCTACTGTCAAACTTATTACTGGTAATCATTATAAACCTATGGTAAATAAAACTTGTAACACAATATTGGTTGAAACATTAATGTTGGGAGTCTTTAATAAATGGAGAACAACAGACACAAAATCATACAGCTTGTTGTCGACAAGGAGATCACACGGTTCAGGAACATCCTGGGCGAGGAAGAGGACGGAAATTGCAACATTATGGAGCATCTCGAGGAGGAATATTTACGTCTGACACTAAGTCGTACCGACATAAGACTGCGTGCCTCGTACGGATTCATGTATTTTACACTGAAGTAACAACAATTCGTGAAAGCTCGTTATAGAGTGATGTCTTGTTTGTATAAATGACTGAAATTAAATCAAAGCTGTGGTAATACAAGACAATGAGCAGAAGGAAGGCTGCTACTACAGTCAATACTGTCAGGTCACGATCATCATTCGGGAAGTGCCTCAGCGTGCTTTCCCACCCTTCCAAACACTGCGTACCTATAAACAGGTGGCTGTGGCCAAACATGATGACAATGAAAATCTCACTTACTATGCTAACGCTGTCTGACACGATTATTAACTTTGTGTATAGTCTCCATTTTCTGCTTTGTTCCGAGGTTGACTTTGAGTAGGAATACAATGCACTTTTTGCAGATATCTGCACGAAAAACAAAGTCAAATGTTGTGATAATGTCAAAGAAAACTTATAGGTGCGGGAAATGTCGTAACACGGAATCAGTGACGACAGGAAAGTACTGAATTCAGAGAATGTGACTCCTGATTGTAATGACAAAAATGAATATAAAAAGCAAGAAAATGTAAAATGTGAAAATGTAAACACAGTGGTTTACTGTATTTATTTTCGGGAGTTTAGCATGACATTCACACGGTCACACTTTCATATGCGAGCTGTAGTAGAAAGCCATTTTTGCCAAATGTTTCACAATAAAATTACATAGTACCAAAACATATGTTCCACTACAAGCTTGCACAGTAGCATGCACAGTCCCCTCACATACGAGTTGCCAAGTTTCTCATACTGTTGCTACTGCGCAGCAAAAAGTAGAAGAGAAGTAAAAGATGACAGAATATTGCTGATGTAAATGGGAAAGTAATGGGCCCAGAATTGTGCCCTGAGGGATAAACATTTCAAAAACTTCCTCTTCCACAGGCTGTGCATACGCAATCAATCGACAGTGGCATATGTTAAATTATAAGTCCCCATTCTGAAATGACACAGTCTACCCATTAATTTCACTACGAAGCCCCATCTACAGACTAATGTGAAAAAAACTGAGAAATCCAAAATGTGCGAGTGAGACAGGTCTGCCGGGTACTACCGAATCACACAGAACTGAACTGGGCACAACTGTTAAATACAGCGGCACTATTAGCTACGAGTGAAAGTAATTACGTAATAAACGTGACAGAAGATGTTTGAAGACATAGATATGTTTACTGAACTAGACCTAGCTTAAAAGCACTGTAACAATAATTAGATGTCTCCTTAACATTTTGTATCTCGTGTCCCTATGTATACGTAACGGTGAAATATGCCAAATGTCTTTTACATAGTGTGAAAAATACCGAACATACGAGAACAGTATTCGTTGAGCAAAAGTTGGCTCGAGTAAAAGTTAGACATTCGTACGAGGAGAGGTAATAGTACTCACCTCGTTCCACCCACCGACCACTTTATTCGTAAGCACTTTAGGGTGTTCTTCTTGGCATTCAGAAAGTACTTCAGATCATCCGTACCGACAGACATACGTCCGAAGTCCATCTCGACCAGTCGGGGGCACCCGTCACCCAAAGGTCTCAGCACACAAGGACGCAGGACGCAAGTCGTCCCCACGTATCTCTCTTGCAGACACAGCACACGGAGGTGCTGCAGACGCGACACCGCCTCTGAAAATTTCTCGGTCTTCAGCAGCTCGTTGGGTGCCGTCAGCACGTGTATCCCGGAGCACTGCTCGACCGAGTTCTTCACCGTCTGCAACCGCACACTTCCTGTAGTACAGTAACACTTCTGAGCTAAGGAGTGGGATACACTGAAACAAAAGAAGCACTATTAATGGTCGTTCAAACAGATGCTTTCTGCCTCTTCTGAAGCACCTGACCAATTTCCAGCAACAGAAGTTGCACAGCAGCTAAACAGATGGCCACAGAGGAAGTCAGTAACTGCGGTGAATGAGAGGAAAGCACCCGCACCGTCCACGCTCACCAAACTGACTTCCTATCAGCTAACAGGTGTCCTCCCTTCTGATGACTCCCGAGTCAGTTCGTATTGTCGATGTCACAGCTGCTCGCACCACCGTGTGTCTTTTTTGATCCCAGGAAACACTCTGAATGGCCTACATTTCAGAACAACTGAACTCTACTCTTCTTCCTTGTTGTTAATTGACTATGTGCCACCCCAGTAATCATATATACATTGGGACAAAGTAGTTACTGGGCAAAAGCTCAATGGATCAGAATGGAAATACATTAGTGGAGTTTCCTCAGTTCAGAAGGAGTTTTTCAGTAAAAAATGCTTACTACCCAAAAGGTTCATTTAGGTCCATTATGGTTTATTTAATGTTTTTTTTGAGTTGTTTTAAGCTGTAATACGATACCAATGCAACACTTGACCAACATTATTTTAAGAAACAAACTATCACATACAAAAACGGCATTAAATGTGTGATTACATATGAGTTAATGTGTTAATGTTCAGCATGTGAACAAGAAAAGGTTTAGTAAAGGTTTGAAATTATGTTTGAAGTGTGCTGAAAGTCAATGGCCATCCTATTCATCAAACACTGTAGGAGTATTATTCGGATAACTTTTTTCTGTTTTAAGCAAAATGCAGTCTTTCAAACGTCTCAGTGCTTACGATTAAATATCTCCCTGGATATCACAAGATATGTTTAATTCAGTTGACGAAAGGAGAAAATATAAAAATCCAGCAAATGAAGCAGTTGAAGGGGAGTACACACATCTAAAAAATGAGATTAACAAAAAATCCAAAATGGCTAAGCAGGAGTGGTTTGAAGACATAGGATACAGAAGTATATATAACCCAGTGAAAGATAGATACCACCTGAAGGAAAGTTAGAGAGGCATTTTCAGAAAAGGAAAGCATCTGTACAAATAACAAGAGGCCAGATGGAAAACCAGTCCTAAGCAAGAAGGGAAAGGTGACTGGTGGAGGGAGTATGCAAAAGGTGTACACAAGGGAAATGAACTTGAAGGCAATATTATGGTAAAGCAAGAGGATACAGATGAAGACGAGATGGGAGATACGATACAATACTGCGAGAGTCGAAACGAGGCCCCTAGAATAGACAACATTCCCTCTGAACTAATGATATCCTGGTATGTAAGATATATGAGACAGGTAAAGTACCCTCAGACTTGAAGACGAATATCATAATTCCTATTCCAAAAGAAATCAAATGCTGACAGGTCTGAATATTACCAAACTAACAGTTTCATAAGTTCTGGTTCCAAAATAATAGCACAAATTCTTTTCAGGTGAATCAAAAAACTGGTAGCACTCAACCTCGGGGAACATATTTTTGGATTTCAGAGAAATGTAGGGACACCCGAGGCAATACTGACCCTATGACTTACCTTAGAAGATAGATTAAGGAAAGGCAAGCTTACTCTTATAGATTTTGTAGGGTTGCAGACAGCTTTTGACAATGTTAACCGGGATACATTCTTTAGTTCCGAAGGTAGCACATGTAACGTGTCAGGACCAAAAGGTTGTATACAACTTGTACAGACACCAGGTGGCAGTTACGAGTTGAGGGGCACGAAAAGGAAGGGAGTGAGACAGGGTTTTAGCCTATCCCAGATGTTATTCAGTCTCTACACTGAATGATCAGTAAACAAAACTACAGAAAAAATTGGAGTAGGAATTAAAGTTCAGAGAGAAGAAATAAAAACTTTGAGGCTTGCCGACGACATTGTAATTCTGTCAGGCAACAAAGAACTTGGAAGAGCAGTTGAACCGAGTGGATAATGTCTTATAAAGAGAAGATAGGATACAAAGTAAAACAAAGGTAATGGAATGTAGTCAAATTGAATCAGGGGATACCGAGGGAATTAGATTCAGAAACGAGACACTAAAAGTAATAGATGAGTTTTGCTGATGAGGGCTTAAGTATAGAGGATATAAACTGTAGACTGGTAATAGCAGGAACAGAGTTTTTTAAGAAGAGAAATTTGTTGACATGAAACATGGATATAAGTGTCAGGAAGTTGAAATGTGGTGCTACAGAAGATTGCCAAAGATTAGACGGATAGATCATATAATTAATGAAAAGGTACTGAACAGAACTGGGGAAAAAAGAAATCTGTGGCATAACTTGACTAAAAGAGCTCAATGGTTGACAGGACACATTCTGAAAAATCAAGCAATTACCAGTTTATTACTGGAGGGAACTACTTGGGGTAAAATCATAATAAAATAAGAGAAAGCAGAGTTCACACAGAAAGATTTAGGTTTGTTATTCCTGCACGCTCTTCAAGAGTGGAACGGTAGAGTGGTAGCCTAAGTGTGGATCTATGAACTCTCTGCCAGGCACTTAATTGTGAATTGCAGAGTAATCGTGTAGATGTCAAAGGGACATACAGAGTGTACATAAAGTCCAGGAATACTTTCAATTATTTATTGTGCAAGAACTGAACATTGTACAGATGTCATACATATAGCATTTTGAAGAGAAACTATGAAAGTTTTTTGTACAAAAATTCGATGTGCAAACCACGAGTGGTTATCAAATTCTTGCCGTACCCGTCCCAGCACGGCATAGTCGACTGTGGCAGTCGCTTCCCGTATTCTCTCCCAGAGCTCTGCTACATCACGTGATAAAGGAGGTACATACACCAGGTCTTTAATGGTCCCCACACAAAAAAGTCACACGGAGTGAGATCTGGCGATCAGGGAGGCCATTTCGTGAAACAGCTGTCCCCTTCTGTAGCACGGCCGATCCATCGATGCGATAGCTCCGTGTTCGGGTACCCACGAACTTCACGATGAAAATGGGGTGGAGCCCCGTTCTGCTGAAAGATGAACGGAAAGTCCGATTGCATTCGAGGCATCAGCCATCGCTGCAACATGTCCGGGTAGGAATGTCCAGTGACAGTGCTCTCGACCAGAAGAATCACCCGTACAGTTTTCGACATGACGAGGCACAAAAAAACACTTACCTTTGGGGAATCACGCTCAAATTCAATGCATTTGTGTGGATGCTTTGTAGCCCAGATTCGACAGTTACGCCTGTTCACTTTCCCATCAGTGTGAAAAGTAGCTTCACTGCTAAAAATTTAGCGATCAACAATGCCATCCGCATTCTCATTCAGTTGTTGCAACTGTGAACAAAACTCAAAATGCTCATCTTTGTTGTCGCCATTGAGCTTCTGCACTAACTCCAATTTGAACGGTTTCACAGACAGCTTCTGTCGCAGGACTTTCCGCACTGTCATCGGAGCCATTTCGAGTTCACGGGATGCGTGACCTAACAATTTCTTTGGACTGCTTACGAATGTCCCTCGTATGTGCTCCACATTCACTTCACCCACACTGGGACATCCGCTCGTCTTGCCGGGCACAAGAAATCCGTCTTAACGAATTTGCTGTGCCAGCGGTAAATAGCCTTCCTTGTCGGTGGCTTCTTACCGTACTCGGTTCTAAACATCTGTCGAACAGCTGTAGCACACTCGTTTTTGTCGAACTCCGACACAAAGAAAGCTCGCTCTGCACCTGAACTCACCACATTTGCGACTAGTGCCAACTATCGGCAAATTACCCAACTATGCTGTGGCGGTATATGTGAAAAAACTTTCAGGTTTTCTCTTCAAAATTACATATGTATGATACCTGTACAATGTTTAGTTCTTGTGCAATAAATTATTTGAAGTGTTTTTGGGCTTTATGTACACCCTGTATATTGCAGTTATTTCGAAATGACGGAGCCTGCATAGGACAGAATAACTGTAGTGTGAAGAGCTGCATCAAACCAATCTTCAGACTGAAGACATCAACAACCATATCTCCTAATCTATCTGTGCTATGTGTGGATACTGTCTGCAAAACATGTTGAAAATAGAGTTAGTAGTGAAGAAGTAATAGAGTAATGCCTGATGTGGATGTTTCACTGCATGAACAGTGAAAATGTGATAAGTGATGAAATTTTTTCCTTTCATTATTTTGTGTGTGTGTGTGTGTGTGTGTGTGTGTGTGTGTGTGTGTAAGTATACAGTCTGGGTAATTTGTGTGCTGTGTGTTATGCAGCCTCAAGATGTGCACAATTTTGAACCGTAATACTTGTTTTATTACATTAAATCTTTGACTTAGGATTATACCTCTCAATGGGTATATTATGACAGCATTTTCTTTTAAGGTCAGACAGTAATTATATGAAGTACCGAAAATCAATTGTTTGTTGCCCCTGTAGGCTATTACGCAGCCAATCTGCAATGGGGACCATTATCGTGTCAGCCATTTAGTGATCCGGATTTCAGCAGTTTCAATTAAAGCAAGCAAAAAACAATGCCACAGATATCTCTAATAAGCCAACCAGAAACTGTTTCATCCACAAAACAACACTGCAACCTATTTATACAGAAGCAATGCCAAGCTGGTTATTTCGGCTCCTAATACCCAATGTGAGTATTTGCAAGCACAGGAAAAGTGATGGAAAGGTGAAGAGAAAGCTAACAGTCTGAGCAAACAAGACTTGGTGGCTGCCAGTTCACTGACCCCTTCTGAAGTACACCCACAACTCCCACACTCATCCATCCCACGCACCCGCACGCAACTCACTCGCACGCGACCGCCGTCTCGAGCTGCTTGGGCCAGGGTGCAAGCTACTGCTGTGCAAGATGGGAGAAAATCTGGGTGGTGGGAGTAAGCTGGGGGCAGGAATGGGAAGGGATGGCAGGATAGAAGTGGGGGATGGTAGAGTCCTGCTTGTGGGAGCATAAGGGACAGGCTGGGTGTAGTAACCAAAACCAACTGCGGGAACGCCTTCGGCTGCAGATCGGAGCCGCCAGGTGGGGAAGCCGCCGGCGGTGGAGCACGCAACACCGGGTAAACACGAGGACGAGTCGGACGACAGACCAATGACAACCGACAACAACCGACCACGACCGACTATGACCGACACAACGAGGAAGAGATAAACAACGGGGGCTTGTAGAAACCACAACACCAAACACCGACAGTAAATCCACTCAGAACCAGAGCCAGGCAAATGTCAACAACGAGCAATGACCAGAACGCAGTACTGCCGAGAGAGAAACGAAATCCAGAGCGAGTACCAGACTGGCCGGACTAGGGCAGAGCGGGTACCTGTATACGAAACCGGAGAGAGTGGCTATTGGCCGCTGTCTGCGGTGGTACCCTTGCTGCGCGAGAGCCGCTGCGCGGAATAGCCGCCGCGGACATGGAGCCCTCTACGGGCTGACCACGTCCATTTGTTCTGGTGCGTGTTCGACTTCCACAGCGGGAGGTACTAGAGTGGGGAGAGGGGAGGGCAACTAGGTGCAGTCGGCAGATTAGAGAAGGGGCAGGGGGTGGGAAAGGAGAGTGGAAAAGGAAGAAGTGCAGTGCTGAGGGGTAATGAGGAAGGGGACAGGCGGGTGAAGGACAATGGACAATAACTAATGAAGCTTCAGCCTGGGAGGGTTATTGGTACTCGGGATGTATTGCAGGGAGAGTTACCACCTGCAAAATTCAGAGAAACTGGTACTGTTAGGAAGGACACATGTTAGGAAAGATCCAGATGGCACAAGCAGTGAAGCAGTAATTAAAATGGAGAATGTCCTGAAGAGCAGCCTACTCAGCAACTGTGGGGTCCAGCCGTTTCTCGGCCACAGTTTGCCGCTAG
This sequence comes from Schistocerca americana, assembly GCF_021461395.2. Taxonomy (NCBI): domain Eukaryota; kingdom Metazoa; phylum Arthropoda; class Insecta; order Orthoptera; family Acrididae; genus Schistocerca; species Schistocerca americana. The sequence goes on along the minus strand of NC_060121.1, from coordinate 29,016,557 downwards.
TGGTTCGTGCACACAGACAGCCTGACAGTTGTTGTGCCTACTTAGAAAGCAGCACAGTGGTTGCGACTTAGCTCATAAATCACACGATCGGTTTCACATGTAGCCCTGCCTTCGATGGGATTAGGTAATGCTTGTGACCGGAATTTCATTTATTATCATCCTTTGCATCATTTACATGATACAGGAAATGTCATAATACTGTCCAGGATATGCACAGCAGAATATTACTAATTTCTATCAAACACATAAAATTAACATTGTATAATATGTTGAAAATTAAAACATGCTCCTTTAACATGTACCGTATGTGATGAATTTATATATATTTAGTACATTTTCGAAAACATATTGCACATAATTTAGAGTTAAAAGAGTATAAAGGAGACATGGAATTGACAATGAGAACAACATGATATTGACAATACAACTATCAGTTAGTGACTTAAGGATTCAAAATATTCCTCTATGCTATAAAAACATTTATTTAGCAGATACTTTTTTAATTCCGACTTAAATTTTCCTTCATCTCCTGTTCCCCTGATGCAGTGTGGCAGAGCATTATAGAGCACCCCCTGTTAACTTCCCAGAATTTCTTAAGCTCGAACCTTGCCTCACCGTAATTTAATCCACAGTGGCTCACATGATTTTGAGTTTTTGTTTTCCTTGTTCTTTCTACATGCAGATTCTTACAGATATGTGTATTGTAGTCATGAAGATCTGAATTTACACGTAAACTACTCAAGTGTGTTCTTGTATGCAGTATGCTTTTTAATATGTGCAAAGATGGTACTGTAAGTATGTTTAGCGGCATGAACAAGGGATTGCAGTGTGTTTGTGGAGAGCTGTGTGTAATAATTCTAATGGCCCTTTTCTGTAATTTAAAAACCTCTCTCAAGCGACATTTAGTTGCACCCACAATGTTATTCCATAGGATATAATAGAATCGAAATACGCCATATACACTAATCTTGTACACTCTGCACTGCAAACTCTGGAAATTATTCTCAGTGCAAAACATGCTGAACTGAACTGGTTTGGATATGTATGTGACACGGGCTTTCCAGCTCAAGTGTTGATCAATGTACATGCCCAAAAATTTTGTACAGCAGACTTTCTGTCTGTCTTATTACATAAAACCACTGTTGCACCCTCTTCACAACTTTTTCAGCTGTACTGAATAAGGATTTGGTGTCATCACTTATAATTATGCTTGTATCATCTGCAAATAACATAATTTTTGATGATCTGTTCTGCCTTTCAATGTCATTTATATAGATTAGGAATAATAGGGGGCCACTATCTTATGCGTATCCTCATTTTTGAATAATGGTTTAACCTTAGAAATTTTCAGCCTTTTGGGGAACTCACCTTCACTGAATGATAAATTGACAATATCTACCAGTGGTTCCAAGATTTGTGAGCCGACTTTTTCTATTATTGTCACTGACACTTCATCCAGTCCTGCAGACATTTTAGATTTCATACTGTTAATTACTTTCAATATTTCATATGTATTAGTGGGACTTCTTATCATGCTACTGACTACTTTTGGTGCTGTTGTTTGGTAAGGCTCTTGCTTAATTTGTCAGGTACACTTAGAAAGTAGTTGTTAATGTAATTGGGCAAGACTTCCTTCTTTATTTCAATGTTATCACTAGATTTAAGTACAATATCCTGGTCTTTAGAGCTTTTTCCTATTTCTCTTTTAACAATTTCCCATGTGGTCCTTGATTTATTGTCTGACTTCCTTATTAGTCTATCATTACTTAATACTTTTGCTAGATTAATTATCCTTCTATATGCCTTTTTGTAGTTACTAACATATTTTTTTAAAAGTAATGTCGGTATTGGTTTTCATTTCAGTGTTTAGTCTTTTCATAGTCTTGGAAGAGTTTTTAATGCCAGACGTGAACCAAGAATTTGTGTGTGTATGGCTAGATGAGTTGATTTTAACTAATCTTTTTGAAAAGCACATCTCAAAATCTGCCATGAAAAGAGAGAGAGCATCTGTATCAGTTTGTGACAATACTTCTGCCCTAGATTGGTTAGTCAGTGTGATACCAAACTGGCTGCAGTTTTCGGGAGAGAAAATTCTCTTATACATGTGATGTACTGTTTTTGTATGTATTGGAACTGTGAGCACTTTAATAATAAGTGCATTATGATCAGATATTCCTAGGTCAATATTCAAAACTTCTGTATCTGGGCTTTCTATATTTGAAATTATATTATCTATGAAACTTTTTTGAAGTGTTTGTTACCCTTGTAGGACTGTTTATGTTAGAATATAGGTTGAAACTATGTGAAATATTGAGGAATTTAATTTTAAATGAACTACCTACCAACATATTGACATTAAAGTCCCCACATACAATTACCAATGTCTTCTCATCATGTAAGAAGCTCAGCAGTTCTTGAGTCTACTTAAAAAAAATTCTGGGTCATCACATGGTGATCTATACACTGACATGACTGTTATTTTCCTATTTTTTACACTCATTTGCACTGCTGTTGCCTCAAAATGTTTTTCTATGCTCAGGAGTTCAGCTTCGGGTCTGTTTTTCACTTTAATATCTGATTTTACATAAATGCAGACACCCCCATTCTTGGCTTCCTTCCTATAAAAATGATCAACCGAGGTATATGGGGAAATATTAATGTATTCTAATTCATAATTTTTGCACCAGTGCTCTTGATTACAAATGCAATCAACACAATATTCACTGGCCTCAATCTCGAGATCTAGAATTTTATTTTTGAGACACTGTATACTAAGGCTAAGTAATTTTAAGATGTTGCAACTTGGTTGAGAGGACCTCTTCCTTGTATTGTCCAGTGTCAACGGTTTCTTCATATTGAGGCTGGGTACCAAAAATCCTTTAGGGACAGAGGTTTCGTGCATCTCGTCTTTCTTTCTTCTGTATGTGTCACAACTTTGATGCGACTCGCTGGCCGTAAGCACATTTCTTGCTAGTGATGCTGCTGTATGGTCTGTAGCTGTTTCTGATACTGTTGGAGCTGTTGTGGAGGCTTTATTTGCCTCAGCTACTTTTGTGGCAAGTGAAGATTCTAGTGCTGGATCTGTTGCCGGTGAATTAGTTTCATTTTTATGTTAGAGAATTTCAGTTGCTGTGATGGGTGGTGGTAGTGGTATGGTACGGATATTCTTGTCTTCAACTGCTAACACTGCATTAAGTATTTCTCGACTAATGAATGCTTTTCCAAGTTTATTTCTGTGTAGCTGGTAAAATGACTTCTTTCTGAAGACGGTACATTCACATGTGTGGCATTCGGGAAGCTTCGGCATATTTTTTCAAATTTTCTATTAGTAACAGCGATTTCTTTGTTGACACAAGATTTTTACATCAGATTGTGTCTTTGTGGTATACTTGCAGTATAGAAGTTCACATCTGTAATTTTCTGTAGAGTGCTTCTTAGTGCTCTTGTGGGAAGTTTACCCTCATTCCTATAAACGTCATTAGCACCCCCAATTATTAAACAGTTTCTTCCGGGCTCCAAAAAATGCTCACAGTGTTTTAGAATTTCACTCAAGGGAGCCCCTGGTTTTGTCATTCCACTAACTTTAAACACAGTTTGCGTGTTACACATGATACCAGCTAAGCCCTCTCCATGACTGTCTGAGAGCATGTAAATATCTTCTTTGTTCTTCTTACTTGTGTTCGTCACGTTCTCACAATACGTATGTTCACTGAAAATTATAGTACCGGTACTTCCTCGCTCGTTATTACAAGACTTCGTACTCGACTGGTTTTTAAACTCTGCATTTGGTGAAAGTACTTTGTTTCTTTCGCTATTTTCACATCTTTTAGACTCGTCACAGGTTTTTTGCCACTGGGAGACTGAAGTTTTTCTCGTTACGGTTAACACGAGGGAACTTTTTAGGCCATATGAAGTTATCATTTGGCCCATTTACAAAAGTGTCACTACACTCTGAATTGACTCCTATCACTTTTTCAAGCTTTGTACGTACAGTTTGGCTGACAAGATCGTATTTTAATGAAGCAGTCACACAGCCTTCTCAATATTCCTTTCGCAAAAACAATAAATCACGATAACTACAGTGCACATTCCCACAGTCGCAAGTCGCATTTCTTTCTTCTAAAGTATTTAAACATTGTCGACGGATCCATTTTTGGGACCGTGGGCATAATTTAACACCATTTCTCACTTTCTTACTACATTTTACACACACAGGGTTTAAAAACTCTAATTTTCCGCAGATCTGTCGAGTAGTACGTCTATACGCGGCGCCACCATCTCAGTACGTAGATGGTGATGGAAGAACATACGGAACAGGTCTCACATCTCGTTTTTTTTTTTTTACACAGATACGAGCTAGAGGCGTAGGGTAGGGAACAGAGGCCGTCTAGGGACGGACGAGGATATCGCGTACGTTCGGTGGACAGCGGAATACCAGCTTGGGAGGGATAGTGGGCAAGATGTTCCTCAGCTCGGGGCACGGCGAGAGGTAGCCGAAACCCCGGCAGAGAATGCGATTCAGTTGCTCCGGTCGTGGGCAGCACCGAGTCACGAGAGGAACGGTCCTCTGCGGTCGGACAGTGGGACTCCGGAAGGTGGCGGCTGACCGGAGAAATAAGGCACGGGATATCTGCTTCTGCACGAGGTCGGTCCGTGAAGGCGTCAGCGGGAGGCACTGCTCGTCACTACAGATGCGACGGCCGGGAGTGGCTGGGCTGTTCAAAGGGGACAGGGGTTTCTCTGTACGGAACGGGTGTCAGCTGTGCCTAAGTGGAGGTACTGCTCGTGGCTGGTAAGTTCCGTGTGGTTAGAGGTGTCGAAGTAGCAGCGCTTGAGGTGGAGGACAATATCGAGGAAGGTGGCTTGTCAGGTTGAGGAGTACCAGATGAAAGTCGGTCAGGGTGACAGGAAGGAGGTTGTAGATCTGGAATTTTTCAGGTGTAGCATTCAGTATTGGCTACGCTGTGGGCATCGGGAATGTTAGTGTAATGGGAGGGGGCACCAATAGTGACGAGCAGGCACCGTGCAGTAAAGGAACTGTGGAGAGTCTGAGGAGAAAATGGTCGGTGTCTTTAAGATAGGAGTGTAGGTTGTAAGTAATAGGCTGAGGGTGTTGGTCTACAACAGCAGAGATTCTATCAGTGGGGGCACAGTAACGGTGGGTGGTTCAGTTCGTGGAGCATATAGAAAGTAGGAGTGCAGTGAGTGGGGGAGTGGTGGGGGGGGGGTCGGAGGAGGAGGAGGGAGGAGGAGGAGCAGGAGGAGGAGGGAGGGAGGGAGGGAGGGAGGAAGGGAGGGAGGGGGAGGGAGAGAGAGAGAGAGAGAGAGAGAGAGAGAGAGAGAGAGAGAGAGACTCTGGGGAGAGGTTGTGCAAGATTTTAGGAGAGTCTGGAGACCCTGCTAGATTTCTAGAACAGGGTCAATGTAGCACGGTTTGTGGATGGACAAATCAGACAGCTGGTGGAGCCCTTCTGCCATGTAATCCTTGCAGTTCAAAGCCACAGTGGTGGAGCCTTTGTCAGCAGGTAGGCTTGCAAGGTCAGGATCAGTTTTTACATGGTGGATTGAGTTCTTTCTCCAGATGGAAAGTTAGTTTACACGTCGAGGGATTTGGGGAATGACGGTGAGGCGAGGTCCGAGCTTAAGAAATTCTGGGAAGTTAACAGGGGGTGAGTTGGGGGCAATGGGAGGGAACTGAGTCGGCCAGGTCCGACATTAGTCTTTGGTCGAGTCTGGTGGGTAGGGTCGGTAGCAAACAATTTTTTCCACTGCAGAGACCAGGAGAAGGAGAGAAGTTCCTTAAAAAGTCCAGCAGGACTGAACTTTGGAACCAGGCAAGAGGTAAGTCCTTCGGAAAGGACTTTCTGGGGATAAGTCTTTCAGACGAAAGATCACGACTGTGTTTCGGGTCTATTTAGGTTCTGAATTCCGGACGGTGGTGGAAGGGAGTTTTTGAGGGTGGGGTAAAAGTACAACATTAGCAAGACAGGGTTTATCAGCTATGAGGCGATGTGTGGGAGGTTCGGAGGCTTTTGTAGAGGTGGTACAGAGTTGCCGAGCGTGCTGTCCGACACGACATTCTTCATTTTAATGACTGCTTCACAGCCTGTGCCACTTGGTCCCTTCCTACCACCACCAGCTTTTTCTGAACTGCACAGCTGGGAACTCTCGCAATATATCCTATGTTCTCGTAACTCTCCTCGCCACAACCTCTGTCGATAATTGTCTTTAACCCACCTATCCTATTCCCTGTCCCCACTCCAGCACTACACAGTCTTCTATTCCACCAATGCACCCACAGTCCTTTTACTTCTCTCCTTTCCTGCACCCCCCTCTCCCCAACTCCCCGCTCTCTGTCTAACACCCCGGCTGCACCTAGCTGCCCTACCATCTCCCCTCCTCATTTCTGTATGTTCCCACAAGCAGCACTTTAGTGTCCCCCACCTCTACGTGCTATCCCTCCCATCCAGTCTCATCCTCACCCCCTCTACCCAGATTGTTTCTCCCATTACATGCAGTTGCTCACAATCTGGCCTCGGCAGCCTGAGACAGTGGGCATGTATGTGAGTTCTATTTGCGTGCGTGCATGTGCAGTGTGCATGTGCGGTGTGTGTGTGTGTGTGTGTGTGTGTGTGTGTGTGTGTGTGTGTGTGTGTGTAATCCAGAAGGAGGCCTTTCAGCCGTAAGTTTACTTGTTCAGCACTTTTTGTTTTATCTGAGACTCAGCATCTCCGTTATACGGTGAATAGCAATCTATCAATAGCAATCTTGTCATTACTCAATCCCGGATTTCCCATCTTTTAATAAAAAGAATGTAACACTTACCGAATAGCCGAGCTTCTGGGCGGCGTGCAGGCGGAGATCTGCGAGTCTCTGGCATTTGTCGCAGAGCACGTCGATGACGTGGGGGCTGACGGCGCACCACTTGTGTACTTTACACAGGTTTCGGGCACTGCGGAAGATACGCATCGCCTCCCACTCGGTCCTGCCGCTCTTACAGTTCTCCGAGTTGCAGTGCCTCGAGACCCTGTGGAATAGCAATATGTCGACAGTTCACTCCTGAATAGTATCTCCGACTGGCAGGACAGAGAATTTGTCAACACACTGTGGCAGTCTATTTTAACACCCACAATCGAAGTGCTGTCCCGTGTGAAACCAGAAGTGAACAGATAGGAAAACCAAACAATAACAAACACAAGCACAAAAATAGGGGGGGTGGGGGGGGGGGGGGCATATCAGCACAAATGTTAACTTTCAAAACCAGTGGTTCAGATGTTGATGGGAAGGAAGGATCATTAATAGTAGTAATTTCACCTTTATAAGGCATCCATGGAGAAGAAATAAAAACTTTGAGGTTCCTGATGACATTGTAATTCTGTCAGAGACAGCAAAGGACTTGGGAGAGCAGTTGAACAGAATGGACAGTGTCTTGAAAGGATAGTATAAGATGAACATCAACAAAAGCAAAATGAGGATAATGGAATGTAGTCGAAATAAGTTGGGTGATGCTGAGAGAATTAGATAAGGAAATAAGACACTTAAAGTAGTGAAGGAGTTTTACTATTTGGGGAGCAAAATAACTGATGATGGTCGAAGTAGAGAGGATATAAAATGTAGACTGGAAATGGCAACGAAAGCGTTTCTGAAGAAGAAAAAATTTGTTAACATCGAGTGTAGATTTAAGTGTCAGGAAGTCGTTTCTGAAAGTATTTGTATGGAGTGTAGCCATGTATAGAAGTGAAACATGGACAACAAATAGTTTGGACAAGAAGAGAATAGAAGCTTTCGAAATGTGGTGCTACAGAAGAATGCTGAAGATTAGATGGGTAGATGACATAACTAATGAGGAGGTATTGAATAGAATTGGGGAGAAGAGGAGCTTATGGCACAACTTGACTAGAAGAAGGGATCGGTTGGTAGGACATGTTCTGAGACATCGAGGGATCACCAATTTAGTATTGGAGGGCAGTGTGGAGGGTAAAAATCGTAGAGGGAGACCAAGAGATGAATACACTAAGCAGATTCAGAAGGATGTAGGCTGCAGTAGGTACTGGGAGATGAAGCAGCTTGCACAGGATAGAGTAGCATGGAGAGCTGCATGAAACCAGTCTCAGGACTGAAGACCACAACAACAACAACAAGGCATTTATGAGGTCTGTATCTTGGCTGAGGGTCTCCCTGGGTATTTGTCAGGATTATTGTGGGCATCGGGTCCACGAAGTACAGAAATATGCAAACTACAAGTTATTAGCCATCACCACTTTATTTCTATGAAAACATTTATAATAACGTGCTTGCTACACCGACCTGTCATAACATGTGACCTCCTATCATGAACAAATATAGATTTGTCAATACTTCATTGTGAGTTGAGAAAGACACGTTTCTGCATCAGAACCACGCGCATCGGCAACTGTTGTGCCTGTGGAGGCAGCCAGTGACGCGACACAACTCCTGTGCATGTGTGTGTGTGTGTGTGTGTGGGGGGGGGGGGGGGGCTGCAATGTGAGAATAAAAGTGCTGAAAACCAAAGCGTAGGTTGAAACGACTGAAGGTTGTTAGACAAGGAGACATTATAATCTCCATCATTCTTTCCGAGCCATTTTGGACATGGCTTATTGAACTGAGTAGGTTTGACTTAACAAGTCTACATAAGTTTTGTGAAGAAAATACACATTAATGCAATTGATATCTCACAAGTTATCTGGTACAGATTAAAAATGTGGTGTAACAGTTCTTAATAGCAATGCTAAAACAGATGGATCAGAAGTCCAACAAGCACATAAAGGCACAACTGTCAAGAATAAAAGGTAAAGGAACGCTAAACCATATTAAATGTTGATAGTACTTGAGATACTTAGACTTCCAAAATTAGACTGTATAATGATAAGCATTTTAATGAATAGGAACAATTACCGCTGGAACACTACTACTACTACTAGTAGTAGTAGTAGTAGTAGTAGTAGTCAAACAAAAGAAGCAAGGGGGATTAGCATTTAACCTACTGTCGACAATGAGGCCACTAGAGATGGAGCTGAAATTCAAATACAGTTTTTATTTTCCTTTGTGCATAGCACAAATTTTTGGAGACTGTCTACTAAAGTTTTTTCTTTCATTTTTGTACTTATTTTACAAGAACCTTCTACAAAGTCAATTATAAGTAACAGGCACAAACAACAACATCAGCTACAAATTTTATACTTTTATTTTTAAACAAAATTCTAACTATCTTATTTGTTTTTATTGACAATCACCTGTGATTATGCGCGTCATGGGTATATCAGATGCAGAATCTGCCAGTTGTCCACTGTGAACTAATTCCAGTGGTGATACAGTTGTCATGACAAGACAAAGATCATGTGTAGCAATAATTGTTTCTGTATATGTGTACTAAGAATAGACTAATTTCACTGTCAATTTAGCCATATGTATCTGCTTTTTCTTATGTTGAAAAATTTCATATATGAGACAGGTCAAGTAAACTATAATAAAACACGATCTCTCTTTCGCATTATTGTTCTTAGAGTTAACGTGTATCACTGTTTCTTATTAACAATACATAAATGAATTTTTCTTTAAAAAGTAAGTAGAGATGAGCCTTTCAACATAATTAATTATTCTGAGACTGTTTAATGAAAACGTGTTGGACTGTTATTGCAGTTTTATGTAATTTGGTATTTAAGTACTGTTGCTGCTGAGAAAGTTTCAGCAAGACCAAAATGTGCTTTTAATTTATTGTCATTTGTTATTTTTTCTTTTTTCAGTTTGTGTGGTTTTGTTGCTCTGAATGAATTTTCAACCTCAAGCACAGTGTGCACCAATTTGAAATCTAATGGCAGATTAAAAGTGTGTGGCTGACCAAGACTCGAACCTGCCAGGAAGTTGCTTATCAGTGTACACTCCACAGTAGAGTCAAAATTCATTGCAGAAACTACGTTTTAGGCAACAGCTGAGCCATTTCTGGGTACGATCATTTCTTTAGGGAGTGTCGAGACTGCGAGGAATGTGACAGAACTTGCGTAAAGTTTCGAAGGTAGGAGATGAGTAACTGGTAGAAGTAAAGTTGTGAGCACAGGTCGTGAGTCGTGCTCGGATTGTTCAGTAGGCAGAACACTTGCCCGTGAAAGGTAATGTACCACTCCGGCACACAGCTGTAACTTAACAGGGAGTCGCAGTAGTATTATAATTACATTCTGTACACTACAACTGCAAACTACAGACTGATTCGAGTTGATTTGTATATAATTTTGAGGGTGAACAATATACTTAGTAAGTTTAATGCTTTGAGTTACAATAGTAAATATGAGAATTGAGGAGGTTATCTGTATAAAAAACTGAATTCTCAACTACATTACAAGCATTTTAGTCACGATGCATACAAGTGGCTAAGAGGTCTGTCAAGATCACAGTACAGGACTGTCGTCATTACCGGGCGATTGTAACACAAACTGTTAATGTTCTTTACTTTTGTTGTTGCAGTAAAAGTAGTACTATTTGGGTGCAACTGACACTTTGCAAAGTGCTCATACACTTTTTTGATTTCACCGAATGCTGTTTTTCAGGTACTACTGCTGCCGAGTGGGTGCTGTTCGACATGCAACTGATTGGAAACAGATTTGCGCAGAAAAACGGAGTTACACTAATTCTGCTACACGGAAAGAGCAACTCTCACAAATATTCGAACTTAGGCTCGTGAATTGACAATTAATGCTACACGGTGTCACTGTCCACTGCGCAAAGTGGTACCGAAATTTATAGATTCTAAGACTACGTATTTCTTCTCGGATGTTAGGTTTTATACCTAATATCCTAGCAACTGTCACCTTTTTTGCAATCTCCTTTGCTCGGATTCGCACAGTTGAAAATGTGAAGAGGTTACAATTACAGAAGCAGGACAACGCAAAGAAATGTGTCGGTTGGTCGGTAAGGATCGAGGGACTCATGGCGATGTATCGGACTGGGGTTGCCACAAGTTTCCCTGAGTGAAATTCCCTGATTTCCAGACAAGTTTTAGCATTTTCCCTGACAAATTTTGAGATTTCAAGGGTGAAAATTAAGACGTAAGTTGACAATCTGTCTTTGTAGCTACGGTACAAGAAACAATAGTGTAAACTAGGAAATATCTTTAAAAAAACCTTGCAAGCAGATGGCATTTCCTGATGTGAGCAAAAATCTTTAGTACTAACCTCAACATCTTTTGTAATGAACTGTTTTTAGATGGAGAAAGCAAGCCACACGGTATGTGTGTTTCATTAAAACCACTGATATTAATTTATTTCAAATAAATGAAACATTTTTGGTGACAAAAATACGCATTTCCTTGGAGTTAAAAGAGATTTAAAATACCTTCACCAATTTCATAAATAACCTCAGAAAAAAGTAGGCCTCTTGAAAGAAGTGTGTAAGATGGGGATGAACTGTGTAAACCAGCTCTGTCGGTGGCTGCCAATAAAAGGTTGGTTCTACTATGTTTGATATCGTGTTACATCTATTATTTTATTTATTTATTTCTTTATTGTTCTGTGGGACCAAATTAAGGAGAAGTCTCCATGGTCATGGAACGAGTCAATACATAAAATTATAACACGATATTAGAAACAGATAAAATGACATATAAAAAAAAACATATTCAGGTGACAAGTTGTAAGTTTAAATGAAGAAAATCAACAATGTAACACTGGAATTTGCTTAATTTTTTAGCTCTTCCAGGAGCTCCTCGACGGAATAGAAGGAGTGAGCCATGAGGAAACTCTTCAGTTTAGACTTAAAAGAGTCTGGGCTACTGCTAAGATTTTTGAGTTCTTGTGGTAGCTTATTGAAAATGGATGCAGCAGAATACTGCACTCCTTTCTGCACAAGAGTCAAGGAAAAGTGCATTCTACATGCAGATTTGATTTCTGCCTAGTATTAACTGAGTGAAAGCTGCTAACTCTTGGGAATAGGCTAATATTGCTAACAACAAACGACATTAAAGAAAATATATACTGTGAGGGCAATATCAGAATTCCCAGATTTCTGAATAGGGGTCGACAAGAGGTTCTTGAACTTACACCACACATAGCTCGAACAGCCCGTTTTTGAGCCAAAAATACCCTTTTTGAATCAGAAGAATTACCCCAAAAAATAATACCATACGACATAAGCATATGAAAATATGCTAAGTAGACTACTTTTCGTGCTGAACTGTCACTTATTTCAGATACTGTTCTAATGGTAAATAAAGCAGCATTTAGCTTCTGAACAAGATCCTGGACATGGGCTTTCCACAACAGCTTACTATCTATCCGAGCGCCTAGGAATTTGAACTGTTCCGTCTCGCTTATAATATACCCATTCTGTCTGATCAAAATATCGGTTCTTGTTGAATTGTGAGTTAGAAACTGTAAAAACTGAGTCTTACTGTGATTCAGCATCAAATTATTTTCCACAAGCCACGAACTTATTTCATGAACTACATTATTTGTTACTGTTTCAATATTACACACAAGATCCTTCACTATCAAGCTGGTGTCATCAGCAAACAGAAATATTTTTGAATCACCTGTAATACTAGAAGGCATATCATTTATATAAATAAGAAACAGCAGTGGCCCCAGCACCGACCCTTGGGGAACGCCCCACTTAACAGTGCCCCATTGGGACTGAACATCACTACCACTCTCAATATTGCGGAGAATTACCCTCTGCTTTCTGTTCTTAAAGTAAGAGGCGAACCAATTGCAAGCTACTCCCCTTACTCCATAATGGTCCAACTTCTGCAGTAATATTTTGTGGTCAACACAGTCAAAAGCCTTCATTATATCAAAGAGAACACCTATCGTTCGCAACCTTTTATTTAATCCGTCCAAAACCTCACAGAGAAAAGAGAATATAGCATTTTCTGTTGTTAAACCATTTCTAAAACCAAACTGAACATTTGACAGCAAATTATGTGAATTTAAATGCTCCAGTAACCTTGTATATACAACCTTCTCGATAACTTTAGCAAACACCGATGGCATAGAAATAGGTCTAAAATTGTCAACATTATCAATGTCTCCCTTTTTATAAAGTGGCTTCACTACCGAGTACTTTAATCGGTCAGGAAACCGACCACTCCTAAAGGAAAAGTTACAGATATGGCTGAGAACTGGGCTAACATACATAGAACAATACTTCAGTATTCTGCTAGATACCCCGTCATATCCATGAGAGTTCTTGGTCTTTAGTGATTTAATTATTAACTCAATCTCCCTCTTGTCAGTATCATGGAAGAGCACTTCAGGTAACACTTTTTTCTAAGAGCGCTATATGATTCCCTGTTGGGACTAGGTTTCTATTTAGTTCACCTGCTATATTCAGAAAGTGATTATTAAATACTGTACATATATGCGACTTATCAGTAACACGGACATTCCCACTATGCACTGATTCTATATCCTCGACCTGTCTCTGCAGACCAGCAACTTCCTTTACGACTGACCATATGGTTTTAATTTTATCCTGAGACTTAGCTATTCTATCTGCATACCACATACTTTTTGCCTTCCTAATAACATTTTTAAGCACCTTACAATACTGTTTGTAATGGGCTGCTGCATTTAGATTTTGACTGTTTCTAACGTTTTGATGTAACTGCCACTTTGTTCTACAAGATATTCTTATCCCTCTAGTCAGCCACCCAGGCTGCCTGTTTGTGCTAGTACCCTGTTTTAAACGTTCTAACAGAAAGCAACTTTCAAAGAGCATGAGAAAAGTCTTGAGAAGAGCATTATATTTATCGTCTACTGTATCAGCACTATAAACATCTTGCCACTCTTGTTCCTTTATAAGGTTTACAAAGGTCTCTACAGCAACTGGATCAGCTTTCCTGAACAGCTGATGACTATATTTAACACATGTTGCAGCATAAAAATCTTTTAAAGTTAAAATTTGCGCATCATGATCTGAAAGGCCATTCACCTTTTTGCTAACAGAATGCCCTTCTAGTAATGAGGAATGAACAAAAATGTTGTCTATGGTTGTTCTACTGTTCCCTTGCACTCTCGTTGGAAAGAATACGGTTTGCATAAGATTATATGAATTAAAGAGGTCTACCAACATCCTCTTCCTTGCACAATCACTTATACAATTAATATTGAAGTCACCACATATAACTAACTTTTTGTATTTCCTATAAAGTGAACCAAGAACCTCTTCTAGCTTTAGCAAAAATGTTGTGAAATCGGAGTCTGGGGATCTATAAATAACAACAGTTACAAGTTTAGCTCCATTAAATTTAACCACACCTGCACAACATTCAAACACATTTTCAGTGCAGTACTTTGACACATCAATTGACTCAAATGGAATGCCGTTTTTCACATACATGGCTACTCCCCCACACTGCAAAGAGCTCCTTGAAAAGCACCCAGCCAACCTGTATCCTGGTAAAGGAAGCCTCTGAATTATCTCCTTATTTAAGAAGTGTTCAGATATACCAATAATTTCAGAGTCAACATCTATAAGCAGTTCACTAACTTTATCTCTAATACCTTGTATATTTTGATGAAATATACTAATTCCCTTATTACTCGGATACCTAAGCTTTGTCAAAAGTGATTCCCTTGTTAGAGAAACTTCCCTTAAGCAGGAATACCTATCACCTGACTTCAATCTAAAAAAGGTGCAGCTCTAACACCCACTACTGCAGGAATTTTCCCACGAGTGATCCCACCAACCCCACCTATGCTGTCACGTATAAGCTTTGCCAACCTCCCCTTCCCATACCTGTTGAGGTGCAGGCCATGTCTAGTGAGTATTATGTGACTTTTCTTTTGACAAATACATGAGTACATAGTGCACAAGCTGCCAGCAACCAACACAATTTTTCTGATATATAAACTACTTTTGAAGTGCCAAAATGTACTAGAACAAATAAAATGTCTATAAAATGCCGCACTGTGCAACGTACTTGTGGTGAGACAGTCACAATTCCTGAAATCCATTGCCCACGGCCTCTGGTCTGCTGAGGAGCACCGCAGACCTGGGTCCGAGGATAAACCGTGAAAATCTGCTGCATCGCACCACACACAAGCAGATCCGGCCTGCAGGCAGATCAGTGGGACTAGATCAGACAGGCAGGGCCTGCACATTAGTGGAAACTGAACGGCAGGCCAGACACATTACAGATACTCGCAGAAATGGCCTGCAGTTTTAGGTCGTCACGGAAATCCACTCGTGTGGCCAGCTATTCAGAGTCACAGACAGCGCGTCGACGAAATGAGGCCACGGTGCTCGATCCGTACGAATACTCCGAGAATCGATAATAATGAGGATAGGTAGCGAGTCACCATAAAGACGATCGCTGAACCAGAACGGGCACGTAGAAAAGACATCACACTCTCACAACTAAATTTTCAGCCACAGCCAAACAAGAGCACACATGCATTCACACAATCACTAAGACGCAACTCACGTACGCAGGGCTGCCAGCTCTGGCCACTGCGTCTACAGTCTCTCAGAATCAGATCCGAACAAACCACTCCCCACACCTCCACGCCTCTCGTCGGCAGCTGCTAGGCTGGCGGCAAGAAGTGTCGGCAGCACCGACTGCGAACTGATGGGAACGGTAGGAAGGGGAGAAGAGAAGCAGCAGCAATGAGGGAGTAGGGAAGAGGCGCACGTGCTCAGCGATGGTGCACGACACATCAGTAAACAAACCATTTCACATACCGAGACAAAAATGAGTATTTCTAGTGTTTTTTCAAATTTCCCCAATTTCCCTGACGTGTTTAAAATTCCCCGATATTCCCCAATTTCCAGAGCCTGTGGCGACCTTGCAGACATTCTGTCACAGCTGAGAATTAATTTAAAGAGAGGTAAATGTCTACGGGTTGGGCAGATACAAAATTATAAGAGCATACGAGGACTCTCCCCACACCCATTTGTGGAGGCAGAAACTTCACTCCTATCCGATCCCCACCGACCACATAATGGGCTCACCAAGTTACAGAGGAAGAAGATGACCTAGCCAGGACATTCAAAATAGCAAAAGTCATAAATCTATAAACGTAATGAACATCAGATGGGCTGCCGACAAGAAAATAAGGTGAGAGTAACAGTGACGTCAAGAGGTGGGTGGGCGCGGGCGAGTGTCGCTCGGGGCTCGGCGTGTGGCGGGAGTCTCCCCTCCCTCAGCCGCCCCTCTCCGGAGAGTCGAAGTCTTAAAGAGGGGAACAGCACCCACTATCTTGGGGGAAGCGTGAAACCCTATTAAGCAGATACTCTGTCAACAGCTAGTACGGAGGGTAAGAAATAATGAAGGTCTCGGTTACAATGGAGTGTTGCCCCTAAAACACAAAATAGGGTATGGCAGAAAAAAGGGCAAACCACACCTGAAAGTGATTAAAACAGAGTAGGAG
Source organism: Schistocerca americana (assembly GCF_021461395.2). NCBI lineage: Eukaryota > Metazoa > Arthropoda > Insecta > Orthoptera > Acrididae > Schistocerca > Schistocerca americana. Next base: position 29,000,175 of record NC_060121.1, on the reverse strand, counting down.
AGGTATGACCGTGGCAGCTGATAGAGATGGTGGTGTTGACAATCTCACAGAACCAGCCAAACCATCCCGCACCATCCCAAAAGCACTTCAAAACCACCGTATGCTGTCCACCAACATTAGAGGTGAACAATTCGGAAGACTGTGCTACGTAGGATAGGAGATTCATTACAGCGGTACAGCAGCAGTCTCCTCGATAGTGTAGAGTTTGTTAAAAGGGACAGTAGCTCACCAGATGTTCTGTTTCTGAGTGAACAGAGGTCTGCAGATCTCCACACACTACTGTCTACGTGAATGTCGGGTGGGTAATCGCTTCTCCAGCCAAACAGGCAGCCGGTTCATTCCCTGGACTCGGGACCCGGAGACAGACAACTGAGCAGGCACTGCAACCGAGGTCACGGAAAAGATCGTAAACAGTAGGTGACGAAAGTAACATCGGTCAATAGTACGGAGACTGCTCACTGGGTCACTACAAATTAAGATCTCATCAACAGAAGTCTGTTTTATAAAACTTAAAGCTCTGTTAATGACGATCAGCTCTGCAGTAAAAACACTAGATGTTCCTGGTAGCAATTTTCTTTTTTAAAAAAAAGGGTTAGCAGGAGGCGTAAAGCATATCCTGCCTTACTCGGGGTTTCAGAGTTACTACCATCCTGATACTCCTGATGAACTGACAAAAACAGACATTGAAAGATAACAGGAATGATGCAGGTTGGTCTCAATTCGTGGTCTGGGTGCTAACGGAGGGGGCAGAACACGGTGTGCACATTCTGAGCAAGTTACGTGGGGGACCTCCAGGTGCATTCCGACTGTTAATCACCCCCAAGGGTGGGTGGATCGGTGCCCCTTATCCGAGAAGAATCCGATAAGTTGGACAATCAGGAAAACATTCGAGTGCGATTGCGTAAGTGAGCTGGAGTTGGTACTGTGAGAAACGGAGAGGTAAGTTCTCTGCTTCAACAAAGACTTTAAGCAGAACTGACCTGCTTATTGTAGTTCTTTCCTCAGTAGCATCATCACTCTTTTATCAGTGAAGTTGAAAGTCCAAATGAGTGAGGGATGGTGTTTACTCAAAAATGTACATATAATCTAGATTGCATTAACACACATACATGCATTCTTCACTAAGTTCAACTGTTAAGAACAGTGACCCGTTTGTCAATTACAAAAACTTACTAGCCCACAAAACCAGATCGACATCTACAATAACAGTGGTGAAGTTAATTGTTTGACTGTGGTACAAAATACAGTCAGTATTTACACAAAAAAGTCACAGTTCCTTTTTAACACTAACCTGTAGTAATTTATTACAGAAATGTTTACATTTCGGTAGTTCAATCCAGTCCATAACGAGCTTCAGTATTCAACAATCGGTAGTTTTGATGACCGTAACATTTCCTACCATTTTTCAATCACAACACAGTTTAGTAAAGATGTTCATTAATTTAGGCTACAGAAATCACTCAAAAATTATTAAGCATCCAAGTCTCGAGCTTTGCTGTTGTCAGTGGACATATTTTTGCTCGCCGAACACACGTAGTAGTGGCACAAATTGACACTGGGGGTGCTCCCGACATAGGTCTTACTCGTGAGCTTTCAAACGACCGAATGCCAATTCTGGGTGAAGTCTGACTCTTTGTAGACTGGCACAAGAACAAACTGCTATTTTGGAGGCTACATTGTGGTTTAAAAATGGCTAGGTTGGATTTTTCTGATTTTCTTATATTACAAGAACTAATATGATTTTGGCTCACAGAAAATGTTGCTGGTCAGAAATTCAGAAAAATACTTGGGTGCTATTACTTTCACACAATGTAGATCCCTTATTTACATGCATCAGTGCCCTACTGCAAATTAGGGTAAATTATATGAAATTATTAATTATTAAATCAATTAATCAATACTGCATATCATTTTATACACAAAAATAAGTAGTCAAAAGTCATAATCTAACAGTAGCTATGATGAATTATGTGAGCAAAATCAAATAGGGGTAATGCAGGAGTAGGTTTAATAATGAATAGGAAAATAGGAATGCGGGTAAGCTACTACAAACAGCATAGTGAACGCATTATTGTGGCCAAGATAGATACGAAGCCCACGCCTACTACAGTAGTACAAGTTTATATGCCAACTAGCTCTGCAGATGACGAAGAAATGTATGATGAAATAAAAGAAATTATTCAGATTGTGAAGGGAGACGAAAATTTAATAGTCATGGGTGACTGGAATTCGAGTGTAGGAAAAGGGAGAGAAGGAAACATAGTAGGTGAATATGGATTGGGGGACAGAAATAAAAAGAGGAAGCCGCCTGGTCGAATTTTGCACAGAGCACAACATAATCATAACTAACACTTGGTTTAAGAATCATGAAAGATGGTTGTATACATGGAAGAACCCTGGAGATACTAAAAGGTATCAGATAGATTATATAATGGTAAGACAGAGATTTAGGAACCAGGTTTTAAATTGTAAGACATTTCCAGGGGCAGATGTGGACTCTGACCACAATCTATTGGTTATGACCTGTAGATTAAAACTGAAGAAACTGCAAAAAGGTGGGAATTTAAGGAGATGGGACCTGGATAAACTAAAAGAACCAGAGGTTGTACAGAGATTCAGGGAGAGCATAAGGGAGAAATTGACAGGAATGGGGGAAATAAATACAGTAGAAGAAGAATGGGTAACTTTGACGGATGAAGTAGTGAAGGCAGCAGAGGATCAAGTAGGTAAAAAGACGAGGGCTAGTAGAAATCCTTGGGTAACAGAAGAAATATTGAATTTAATTGATGAAAGGAGAAAATATAAAAATGCAGTAAGTGAAACAGGCAAAAAGGAATACAAACGCCTCAAAAATGAGATCGACAGGAAGTGCAAAATGGCTAAGCAGGGATGGCTAGAGGACAAATGTAAGGATGTAGAGGCCTCTCTCACTAGGGGTAAGATAGATACCGCCTACAGGAAAATTAAAGAGACCTTTGGAGATAAGAGAACGACTTGTATGAATATCAAGAGCTCAGATGGAAACCCAGTTCTAAGCAAAGAAGGGAAAGCAGAAAGGTGGATGGAGTATATAGAGGGTCTATACAAGGGCGATGTACTTGAGGACAATATTATGGAAATGGAAGAGGATGTAGATGAAGATGAAATGGGAGATATGATACTGCGTGAAGAGTTTGACAGAGCACTGAAAGACCTGAGTCGAAACAAGGCCCCCGGAGTAGACAATATTCCATTGGAACTACTGACGGCCGTGGGAGAGCCAGTCCTGACAAAACTCTACCATCTGGTGAGCAAGATGTATGAAACAGGCGAAATACCCTCAGACTTCAAGAAGAATATAATAATTCCAATCCCAAAGAAAGCAGGTGTTGACAGATGTGAAAATTACCGAACTATCAGCTTAATAAGTCACAGCTGCAAAATACTAACATGAATTCTTTACAGACGAATGGAAAAACTAGTAGAAGCCAACCTCGGGGAAGATCAGTTTGGATTCCGTAGAAACACTGGAACACGTGAGGCAATACTGACCTTACGACTTATCTTAGAAGAAAGATTAAGGAAAGGCAAACCTACGTTTCTAGCATTTGTAGACTTAGAGAAAGCTTTTGACAATGTTGACTGGAATACTCTCTTTCAAATTCTAAAGGTGGCAGGGGTAAAATACAGGGAGCGAAAGGCTATTTACAATTTGTGCAGAAACCAGATGGCAGTTATAAGAATCGAGGGACATGAAAGGGAAGCAGTGGTTGGGAAGGGAGTAAGACAGGGTTGTAGCCTCTCCCCGATGTTGTTCAATCTGTATATTGAGCAAGCAGTAAAGGAAACAAAAGAAAAATTCGGAGTAGGTATTAAAATTCATGGAGAAGAAATAAAAACTTTGAGGTTCGCCGATGACATTGTAATTTTGTCAGAGACAGCAAAGGACTTGGAAGAGCAGTTGAATGGAATGGACAGTGTCTTGAAAGGAGGATAGAAGATGAACATCAACAAAAGCAAAACAAGGATAATGGAATGTAGTCTAATTAAGTCGGGTCATGCAACACAACCACAACAACAACATGATGAAATCTGTAATGGAAGATGGGGCTGCTGATGTATTTGAATGTCAACTGTCTTGTCACTGGTAATTTAAAGTACTTTCCATAAAAGTCAGAATGCTCAGCATTCTGTTGGTATGGGTCATTAAATTAAATTGTGCCGATTAGCTCACCAAGTTTGGACAAGAAGAGAATAGAAGCTTTCGAAATGTGGTGCTACAGAAGAATGCTGAAGATTAGATGGGTAGATCACATAACTAATGAGGAAGTATTGAATAGGATTGGGGAGAAGAGAAGTTTGTGGCACAACTTGACCAGAAGAAGGGATCGGTTGGTAGGACATGTTCTGAGGCATCAAGGGATCACCAATTTAGTATTGGAGGGCAGCGTGGAGGGTAAAAATCGTAGAGGGAGACCAAGAGATGAATACACTAAGCAGATTCAGAAGGATGTAGGTTGCAGTAGGTACTGGGAGATGAAAAAGCTTGCACAGGATAGAGTAGCATGGAGAGCTGCATCAAACCAGTCTCAGGACTGAAGACCACAACAACAACATGATGAAATTTGTAATGGAAGATGGGGCTGCTGATGTATTTGAATGTCAACTGTCTTGTCACTGGCAATTTAAAGTACTTTCCATAAAAGTCAGAATGCTCAGCATTCTGTTGGTATGGGTCATTAAATTAAATTGTGCCGATTAGCTCACCAAGTTTCACACGTATCGAACTATGGTGTTAACCCCAATTGATTGTAATACTTAATCAACACCTTCCACAGCCAAACTGATGCCACCAATGCAATCAGCGTAGTGAGAAGAATAAACTAAACGACAAAGCTAAATGGAGAAAGCCCAGTTACACCTCTGCAAAAGCAATACATGTGCCATATATGACTTACAAAACAGTACTGGAAACATGGTAGAAAATTATAGGAAAGAAAAAAAATTTGCTATCAGCAGATATTCAAAACTTAGCAGATGGGAGAGGAGAACCATGCTATATCACAGAGTGTCAAAGGAAGTAGTCTCAATGAAGTGGTCTCAATGAAGTGGTCTCAATGAAGTGGTCTCAATGAAGTGGTCTCAATGAAGTGGTCTCAATGAAGTGGTCTCAATGAAGTGGTCTGATGATGATGATGATGATGATGATGATGATGATTGGTGTGTGGGGCACTCAACTGCGTGGTCATCAGCACCCGCACGAAGTCCCAATTTTTACACAACCCAATCTAGCCACAATCACAAATGATGATGATGATGATGATGATGATGATGAAGAAATGATGAGGACAACACAAACACCCAACCCCGGGCAGAGAAAATCCCCAACCGGTCCGGGCATCGAACCCGGGACACTGGAGCCCAGAGGCAGCCACTATACGACGAGCTGTGGACTGGTGCCAGTGACTCGACTTATTCCATGATGACAGACTCGGTGCAGTCATTTCAAATTTGAAGGTACCCCTGAAGCATAAACCTGGTGACCACCATCCAGTTAGGTCGAAACTGTGGCCCGGTACATACGGAGTTAGGCCGAATAGGATGATTCGCTCCCCGAGAGGTGTGGGCGAGGAAGTGGAGAGGTTTAAGCTTACGCGTGCGGGTGACTCTTTAGTTAACAAATATGGGACAGCTGTGTCAGCCTTTTATCAAAGAGGAATCCCAAAAATTGAGACTGTGCAACAACATCCCGGCACTAAGTACACAAGTCGAGTTCTGGGTCCAGACGGACTGCGGTAGGACGACACAAATGCGTGTCTCACATTTTTGTCGAAGAGAATTGGAGGTCGCGGGAAAGGGTCCAAGTGGAGGCTCCGTGGATACACCTTGAAATTGTTGTTTGGTGAAGGCTACAGACTGGGAGCAGTTACAAATGCAAAAGTTGAAACAATGTGAGTGTGACGAGAGGTACGACAGGTTGTGAAATGCATGGAGCCCTGCCATTTTTTTGGACCCGTGCACTCTGAGTGGTGTACCGACTGTAACACGAAAAAATCAGTGGAGTAAAAGCTGACAAAAATCAGTAGGGTGGTGGTGGTGGTTGTTGGATGTTTAAGGGGGACTAAACAGCGAAGGTCATCAGTCCCCCATTCCAAAATCAGGCGAGCCGAAAATCTACGAAGCAGATAAAAACCAAAGGGTGAGGAGACGTCCCCCCAGGCGCTAAAAGAACACAAATGCAGCAAGAAACACTACAGACAAGAACAGGACAGAGGAACACCAGACAGAAAGAAACAGAAGAAAGGAGGATGGCCGGAGACTGGTTGACTGACCATGAGAAAAAAAAGGGAAAGAGTCAACCATCTGACGGCACACCAGAACAGCAACAGACACAAGGACAAAAGACACAGAAAGGGAAAGGCGCAGGACTTCCCTAAATCGAACCATAAAAAGGACTACCACGGATAAAAGTTAAAACGTCATCAGCCATGGAGGCATCGTCGGATAAAACCAAAGCCAAAGTGCCCGGGAGATTAAAAGATTGCCGGAGTGTGCTCAGTCGAGGACACTCCAGCAAAACGTGGCCGACTGTCAGCCGGGACCCACACCGACACAAGGGGGGATCCTCCTGACGCAACAGATGGCCGTGCGTCAGGTATGTATGGCCGATGCGCAGCCGACACAGGACTACCGAGTCCCTGCGAGAAGCCCGCAGGGAGGAACGCCACACATCGGTCATCTCCTTGACAGCCCGCAGTTTATTCGGGGCTGTCATGCCACGCCACTCAGCAGCCCACATCCCAATCAGCTTACGGCGCAACACCAGCTGCTGGTCGCGAGCCGTAAGGCCGATCTCCAAAGCCGGGGCGTCGATCGCCCCTTTGGCCAGCCTGTCTACACGTTCGTTCCCTGGGATGCCAACATGACCGGGCGTCCAAACCAGGACCACCGAACGACCAGAACGGGCAATGGCGGAAACAGACTCCTGAATGGAGGACACCAGAGGAGAGGAGGGATAGCAGCGGTCGATGGCCTGAAGGCTGCTCAGGGAGTCACTGCAGATGACGACGGACCTACCTGAGCAGAAACGCATATGCTCAAGAGCACGCAATATGGCCACCAGCTCTGCAGTAAAAATACTGCTGCCAGCCGGCAAGGAGCGCTGCTCAACATGGGCACCATGAGCAAAAGAGTAGGCAGTGCGACCATCAACCAGGGAACCATCAGTGTAGACAGTCTCACAGTCCGAAAATGAGGCGAGGAGAGCAAGAAAACGGCGACGGAGGGCCACAGGCGGAACCGAGTCCTTGGGTCCCTGTGCCAAGTCCAGACGGACGGACGGCCGGGACAAACACCAGGGAGGCGTAGGTGCACGGACCCGTAAGGGAGGCGGAAGAGGGAATGAACCCAATTCCGACAGCAGGGACTGAACGCGGACAGCGACGGAAAGCCCAGACCTAGGTCGCCGTTCGGGCAGATGGAGGACCATGGCAGGGAAAAGCAGGCGACGATTGGGATGGCCTGGCGAGCAATGCACGTGGACAGCATAGTCGGCGAGCAGTCGATGGCGGCGAATCCGCAGCGGGGGAACCCCGGCCTCCACCAGTAGACTATCCACGGGGCTCGTACGAAAAGCGCCAGTTGCAAGCCGGACCCCACAGTGGTGTATGGGGTCTAACAACTTCAACACTGAGGGTGATGCAGACCCATAGGCCAGGCTCCCATAATCAAGCCGAGACTGCACAAGGGCTCTGTACAATCGCAGCAGCGTGCAGCGATCCGCACCCCAAGACGTGTGGCTAAGGCAGCGGAGGGCGTTGAGGTGCCGCCAGCATTTTTGCTTCAGCTGAGTAATATGAGGAACCCATGTGAGCCGGGCATCAAACACGAGTCCCAAGAAGCGGCAAGTGTCCACCACTTCAAGCAGGTGGCCGTCGAGGTAAAGTTCAGGATGAGGGTCGACCGTCCGACGCCTGCAGAAGTGCATAACTCGAGTCTTGGCTGCAGAGAACTGAAAACCGTGAGTCAGAGCCCATGATGCTGCCTTCCGAACGGCTACCTGCAGCCTGCGTTCGGCGACTCCCGTAGTCGTGGAGCTAAATGAGATGCAGAAGTCGTCGGCATACAAAGAAGGAGACACCGACGACCCCACTGCTGCAGCCAAACCATTAATGGCCACTAAAAATAAGGAGACGCTCAACACCGAGCCCTGCGGGACCCCATTTTCCTGTATATAAGAGGAACTAGAGGTGGCACCGACTTGCACCCGGAAAGAGCGGCGCAATAAAAAGCTTTGAAGAAAAGTCGGGAGCCGACCACGAAGACCCCACCCATGCAACGTGGCGAGGATGTGATGCCTCCATGTGGTGTCATACGCCTTCCGCAGATCGAAAAATACAGCAACAAGATGCTGACGTCGGGCAAAAGCCGTACGGACAGCAGACTCCAGCCGCACCAAATTGTCCACTGCAGACCGGCCCCGACGGAAGCCACCCTGGGATGGAGCGAGGAGACCGCGCGACTCAAGGACCCAACACAAACGCCGCCCCACCATACGTTCGAGCAATTTGCACAAAACGTTGGTGAGGGTAATGGGACGATAGCTGTCCACCGCCAGTGGGTCCGCACCGGGCTTCAAGATGGGGACAATAAGACCCTCTCGCCATTGCGACGGGAACACGCCTTCGCTCCAAATGCGATTAAATATCGCGAGAATGTGTCTCTGGCAGTCCCTGGAGAGATGCTTCAGCATCTGCGCGTGGATGCAGTCTGGGCCTGGTGCTGTATCAGGGCAATCGGCGAGGGCAGCGACGAATTCCCTCTCGCTAAAAGGAGCATTGTATTCTTCAGAATGACGCGTGTGGAATGAGAACGGCGTCCGCTCGGCTCGCTCCTTTAGAGAGCGAAAAGCGGGGGGATAGGATGCAGTCGCTGAGCTCTGAGCAAAGTGCGCGGCTAGCCGTTCAGCAATGGCGGCAGCGTCCGTGCAGACAGCGCCGTCCAAGGAGAGCCCAGGGACACCCATAGGGATCTGGGAGCCATAAATCCGCCGTATCCGGGACCACACGTGCGAGGACGAGACGCGGGAGCCCAGGGAGGAGACGTACCTCTCCCAGCACTCCTGCTTACGCCGTGCAATAAGACGACGGGCGAAGGCACGGAGCCTCTTAAAGGCGATGAGGGTCTCCAGAGACGGGTGCCGCCTATGACGCTGGAGAGCCCGCCTACGGTCGCGAATAGCCTCAGCAATCTCCGGCGACCACCAGGGGACAGCCGTCCACCGAGGGAGGCCAGAGGAACGGGGGATGGCAGCCTCGGCCGCTGAAATGATGGACGTGGTGAAAACACGGACCACCTCGTCAATGTCACCCTGTGGGGGAGACTCAATGGTTGCAGCGGAAGTAAAAGCCTGCCAGTCAGCCCTATGGAGAGCCCAGCGGGGCAGGCGCCCAGAAGTATGACACTGTGGCAGTGACAAATAGATGGGAAAATGGTCACTACCACACAGGTCAGGATGCACTCTCCAGTGGAGGGATGGGACAAGTCCAGGGCTGCAAATAGAGAGATCGATGGCCGAGAACGAGCCATGGGCCACACTGAAATGCGTGGGAGCACCGGTGTTCAAGAGGCTAAGGTCGAGTTGAGCCAACACATGCTCCACGGCCCGACCGCGATCATCGGAGACAGTCCCACCCCATAGAAGGTTGTGGGCATTGAAATCGCCCAGAAGCAGCAAAGGTGGCGGGAGTTGAGCCAGCAGTGCAGCCAAGACATGTCGGGGGAGCTCCCCATCCGGAGGAATGTAAACAGAGCAAACAGTAATAGCCGGCGAGAGCTCAACCCTGGCAGCAATTGCCTCTAAAGGTGTCTGAAGGGGTACTGGCGAACTACAGACAGAGTTGTGAACAAAGAGGCAAACCCCACCTGACGCTCGATGACAGGCAGCACGGTTCTTATAGTATCCCTGATAACCGCGAAGGGCGGGGGTCCGTAGTGCAGGAAACCAAGTTTCCTGCAGAGCAACGCAGAGAACAGGGGAATCACTCAGAAGCATCCGGAGCTCAGGCAGGTGGCGGAAATAACCGCCGCAGTTCCATTGGAGAATGGAAGCAGGAAGGGACTGGGAGGGCATGAATGCGACTAAGAGGCAGACAGCGCGTCAGAGCCAACTGCCGCCACTGGGGGAGAGTCAGCTGAGTCCATAGGAGAGGCCCCCAAGGGTTCCGTGAGGGCGAGATCCGCGGCAGAGGCGAGGATCTCCACCTCATCCCCGGAGCCAGGACTATGTACAGCAGGCGGTGCTGAAACCGCCGGAACGTCCTTCTTCTTGGACACATTCCGTTCCTTCTTCTCGCGTCTGCCCTTAGGGTGAGAGGGCTGGGAGAGCTTCTCTGAAGGAGCGTCGGAGGCTGACGACGACGCAGAAGCCCTACGATCAGCAGGTGGCGGCTCCTTCAGCCACTGGCTGACATCTGGCTGGGAAGGAGAAGAAATGGAGGAAGGGAGAGCCCCGAGGGACCCCTTCCGCGAGAGAGGAACCGGCGGAGGCAACGCCGCCGGAGAAGGAGGGGGAGGAATCGAGCCTCCCAGTTGTGGAGCAGATGTCACTCCCGAAGTAAGCTTGGGGGGAGCGACAGAAGAGGGTTTGCCCCCAACTGCTAAGGGGGCAATAGAGGAAGGCTTGCCCCCAGGCACGAGGGGGGCAGACAGAGATACATGGCCCCGAGGGCCCACTGAAGGCGGCACAGATGAAGCGACAACCGTCGCTCGCGGGGGCGACGATAACGTGGCTGCAGCATAAGATGTTCGAAGGGAAGCAGGATACAACCTTTCATATTTCTGTTTAGCCTCTCGATAAGTAAGCCGGTCCAGGGTCTTAAATTCCATTATCTTCCGCTCCTTATGAAGAACGGGGCAATCCGGCGAGTATGGAGAGTGGTGCTCCCCACAGTTGACACATACAGGCGGGGGCGCACATGGAGAATCGGGATGAGAGGGGCGTCCGCAATCTCGACATGTAGCGCTGGATGGGCAACGGGAGGACATATGCCCAAACTTCGAGCACTGGAAGCACCGCATCGGGGGAGGGACGTATGGCTTCACGTCGCAACGGTAAACCATTACCTTGACCTTCTCGGGCAAGACATCACCCTCGAAGGCCAAGATAAAGGCACCGGTGGCCACCCTGTTTGTCTTGGGTCCTCGATGGACACGACGGACAAAATGCACACCACGTCGTTCCAAGTCGGCTCTCAGCTCGTCATCGGATTGTAACAAGAGGTCACGATGGTAAATAATCCCCTGGACCATATTTAAGCTACTGTGGGGAGTGACGGTAACAGGGACGTCACCCAGCTTATCACACAAGAGCAACGTTCGTGACTGGGCTGGGGAGGACGTCTTGAGGAGGATGGACCCATTCCTCATTTTTGACAACCCTGCCACTTCCCCAAACTTATCCTCCAGGTGTTCCACAAAAAACATAGGCTTCGTCGGAAGAAAGGAGTCACCATCAGTCCTGCTGCAGACAAGGTATTGCGGTACATAAGGCTCCCGCTTGGCACTAGACCGGCGTCCCTCCCATGGCGCAGCCAACGAGGGGAACGTCTGAGGGTCATATTGCGCAGCATCGAAGTCGACTCTACCTCGCTTAGAGACGCTGGTGGCCGTGCGACCACCAGCTTGGTGTGATTTATTGCGCTTCATTGCGCCACATCCGCCCAGATGCCACCTACTCCGAACGAGGGCTCTCCCCAAGGGCGCCACCCAGCCAAAGCAAGGGGTACCTGGCCGATATCCCGTTGCCCGGAGTCCCCGTGCCCCAGACAAGATGGGCACATACTCCTTGGCATGCATGGGGAGGAAACAGCTCTGGCATCTGTAGTGCGATCCCTGCGTGGTCAGGGGGCTACCACCAAGAGGGTACATGACGACCCCACCACAACGGACTGGCTACCGTGCTGGATTTTAGGTGTTTAAAGGGTCCACAGTTGTCGTAGGCGCTAAGAAGAAGAGTGCGCACAAGGCGAGAAGGAGACAACCCAGAAGATATTGGGCGTAGTCCCCCCCACACGACAATAGGTAACATGCAAGATGGTGGAGCATGATGGACCAATACAAAAACACTACGTAAGGTGTCCTTCCCCAAATGGCACGCACTGACGACGGAAATTTGGAAGAAAAAAGGAGGTCAAACCCAAGAGGGGACCATCACAGAAGGCCGAAACGTTTGAGACTCCTTTTAGTCGCCTCTTACGACAGGCAGGAATACCGCGGGCCTATTCTTACCCCCGAACCCGCAGGGGGAATCAGTAGGGCATCTTGAAAGCCCCTGTCATTTAGGTTAAGTAAAATGTGATCATGCTGGGCAGTGTTGTATGCCTCATGGAGATAAAAAAGGCTTCAATGAGATTTCACCGTTTAGAAACACCCCATCAGATTGCTGTTTCCAACCTAACCACACGGTTAATTGAGGATTGTTCCTCCTGGAAACTGGGGGACAAAAGGCCCAGTGATTCGAGAAACCAGAACAACCGTCGGGCCACCATCTTTTCGAGCAGTTTTCAGAGCACACTGATGAAGCTAATCGGTCAGTAGCTGTCAATGGATGTCTGGATTTTGCCTGGTTTAAGGATAGGGATACTATCTTGACCCTGAAAAGCAAAAATACTTTCTGGCCAGGTTTGAGTAACATTCACATGTTGGATGATGAACTGAACCAGGGCCTGAGGCCACACTGTGATGCGTCAAGAGCCTGAAAGAGTTCCTGATCAGAGAAAAGTTCATTATATAATCAATCATGACCAGGGGGGGGGGATAGGGAGGTGTCTTCAACATGTCTTATGTATTTTTTTAAAAAGAAAGAAAGAGAGAGATGGGGAGAGAGAGAGAGAGAGAGAGAGAGAGAGAGAGAGAGAGAGAGAGAGAGAGCTATATTGCTATGTTGTGGGATTCATATGAATGGTTCAAATCTTATCTTTGTAACAGGCACCAAATGGTAAAGATACAGGGAAAGTTTACTCATCAGAATACCAAAGAGTCGGATACGGGGTGCCACAAGACTCCCTGCTGGCACCACTGCTGTTCTTAATATTTATAAATGGCATGCCAAGCCATGTATCAGCAGCAGGTACAATATTGTTTGCTGATGACACCAATCTGTCTGTTAAAGCTATGAATGATGCTGGCCTTCAGAAGATAGTCACAGTAGCGCAGAAAGATGAAATGTATTGTTTATGGATAACATTTTAATTGTGAATGACAAAGAAAGAGTTTCGGTAGACTTCAGACATAAAACAAACTAGGAGCCACATAACAACAGAACTTGGGCAGTGTAAGATAAAGAAAACCCGTGTCACTAAATTTTTAGGAGTACGGATAGATGAGAATGTAATGTGGGGAAAACATGCAGAAATGTTTCTTGCATTAAACATGTAAGTACACCACTGGCCCTATCGTAGACTTTTACGCCAGAGCACAATAGGAACTGGTGGTGGGCAGAAAGATATTTAATCGGCAGAGAGAGTCACTGATCTTTGGAATGTTTTGAAACTCCGTCAGGGAAAAATGAGGGCAAGAAAAAAATGAATGGGTACATTCTCGCAAAGAGAAGTAAAGGGGTAGAAAAGAAAGGTAAAAATATGGCGTATACCCTGGTTCACAAACAGAACAGGGTACAAGACTAACGAAGAAGTAAAAGAAGACAGTTTATTACTAGCACCTGTGCACCAAATGACACTATCCAATTTAGCTAACACACTCAATCTAACAAATATACCAAAATCAAATAGGTCTTAGCTCCTTTACAGGATTCTAAAAGTGGAACTCATTTTGAATACAAAAGCAGAATGATCTAAGTTGTGCCGACAGTGTGCTCACATCCAAAGTTCCCACGTCAGTTTTACAATGTTACAGCCAGCAGGTTACTTACCCGACATGGTATTCCTTGTCAGCCCACAACCTCAAATCTCGCGACAGCTTTCTCCAACGACGGCACACTTTCCGTACCACGTCCACTAGCTCAGTGAAAGACAAGTGAGAGAAGATCTTTATCAGTATCTCCTCAGGCAAGTCGTCAATGCTCGTACGCCACACTGCAGCGCCTTCTCCCGCGTGGCACAGTCCACTGTGCTCAGACACTGAAGCCATTTCACTGTCGAGCCTGCAGTCGGACTACGGTGAGGTGGAAGGCGCCAGGGGAGGTGACGAGCTGTCGAGTGGACGTCTGTCGGATATGCTTGCAGACACTGCAAAAAAACATAAACAGCATTACAAACCCGCACTCACACGGATTTCAGCTACTTCCCACTGTGTTAATGGAACAAATAACAGCAACGACATGCCAACATTATTTGACAACTGTCGCTGAAATCATTTCTTATGGCTGAAACTATTTCAGGACAAGTTAATAGTGTGATATTGAGCCAACAGACCGCTCACATCATTGATGTGATAGAGATATGTGTCTTAAGGAATAACTGACAGCTGACATAATAAAAAACAGAAACACTGCAATATAAATTCCGATGATGTCACAGGATCTCCATTGGCACTGAGAGTCAGGAATGCTGTTCTTTTTAATGCCATCCGATGTAGGTGTACCGTAGGTCTGTAGAAAAGCGTAGCGTTCCAAAAGATTGGAAAAGGGCACAGGTCATCCCCGTTTTCAAGAAGGGACGTCGAACAGATGTGCAGAACTATAGACCTATATCTCTAACATCCATCAGTTGTAGAATTTTGGAACATGTATTATGTTCGAGTATAATGACTTTTCTGGAGACTAGAAATCTACTCTGTAGGAATCAGCACGCGTTTCAAAAAAGACGATTGTGTGAAACCCAGCTCGCGCTTTTCTCCACGAGACTCAGAGGGCCATAGACACGGGTTCACAGGTAGATGCCGTGTTTCTTGACTTCCGCAAGGCGTTCGATACAGTTCCCCACAGTCAAAGTAAGGGCATATGGACTATCAGACCAATTGTCTGATTGGATTGAAGAGTTCCTAGATAGCAGAGCGCAGCATGTCATTCTCAATGGAGAGAAGTCTTCCGAAGTAAAAGTGATTTCAGGTGTGCCGCAATGGAGTGTCGTAGCACCGTTGCTATTCACAATATATATAAATGACCTTGTGGATAACATCGGAAGTTCACCGAGGCTTTTTGCGGATGATGCTGTGGTACATCGAGAGGTTGTAACAATGAAAAATTGTACTGAAATGCAGGAGGATCTGCAATGAATTGACACATGGTGCAGGGAATGGCAACTGAATCTCAATGTAGACAAGTGTAATGTGCTGCGAATACATAGGAAGAAATATCCTTTATCATTTAGATACAATATAGCAGGTCGGCAAATGGAAGCAGTTAATTCCATAAATTTTCTGGGAATAGGCATTAGCAGTGATCTAAAATGGAATGATCATATAAAATTGATCGTTGGTAAAGCAGATGCCAGACTAACATTCACATGAAGAATTCTAAGGAAATGCAGTCCGAAAACAAAGGAAGTAGGTTACAGTAAACTTGTTTGTCCACTGCTTGAATATTGCTCAACATTGTGGGATCCGAACCAGATAGGGTTGATAGAAGAGAGAGAGAAGATCCAACGGAAAGCAGCACACCTCGTTACAGGATCATTTAGTGATTGCGGAAACGTTACGGAGATGATGGATAAACTCCAGTGGAAGACTCTGCAAGAGAGGCACTCAGTAGCTCGGTACGGGTTTTTGTTGAAGTACATTGCTCCCCCCAACGTATATATCGCGAAGAGACCGTGAGGAGAAAATGAGAGAGATTAGAGCCCACACAGAGGCATACCGACAATCTTTCTTTCTGCGAATACGGGACTGGAATAGAAGGGAGAACCGATAGAGGTGCTCAAGGTACCCTCCGCCACACACCGTCAGGTGGCTTGCGGAGTATGGGTGTAGATGTAGATGTACTGAAAATCTGAAAATATAGCCACTGTAAGAAAATAGTGTCTTCACCAGCGACATAAATTTAACTCTGGAATGCACAATACAGTAGCCTATACAAAAAGAAAGCCATCACATTCATTGGCTTTGCCAACGCACAATCAGACTATCATCTTCCAATCTAACTTAGGGCTCAGGTTACACTACTGGTCAGTCTGTCACTACAAATTTCATACCTAGACCTAGAAAAAGCCTTTGATTGTGTGAATGTTGACATCCTATTAGACAAGCTACGGAACATGGGCATTAGAGGCGCTGCTTATGACCTAATAAAGTGTTATGTGAGCATTAGAAAACAGTTTGTTCTGCTTAAAACGGAAAGTGGTGTCTACAAATCAGAGATCGCTTGCATAAAATATGGCGTGCCCCAGGGCTCGGTGTTGGGCCCCCTTCTGTTCTTTATCTATGTAAATGATATTAAATACTGTACTATAAATTCAAAAATTGTTCTGTTTGCCGATGACACGTCCATTGTGTGTAAAAAGGAGTTGTGTAATGAACTAGAGGCCAAGTGTAATAATGTGACAAAAGAAATTGTTCAGTTTTTTAATGAAAGCCACTTAAATGTAAGCACCAGTAAAACATGTTTGATGGAGTTTAACAAAAGTAGTTTGAATAATGAAATTAAATTATACATTGTCAACGAATTGGTAAAGAAAGAGTCTAGTGCAAAATTCCTTGGCGTAACAATCCAAAGCAACCTGAAATGGGACACACATATTGACCCCCTAACAACTAAGTTGTCAAAAAATATATTTGCAATCAGTACTATTAACAAGTTCTGTAGAGACACTGTAGTCCTATGGACTGCATACCGTGCTCTTTTCTCCTCTCACTTGAACTACAGTATTGAAATTTGGGGGGCAACAACCAAACTCATTCTTCAAAAAAGGGGTGTGAGAATAATCTGTGGAGCAAAATATAGGAAATCTTGTCGCAACTTGTTTCCAAAAACTGAGGTGTTAAGTGTTGTAAACACATACATTCTAAAAGCCATATTGCTTCTGAAAAGACTGCACCCGAACACTTATTCAGATTTCGACCAGTACAATACTAGAAATAAAGTTTTTACATTGGCACCCACAGAACAGCACTTTACGAAAAGGGGCCTCAGTATGCAGGTATAAAATTGGCTAATGCACTGCCTAGTGCAGTCATGGCTCTTCCTACAGTTAAATTGAAACACCAGCTTAAGAAACTTTTAGTAAAACACCCTTTCTACACATTAGAAGAGTACCATACTTACTTACATGAAGAACAACAAATGCTTCGCGAAATTATGTGAATAGAAATCAGTAAACATCTTATTGTAATTTTGTTGTAAATTAATGACGTATTCAGAAGAATGTGTCTTGTGTATTGTACAAATAACTTTAATCATTACTGTTTCTTTGTACGTGTGCAGTGTACCATTCGATGTTGAATAAAGCTATTATTATTTCTTTCCTTTCTCAGATGTTATATCTGGTTAAAAATGGAAAGTGACACGGACCTCGATCAAGCGTGACTTCCTTTTAACTGTACGGTATATGTTACATTGCATTTAGGAACGTTCGGGTAATTGAACATCAATAATTACAGATTTCTGTAGTTCTATATATAAGTTTGGATGCAGCTGTATTGCGTTGATGTACTGGTGGATATTGTGTGGTATGACTCCTGTAGTTGATGTATAATTGGTATAATGTCAACTTTATCCTGATGCCACATGTCCTTGACTTCCTCAGCCAGTTGGATCTAATTTTCAATTTTTTCTCCTGTTTTCTTCTGTATATTTGTTGTATTGGGTATGGATATTTCGATTAGTTGTGTTAATTTCTTCTTTTTATTGGTGAGTATGATGTCAGGTTTGTTATGTGGTGTTGTTTTATCTGTTATAATGGTTCTGTTCCAGTATAATTTGTATTCATCATTCACCAGTACATTTTGTGGTGCATACTTGTATGTGGGAACGTGTTGTTCTATTAGTTTATGTTGTATGGCAAGTTGTTGATGTATTATTTTTGCTACATTGTCATGTCTTCTGGTGTATTCTATATTTGCTAGTACTGTACATCCCCTTGTGATGTGATCTACTGTTTCTATTTGTTGTTTGCAAAGTCTGCATTTATCTGTTGTGGTATTGGGATCTTTAATATATGCTTGCTTTAATATCTGGTGTTTATTGTTTGACCCTGTATTGCAATCATGAATCCTTCCATCTCACTGTATATATTGCCTTTTCTTAGTCAAGTGTCGGATGCGTCTTGATCAATGTGTGGCTGTGTTAGATGATACAGGTGCTTGCCATATAGTGTTTTCTTTTTCCAATTTACTTTCTTTGTATCTGTTGATGTTATGTGATCTAAAGGATTGTAGAAGTGGTTATGAAATTGCAAAGGTGTAGCTGATGTATTTATATGACTGATTGCTTTGTGTATGTTGCTAGTTTCTGCTCGTTCTATAAAGAATTTTCTTAAATTGTCTACCTGTCCATAATGTAGGTTTATTATGTCGATAAATCCCCTTCCTCCTTTCGTTCTGCTTAATGTGAATCTTTCTGTTGCTGAATGTATGTGATGTATTCTATATTTGTGGCATTGTGATCGTGTAAGTGTATTGAGTGCTTCTAGGTCTGTGTTACTCCATTTCACTACTGCAAATGAGTAGGTAGATATTGGTATAGCATAAGTATTTATAGCTTTTGTCTTGTTTCTTGCTGTCAATTCTGTTTTCAGTATTTTTGTTAGTCTTTGTCTATATTATTCTTTTAGTTCTTCTTTAATATTTGTATTACCTATTCCTATTTTTTGCCTGTATCTTAGATATTTATAGGCATCTGTTTTTTCCATCACTTCTATGCAGTCACTGTGGTTATCCAATAAGTAATCTTCTTGTTTAGTGTGTTTTCCCTTGACTATGCTATTTTTCTTACATTTATCTGTTCCGAAAGCCATATTTATATCATTGCTGAATACTTCTGTTATCTTTAGTAATTGGTTGAGTTGTTGATTTGTTGCTGCCAGTAGTTTTAGATCATCCATGTATAGCAAATGTATGATTTTGTGTTGGTATGTTCTAGTAATATTATATCCATAATTTGTATTATTTAGCATGTTGGATAGTGGGTTCAGAGCAAGGCAGAACCAGAAAGGACTTAATGCGTTTGCTTGATATATTCCACGCTTAATCTGCCTTGGCTGTGATGTGATATTATTATTATTATTATATTATTTAACAGAAACAGAATTTTCTGGCGAGACATTCGACAGGTTCGCTAACTCGGACGAACAATCGGCTTCCGACATAACCCAGACCTCCGCTACATTACAGCACAGTTCGTCACGGCAACCCCGTCCATGAGATCATTGCTGCCAACGGATTGTCACCTCCACTGTTCCTACAACACTTACGAGTCAAACGATTACGACCACTGACCACCGCGACATCCGTTGCTGCCTGGTGGCATTGTGGGCATACGATGTGGTAACAAAAGTATACAAGTGGGGCAGACACGTAGAGAAGATACGGGTTGCAAATGGGGAAAGCCATTCAGATAAGTGACTCTGATAAAGGGTAGATTACTACTACGCAGTGCCTGTGAAAGAGTATCTCGAAAATGGATAAGCTGATCAAATGTTTACATGCCACTGTCTCGAGCATCTACAGAAAGAGGTAGAAGGACAGTGAAACTAGCACTAGGCACTAAACGGTTGGACATCCACTACTCATCAGAGAACGTGGGCAGGATAGGTGGTGAGCTGTGGCGTCTCGGCCAAACGAGCACAATGTCGGTGCACACACGAGTGTTTCATCGTACATTATCGATCACGATGTTACGCAGCAGACCATCCGTACGTGTTCACACTTTAACCCGACAACATTGTCAATTACACTACTGGCCATTAAAATTGCTACACCAAGAAGAAATACATATGATAAACTGGTATTCATTGGACAAATATATTATACTAGAACTGAGATGTGATTACATTTTCACGCAATTTCGGTGCATAGATCCTGAGAAATCAATACCCAGAAGAACCACTTCTGGCCGTAATAACGACCTTGATACGCCTGGGCATTGAGTGAAACACAGCTTGAATAGCGTGTACAGGTACAGGTGCCCATGCAGCTTCAACACGATACAGTTCAGTTCATTAAGAGTAGTGACTGGCATATTGTGATGAGCCACTTGCTCGGCCACCATTGACAACACGTTTTCAATAGGTGAGAGACCTGGAGAATGTGCTGGCCAGGGCAGCAGTTGAACATTTTTTGTATCCAGAAAGGCCCGTACAGGACCTGCTACATGCGGTCGTGCATTATCCTGCTGAAATGTAGGGTTTCGCAGGGATCGAATGGAGGGTAGAGCCACGGGTCGTAACACATCTGAAATGTAACGTCCACTGTTCAAAGTGCCGTCAATCCGAACAAGAGGTGACCGAGACGTGTAACCAATGGCACCCCATACCATCACGCCGGGTGATACGCCAGTATGGCGATGACGAATACACGCTTCCAATGTGCGTTCACCGCAATGTCGCCAAACACGGATGCGACCATCATGATGCTGTAAACAGAACCTGGATCCATCCGAAAAAATGACGTTTTGCCATTCGTGCACCCAGGTTCGTCGTCGAGTACACCATCGCAGGCGCTCCTGTCTGTGATGCAACGTCAAGGGTAACTGCAGCCACGGTCTCCGAGCTGATAGTCCATCCTGCTGCAAACGTCGTGGAACTGTTCGTGCATATGGTTGTTGTCTTCCAAACTTCCCCAACTGTTGACTCAGGGATCGAGACGTGGCTGCACGATCCGTTACAGCCATGTGGATAAGATGCCTGTCATCTCGACTGCTAGTGATACGAGGCCGTTGGGATCTATCACGGCGTTCTGTATTACCCTCCTGAACCCACCGATTCCTTATTCTGCTAACAGTGATCGGATCTCGACCAATGCGAGCAGCAATGTCGTGATACGATAAACCACAATCGCGATAGGCTACAATCCGACCTTTATCAAAGTCGGAAACGTGATGGTACGCATTTCTCCTCCTTACTCGAGGCATCACAACAACGTTTCACCAGGCAACGCCGGTCAACTGCTGTTTGTGTATGAGAAATTGGTTGGAAACTTTCTTCATGCCAGCTCGTTGCAGGTGTCGCCACCGGCGCCAACCTTGTGTGAATGCTCTGCAAAGCTCATCATTTGCATATCACAGCATCTTCTTCCTGTCGGTTAAATTTCGCGTCTGTAGCACGTCATCTTCGTGGTGTAGCTATTTTAATGGTCAGTAGTGCACATGTGCAGTGGCCGCGGGACCGTCGGGGTTCGACTGACGATCGATGAAACGTGTCAGCTCTTCGGGTGAATCACATTTTTGGTAAACAACGGTCATGTCCACAAATGCCGCCATCGAGGTGAACGGCGGCTCAGAATGTGCAGCGCACCACGGACGCGGGCTGGTAGGACCAGCGTTATGCTCTGGGAGACATTCTCCCGCATTTGCTCAGCACCTGTGGCAGTAATCAAAGGCACTCTGACAAATGCAAACCACCTGCATCCCTTCACACTAGATGTCTTCCCCAATGGCGGTGTTATCTTTCTGCAGTATAGTTGTCCGCATCTCGGAGCCAGAACCGTGGAACAGGAATTTGAGGAGCATTATAGCTCACATTAATGTCTCGCTGACCAAATTCGCGTGATGGAAATCCTACGTGTTTTTGTCACTATTAGGCACCACCACCGCGCACACAAATCTGCAGCCCATTATTTGTGCGAATCACGTGACCTGTGCATGAACATCTACAGCCACAAACCTACCAATAAGCTGTCGGACCCTGGCACGCAGAATCAGTGATGTACTGCATTCCACAGACAGACAAAGCAGGTGGTCATAATGTTTTGGCTCTACAGCTGCTAAGAGCTCGCCTCAGCTGCTTCGCGCATCTACCGGGTGATCAAAAAGTCTATAATAAATTTGAAACTGAATAAATCACGGAATAATGTAGATAGGGAGGTACAAATTGACACACATGCTTGGAATGCCATGGGGTTTTATTAGAACCAAAAAAAATACAAAAGTTCAAAAAATTTCCGACAGATGGCGCTTCATCTGATCAGAATAGCAATAATTAGCATAACAAAATAAGACAAAGCAAAGATGATGTTCTTTATAGGAAATGGTCAATATGTTCACCATCATTCCTCAACAATAGCTGTAGTCGAGGAATAAAGTTGTTCAAAAAATGGCTCTGAGCACTATGGGACTCAACTGCTGAGGTCATTAGTCCCCTAGAACTTAGAACTAGTTACACCTAACTAACCTAAGGACATCACAAACATCCATGCCCGAGGCAGGATTTGAACCTGCGACCGTAGCGGTCTTGCGGTTCCAGACTGCAGCGCCTTTAACCGCACGGCCACTTCGGCCGGCAATAAAGTTGTGAACAGCACTGTAAAGCATGTCTGGATTTATGGTGAGGCATTGGCGTCGGATGTTGTCTTTCAGCATCCCTAGAGATGTCGGTCGATCACGACACACTTGCGACTTCGGGTAACCCCAAAGCCAATAATCGCACGGACTGAGGTCTGGGGACCTGGGAGGCCAAGCATGACGAAAGTGGCGGCTGAGCACACGATCATCACCAAACCACGGGCGCAAGAGATCTTTCACGCGTCTAGCAATATGGGGTGGAGCGCCATCCTGTATAAACATCGTACGTTCTTCAGGTGTTTATCAGCCAGGCTGGGGATGATGCGATTCTGTAACATATCGGCGTACCTCTCACCCGTCACGGTAGCAGTTACAAAACCAGAATCACGCATATCCTCGAAGAAAAAAAGCCCGATAATGTTAGATGTGGTAAATCCAACCCATACCGTGACTTTCTCGTCGTGCAATGGAGTTTCCACGACAGTTCTAGGATTTTCGGTAGCCCAAATTCTGCAGTTGTGGGCATTGACAGACCCTCGGAGCGTGAAATGAGCTTCGTCGGTCCACAACACGTTACTCAACCAATCATGTCCATTATAATTATCCGGGATGTTATGCCGTGGCCGGTTGCTGAATTCTGTGTCGATTCCCAACGTTTCGTCTCCGACTGCGGGAGACATCTTCAAGGGGGTCCGTAGCTGGCCAGCCGGTGTGGCCGTGCGGTTCTAGGCGCTTCAGTCTGGAACCCCGTGACCGCTACGGTCGCAGGTTCGAATCCTGCCTCGGGCTTGGATGTGTGTGATGTCCTTAGGTTAGTTAGGTTTAAGTAGTTCTAAGTTCTAGGTGACTGATGACCACAGATGTTAAGTCCCACAGTGCTCAGAGCCATCTGAACCATTTTTGGTCCATAGCTCGATGGAAGGTCCAACACACCCGCTGGCTCGCTACTGACTGCCGTTAAATTCCGTGTCCGCGCGCTCCCGCGCCGCGGCGTGACGTCACGTGTTTTGGAAACGTCAGTGCAATTGGCCGCTGTCCGTCGCCGTTGCCATCACCCAGTAGTGGACGGGTGGTACACATCTTCCTCAACACCGGCATCCATATACCGTTTAATTTCACGCCCTCCTCCTTTCGGTTGAAATTATTTGGGTGTTTAGCGATTTCGATTGCCTCCCTGTAGAGCCTTTCGTAATACCCGCTTGTGGCCGCTAGTACTTGCGTCTCCTCTAAACGAATAATTATACTGGACATGATATTTCCGGCCGTGAATGGTTCAAATGGCTCTGGGCACTATGGGACTTAACATCTGTGGTCACCAGTCCCCTAGAACTTAGAACTACTTAAACCTAACTAACCTAAGAACATCACACACATCCATGCCCGAGGCAGGATTCGAACCTGCGACCGTAGTAGTCGCGCGGTTCCGGACTGAGCGCCTGAACCGCTAGACCACCGCGGCCGGCTCCGGCCGTGAAAGTCTACATTTTAGTAACTCAACCAATCGTCATCTTCCGGCATCTTTTGAAACGCCCACACCGCAAATGCCCTCCGCTTCACTAAATCGCCAGGTAACAGGTGCCCGTTCGAATCCCCTTCCTATGGCGATAGGATCGTAACGCTGAACTAGCACATTCCCCGTTCTGATAATACAGCTTCACTAAAAGTGCCTTTTCAGGTAACGTCAACATGCTGCGACTGCTGGCGCATCAGATTCTCAGACTCTCATTACAGCTCCTTTTATACACGATTGTCATGCGCAGTCACTGACGTTTCGCTGTCCAGCGCCATCTGTCGGACATTTTGTGAACTTCGTTTTTTTTTGTTCTAATGAAACCCCATGTCATTCCAAGCATGTGTGTCAATTTTTACCTCTCTATCTACATTATGCCGTGGTTTATTAAGTTTCAAATTTATACCGACTTTTTGATCACCCGGTACTTCGAGCAGTCACTTAACGCGTTCCCTATAGGCTACCTCTCCCCGCCAACGACGTCACACCTCTGTAGTCGATTATTGTCTCACCTGCACCTGTTGGCACTCTACAACTGAAAGCTGCCAACAGTGCTGTCAGCTATTGGGGATACTTTGGTGACTCTACCACAGTAAACGTACTAATCTGAGCCACCACCCACACGAAATGAACAACACGAGGTACACAGGTAAAGAGCTACTACCGGAACTGAAGCTGTGAAGGCAAGTCGCGAGTCGCGAGTCACGCTCGGATAGCTCAGCAAGCACAACACCTGCTCAAAGAAAGTGGAGGTCCCAGGTTGCAGTCACGACTTGATCCACAGTTTAGATCTGCCAGGAAATATCGGTGACAACATATTATAAACAACAACTAGAATTGAAACATACAAACAAAAGACCCTAGGCACCATTTACGTAAAGTATGACACCGCACTTCACTTCAAACATTATGGAATTCGTGATGGGACAATCTACTGGTTTTAACCACCACTTTGCCAGTCGGCCGCGCTGGATTAGCCGATCGGTCGAAGGCGCTGCAGTCATGGACTGTGCAGCTGGTCCCGGCGGAGATTCGGGTCCTCCCTCGGGCATGGGTGTGTGTGTGTTTGTCCTTAGGATAATTTAGCTTAAGTAGTGTGTAAGCTTGGGGACTGATGACCTTAGCAGTTGAGTCCCATAAGATTTCACACACATTTGAATATTTTACCCGTCGATTTTTTCTTTCGGTCGGTTTTTTCAGTCGAGTGCAAGACCAGAATGTCGCGGCTAAGGCCCCCGCAAACGATCAAATGTGTTTGACAAAATCGTTATCTGACTACGGATTTGCCAAGCAAGCCCGTATCGGATTTTGAGGCATTGTAGCACAACACGCCGAAAAGACAATGACGTCTCTCGGATTGGCCTTCAATGCGCTGCAGCGCTGAAACCGCACATTTGCGCGATGAGCAATTAAATCCATCAGTACGGCACAACAGCATCGCAAAGCGTGGCGTCTAGATTGCCTGGACGATGTGGCTTTGTTGACGCAATCTGAGCACAGGACACGTGATCCAGTTGGCCAATTACAGCGAGCACAGAAGACGTGAACCGACCAGGCAATGGCAAAGTGACTGTTTCGTCTCGCCCGCACACACAAATTAATACACATACAGCAGCTACAGAAATAACTAGAGCTATGGCTTCTTATATAATTTTGGTTCCGCTTTTTTCCGTCATGTGTTTAGCCTGGGACGTAAGAAGACATGTTAAACGGTCACCAACGAAGCAATCACATTGCTACTCTTGTATGTAGAAATCTTTCCCATCCCGAATATACAGGGTGCGTCAACAAAACGTATACACACTTTGAACTGTTATAGTGAATTTATTTCCCGTTCTACAAGGTTTAATATATGTGAGAAAGTAATGTTATGTTTCTTCAACAGGTGGCAGCAGTGGCAAGGAACTACCTGCAACATGGCGGACGTGCGTTTGAGCTTCGAAGCACGGAAGCAGATAATTAAGTGGTACGGGAAGTTTGAGAATGTAGCTGCGGTTCGAAGACAGTGGAGAAGTGACTATGGTACAGAACCACCTCCAAGGTTAACAATTACACGTCTACGAGAGAAATTCGAAATTCGTGGAACAGTGTGTGATGTGCATAAAGGTCGATCAGGGCGACCTCGTACAGCTACAAGTGATTATTCCCCACAACTGCGGTCTCGCAACTGTTTCAGCGTTCACCTCAAAAATCTTCGAGGCAAGCGGCACGTGAGAGTAATGTAAGTGCTGGTAGTGTGCAACGCATTCTGAAGAAAGGCAAGTTTCGTGTGTACATTCCGAGGCTGCTGCAACAGCTAAGTGACGACGATCCAGATAGAAGGTTAGAATTTTGTGATGGGTTCAGGAGATGGTGAGACGTGAACCGGGATTTATGGGTAGCATAATTTGGTCGGATGAAGTCCAATACAAACTCAATGGAGCTGTCAATAGCCACAGTTGTGTGTACTGGGCTGAAGATAATCGTCACATTACAGTTGAAAAGGCTGTGAATTTGCCTGGTGTAAATGTGTGGTGTGGTTTGTCTGCAAGGGGACTCATTGGGCCTTTCCACTTTGAAGGTACTGTTAATGGAGAAACGTACCTAACAATGCTTGCTGACTCCATGTTCCCTGCCATTCGTGCATTATACGGTAATGATGAGTTTTATTTCCAACAAGATGGCGCCCCGCCGCACTACCATAGGGACGTACGAGCATACCTGGATCACGATGTGCCAGGCCAGTGGATAGGACGCAGGGGACCAATCCAGTTTCCTGCACGCTCTCCACACCTCACGCCGCTGGATTCCTTCTTACGGGACACAGTAAAAGATGAGGTGTACAAACGTAAACCAAGTAACCTGGACACACTTTGGAATGAGATTCAGGCGGTGTGCGCAGAAATCTCTTTGGACACTTTGGTACAATGTACAGAGTCAGTGGTGACTCGTACTCAGAAATGTATTGATGCTGAAGGCCACTAGTTTGAACATTAATCACATTTGCAAAAGTACATTTATTTTTCCAATTGGACTTTAAGTTTTCAGAAATTTAACATTGTAGGCCGGGAAATAAATTTTCTATGACGCTTCAAAGTGTGTATACAGTTTTTTGACGCACCCTGTATAATGATTTTGATGTCGCGATTCCCGAGGGTGTGTCACGGCTTGGACATAATAACAGAACTTAATCCTAGAACATTAAAGGGGGACGGTGACGAGGGGGGGGGGGGGGGGGACACACATGACACTGACATTACTAAAACGTTCAAATGTGTGTGAAATCTTATGGGGCTTAACTGCTAAGGTCATCAGTCCCTAAGCTTACACACTGCTTAACCTAAATTATCCTAAGGACAAACACACACACACCCATGCCCGAGGGAGGACTCGGACCTCCGCCGGGACCAGCCGAACAGTCCATGACTGTAGCGCCTTAGACTGCTCGACGGACATTATTACTAACCATCTTAAATTTTACTATTCTTATTTTATTCGAAGGAACTCATAATTTATAGTTTACGCACTAATTAATTACAATTATAAGGTCTCCATCGGTTTGTTACAAATGTCCTGTTTTACACCGTATACTGACGACCGTACTGCTAAAAGTGTTGACGGGAACCACGTTGGTGCCAACTGCAACCGTCAGTTCTAGGAGGGTTCAGTGATCTTGGGTTACATTACTGGCAGTGAAGCTGTGACTTTTGTATTTTTTGTTGTTACACGTACTTGGCTGTTCTACGAATAGGTCGCGATTTGCAGGGGCGCGATTAAGCTCTTTTTGGCTGTATTTTCCGAATTTCTCGCGATTTCCTGCACTATTGTTAAGCCGGGGCATATGATCACAGCTTGAATCGGCAGCAAAAATCTGGCTTTGGTGACAGACTGATCTGTAGCGTGTAGCCAGAGGTCTATGTACAGTTGGAATACAACAGTCTGGTTGTGACTTGGCGCAGCGAAATTTCGAAAAAGGACTCACCAATGGCCGTGAAATCTCAGGAAACTGTCGGTGGAACTCAGGGAGGGCCGAGGTAAAAAACGCTTCCTTGAGCCCACTGAATTTCTGATGAAGTAAGAGTGGTTCAGAATAATAAAAGGAAAGATCCTCTCTGGAACGACGATCGTTAGTGACTGCTTCAGTTAATACAACACTCTAGTCGGCACTGTAGGTTTTCAGCAGGTCAGAGTGAACCATAGTCTGAACCTTACAGATACGTAAGAGCGTTCCGTCCACACACAGAACGTGGAGAGAATGAAGTGGGACTCCAGAGGTGCCATTCCACAAAACGACAGAGAGACCAAATATTTCCAGGGTTACCTAGCTGAGTGTATGTTCTGTCGAGTACATAACCAAAAATAAATATTACATCACTTTTTTGTTGAAGCGGGTACAATTTACCCTTCCAGCGGAATTAAGATACAGGAAGTCTTTTGAAGAATGTTGCAAGCACAAGTCGCGACTACAACTCACTGCCTTTTTGGGGAAACCGACGCCTTCAGTTTCCTCGACATTACAGGTATGTTACAGCAGCATTTTGCTAGGTACTGTACGTTTTGTACAGTACACTGGACTATCCACTTTATTTGTGTTTCAGTTTTAACAATTTTTTTCGTCGATTGTGTGTACGCGCGTTGAGAATGAGATGATATGATTGGCTGATTACATAACGTGTAATGTACTCTCATTCTATGTTCTGATTGGTTGAAGCTATGACGTGTCCTCTGCCCAGACTGTAGAACAAAAGCACACCGTACAGCGCAATCTCACTTTCACATTTTCCGAAGTTATAGTCCCGCATAGACCAGATAGGTAGTGCTGTATTTGGTGGATTTCGTATTTATACATGCTTATCACGCAAATATGCGGTTTCGGTGTTACAGTGCGTTATAGATCTATCCAAGATAGTCCTGTTTTTCGAGGTTTGTTGAGCTACAGTGCCTGAAAGTGCGATACCGACAGACGAGGTGTGTTCAAAAAGTAAGGCGACTTTATATTTTTATGAAAAAACACTTATTTATTCATCAGTATTCATGCTGTCCCCTTCAGAGTAATACCCTTTGATGCAATACACTTGTGGCAGCGCTTCTTCCAATCCTCGAAGCACTTCTCATAAGAACTTTTTGGTACAGCCTTGAGTACTTCCAGCAGTGCAGTTTTTATTTCCTCAATCGTTGAAAATCTTCGTCCTTTTATAGGTCTCTTCAGTTTTGGGAACAGGAAAAAGGTCGCAGGGAACCAAATACGGTGAATATCGTGGCTGAGGAATGACTGTCGTGTTGTTTTTGGCCAAAAAATCTCCCAGAAGCAACGATGAATGAACAGGTGCACTATCGTGGTGCAACAGCGGTGAATTGTTTTTCGTCAGTTCCGGACGTCAAGGTAATACCCATTGACCGTGCGACCTTGAGGCAAAAATTCACGATGCACTACGCCACTGTGATTGGAAAAAAAAAAAAAAACAGTGAGCAACAGAACTTTGACATTTGATCGGACTTGGCGTGCTTTGTTCGGCCTTGCCTCTCCGGGATGCTTTTCCATTGGGACGACTGGGCTTTGGTTTCGACGTCACAACAGTAAACCCATGTTTCGTCACCAGGTATGACCCATTTCAGCAAATCAGGATCATCATTATCGCAAGTCAAGAGCTCCTGAACGATGCTCAAACGACGGTTTTTCTGAACAAAATTGAGAAGTTTCGAAACAAACTTCGTTAACACTTGTCTCATGCCCAAAATATCCAAAAAACAACTGCATGACACGAGCCGACCGATATGCCAACATCCTCAGCAGCTTGTCTTACGGTAATTCGACTATCTTCCAAAACAATTTTCTTCACAGCTTCGACGTTATCATCTGTTGTTGATGTGCTGAGGTGGCCAGAGCGAGGTTCGTCAGTGGCATCTCGGCTATCTTGGAAAAGCTTGTACCACTTGTAAACTTTTTTTTCACTTAGTGCAGACTCACCGTATGCTACTGTCAACATCTGAAGTTTTTTAGACCACTTGATTCCATTTTTCACAAAAAAATTGATTATACAAATTCTTTGCTCCATTTTTTGTAATAATCGGAAATAGTCGAGCACACTAAAACACGTCTAACCTTTCTATCTGTCAAAAACAAACTTGAAACTGTGA
The DNA here is from genome assembly GCF_021461395.2 of Schistocerca americana. Lineage (NCBI taxonomy): Eukaryota > Metazoa > Arthropoda > Insecta > Orthoptera > Acrididae > Schistocerca > Schistocerca americana. The sequence goes on along the minus strand of NC_060121.1, from coordinate 28,970,179 downwards.
ACGTATGTTCGGGACGTGTGTACCAACATAACAAAACAAAAAGATCGATAACCGGATGTACGTTGTCCGCGCAATTTGAAAAGTCACCTTAATTTTTGAACAGCCCTCGTATAAAATTCTGCCATTTTGACAGTAATGAGAATAGCGATAAATGCAGACAAAGCCATCCTGGTATTGACGTTGGTGCTACATTTGAAGAAAAAGAAGAAGAAGAAGAAGAAGAAAGAAAGAAGAAGAAGGTCACTGGTCCAGGAAATGGCTTAAAATGAGAGATTTACACATCAAAATCAGCTAAACGGGCCTATTATTATCAGAACCCGATGACGAAATCAGCTTTCTTCGAATGGGCAATAAAACTCTCAAAAACTCGTTACGCGCAGCGTAAAAGAGGAAATTCGTGCGTCACATTCGCTCTTATCTAGCCACGCACGTGTCAAACAAGCCTATACACGTGCCAAGAAAGTTTGTCAATTTAACTTTACTTTTGAAGCAGACGCTTTTTTGTGTATTCTGCATTTTGGCACTTGCGGGAATGGCTGAAAGTGCAGATACAGTATTTGTAACAGGACTCAGGAACAATGTTTAAAGAACGAGACCCTGGTACAGGGAATGGTTAAAAATGAGAGAGAAATACACACACACGAAAAGCCGTAAACGACAGTGACCCGTTAGTAACTTCGTCCTCACACTGAAAAAAAAGAAAAAAAAGCGCCAAGTATTGTACGCGCAAAATTATTCTCTTCTACTTTGTCCTCTGACGCGGAAGAACCGAAGGACTTCGATTTATTTTATGTCATGGCACTCACTCTTGTATGTTATACGTAAAACATCGATTTTGTTCATAAAGCCTTGCTACCTAGTATATGGCTGGGAAAGATGTGATACCTCTATCATTTTGATAATTGTCAGTGCTATTTTGTTTTTGTCCTCGATCGTATATTCCACAGTTGTGGAAACTCACAATACAGTGTGATAAATCGTAATAAAGCAATTTTCACTAAACATGCGCTGCGTATCATCGACACAACCAACGTCCGCCATCTTGTCAAATTTTCCGCCAATCAGAATTTCTCGCACACACGTTAAGCACGATCTAAACTTGACAAACATGCCAAGCTTCACCGAACACGGCGAAATATACGCATCAAAAACAGTTTTGCATCACCGACAACGGCGAAATATACGCATCAAAAACAGTTTTGCATCACCTAAGTACCGAGAGTTTTGGACCTGTACAGAAAATTGGAACAGAGATCAACATAAACAGCATTTCCGCCCTTTTTACTGCTCATGAAGAACACACATTGCGTGTTGTACCACCATACAGCGAGACCTTGGAGAGGTGGTCGTCTACATTGCTGTACACACCGGTACCTCAAATACCCAGTAGCACGTCCTATTGCATTGATGCATGCCGGTATTCGTCGTGGCATGCTGTCCACAAGTTCATCAAGGCACCGTTGGTCCAGATTGTTCCACTCCTTAACGGCGATTCGCCGTAGATCCCTCAGTGTGGTTGGTGGGTCACGTCGTCCATTAACAGCCCTTTTCAGTCTATCCCAGGCATGTTCTATATTCATGTCTGGAGAACATGTTGACCACTCTGGTCGAGCGATGTCGTTATCCTGAAGAAAGTCATTCACGAGATGTGCACGATGGGGGCGCGAATTGTCGTCCAGGAAGACGAATGCCTCGCCAATATGCTGCCGATGCGGTTGCACTATCGGCAGGAGGATGGCATTCACGTATTGTTCAGCTGTTACGGCGCCTTCCATGACCACCAGCGGCGTACGTGGGTCCCACATAACGCCACCCCAAAATAGCAGGGAACCCCCACCTTGCTGCACTCGCTGGACAGTGTGTCTAAGGCGTTCAGCCAGACGGGGTTGCATCCAAACACGTCTCCGACGATTGTCTGGTTGAAGGCATATGCGGCACTCATCGGTGATGAGAACGTGATGGCAATCCTGAGCGGTCCATTCGGCATGTTGTTGACCCCACCTGTACCGCGCTGCATGGTGTCGTGGTTGCAAAGACGGACTTCGCCATGGACGTCGGGAGTGAAGTTGCGCATCATGCAGCCTATTGTGCACAGTTAGAGTCGTAACACGACGTTCTGTGACTGCACGAAAAGCATTATTCAACACAGTGGTGATGCTGTCAGGGTTCCGTAGGTAGCGGCCATCCATTGCAGTAGCAGCCCTTGGGCGGCCTGAGCGAGGCACGTCATCGACAGTTCCTCTCTCTCTGTGTCTCCTCCGTGTCCGAACAACATCGCTTTGGCTCACTCCGAGACGTCTGGACACTTCCCTTGTTGAGAGCCCTTCCTGGCACAAAGTATAAATGCGACGCGATCGAGCCGTGGTATTAACCGTCTAGGCACGGTTGAACTACAGACAACACGAGCCGTGTGCTTCCTTCCTGGTGGAATGACTGGAACTGATTGGCTGTCGGACTCCCTCCGTCTAATAGGCGCTGCTCATGCATGGTTGTTTACATCTTTGGGCGGGTTTAGTGACATCTCTGTTCAGTCAAAAATGGTTCAAATGGCTCTGAGCACTATGGGACTTAACTGCTAAGATCATCAGTCCCCTAGAACGTAGAACTACTTAAACCTAACTAATCTAAGGACATCACACACACCCACACCCGAGGCAGGATTCGAACCTGCGACTGTAGCTGTCGCGCAGTTCCAGACTGAAGCGCCTAGAACCGTGCGGCCACAGTGGCCGGCTTCTGTTCAGTCATAGGGACTGTGTCTGTGATACAATATCCACAGTCAACGTCTATCTTCAGTAGTTTTGGGAACAGAGGTGATGCGAACATAGTGATGTTTAACAAAATGGTCGTTTACGTGGGCCCTTACGTCAGCTTTCCGGCTTTTTCGCTCACTCTCAGGGCCTGCGTGGGTTCACTTACGCCGTGGTCACAGTCGCCCCGATATCGGTCGATTCCGCCGACGACCGACATCAGCCGGAAATGGCCTATCTTTTCAAATCAGTACGCCATTACGTGCGCGGTCACGGTGTCATTGCCCGAGCGCACAGACTTCGGATAACTGTCGATGAAATTCACGTCTGTTTTTTTTCGGTCGTAATGGCCGACACGACACGAACCGTGGACTGTGGATAACTGGTGTTTAGTCAAAGCCTGAGTTTTGTTACATCCTGGACATAAAAAATATCATTGGGATATAGCCGCTCGTAACCTATGGAGTGAAATCACTGTTTTTTTGGAAACCAAAAGTAGGCAAAATATAATTTGTTCCAGTGACAAGGGTGGTGTGTCTCATGCTTTAAGTTATAGTGCTGGATCTGTTTTGTTTATGGTAGGTGGATATTAGCTGTTTACAAATCATTATTACTGCTTAATAACGTTCTTTGCAAATGCGTGTACCTGTGTATTTCTACTTTCAGGATGTATATGCAGACAACAAAAAATTTTCCGATTTTTCCCGGATTTCCCAGTTAAAGCACATTTTCCCACGTGAAAATTACCCTTTGTTCCATGATAGGTGAGAGTATACTTTACCTCAGAGCTGTAAAAATATCAGTCCTTCGAATGGTAAAGGTTTTACCTCGGAGCTGTAAAAATATCAGTCCTTTGAATGGTAAAGGTTTTACCTCGGAGCTGTAAAAATATCAGTCCTTTGAATGGTAAAGGTTTTATACACCAGCGTTGAATTTCCTGGGTCTTCAGAGAACGAAAACACTCGGTAAAATAAGTTTTGGAAAGATCTCTGATGTGCAGCAACATTTACGCTCCATATTTTCTTATTCGAATTACGGAAGTATAGTTTCCGAAGCATTGAAATCGAGATTGAAATGCGCGTTTGTTAGCCAATCATAGCCCATGTCACGTGATCTCGCCAGCCAATGACAGCAGACATTCAGAGCATAGGACACGTGATGTAGACAGCCAATAGCAGCATCACTGTTAACTGGCGTGATCGTACAAATAGGAAAAGTTAATGGTTTAAATTAATGTACATACTGTAGCTAGACACTGGACTCGCATTCGGAAGGACGACGGTTCAATCCCGCGTCCGGCCATCCTGATTTAGGTTTTCCGTGATTTCCCTAAATCACTCCAGGCAAATGCCGGGATGGTTCCTCTGAAAGGGCACGGCCGACTTCCTTCCCCATCCTTCCCTAATCCGATGAGACCGATGACCACGCTGTCTGGTCTCCTTCCCCAAACCAACCAACCAACCATACTGTAGCTACAAGAAAAGCTAAGGTTTCACATACGATACTGGTCTTTTTGCGTGTGTTACACTTTATGATACATCACACAAATGTACCAGTAAAATTTTAAATAATGACAATGTCTGGACTTCTGGACTCTTTAAGTTGTTCTAAGTGGCTGGTTCTCAATGCGTTAAGTTTTAAATCAGAGTTAAACGCTCGCTGATCTAAGCATTTCATTGCACATTTTCACGCGTAACATAATTCATCTTGCGTAAAAGGAAATTTACATTTAAAGTAAGGCTTTTCGAAGCACCATTCACAATATTTTCACCGGCCGTTGTGATCGAGCGGTTCTAGGTGCTTTAGTCTGGAACCACGCGACAGCTACGGTCGCAAGTTTGAAACCTGCCTCTGGCATGGATGGGTGTGATGTCCTTAGGTTAGTTAGGTTTAAGTAGTTCTAAGTTCTAGGGGACTGATGACCTCAGGTGTTAAGTCCCCTAGTGCTCAGAGCCATTTGAACCACAATATTTTCGCACGACCTGTGAGAAATAGAATCGTTTCAGCAGTTGCCAGAAAGCGCCGGAAAACAGGCGTTACTGCTCGTGGGCAGCTGTGAGGACGCAGGAACCCCGTATGTTCGTGTATTTAAGAGATATTACACGACGTCATAAAAGAAATAGAACATCGGAGGTTACTAAAGCATCGGAATTTCGTAAACCATACTAAAATGCACAATTCAGCTTAAAGTGCACATTCATATGTCCAGATTCACAATGAAGTAGAACGAACCTGATTTCAGGTTTTCAGGATACAAATTTTCTTAGCATACCAGTATTATCTCATGTTTGGTTCTTTATTATGGCATAATGCAATTTGCTTGAAGGACCAGTACTGTATTATCTTATGTTTGGTTCTTTATTATGGCTTAATGTCATACATGCCAGATGATGAAAATGTGCACTTTTAAACCAGTGAACAGTTGATAAAAGCCAATAGTGTGGAATGAAACACTTCGTTTCCAATAAATTGACTGCTTCTGCGAAAAAGATTAACAAAAGCGGCATTTATTTAGCAAACCGACAAAAATAACTTCATCGTTCTGCAAGGCAATTAATGCCGGACTTCCAAAAACAAGGCAATACAGTAAAATCAGAAAACTGAAACAAACAACATATCTTAGCCTTCCGTGATTGTACTTTAATTCACTTAGCAGCTCTCAGCCACAGATACCCGTTTTGTTTTCATTTGACGTTAGAACTGTAAACGAGAAGAAAACAGCAAAATCACTAACCGTAAACACGGCTCACGTGGAGACTAACCCAGCTTGGGCGCGCCAGAAAAAATTTTCCGGGTAACATCTGGCTGCCGGTGCTGTGACCGAGCGGTTCTAGGCGCTTCAGTCCGTAACCGCGCTGCTGCTACGGTCGCAGGTTCGAATCCTGCCTCGGGCATGGATGAGTGTGATGTCCTTAGGTTAGTTAGGTTTAAGTAGTTCTAAGTCTAGGACTGATGACCCCAGATGTTAAATTCCACAGTGCTTAGAGCCCTTTGAACCATTTTGTTACTGCTTCTGATACAGCCAACAGCCACGCTTCAAGCAGGAAAAGGTACTGCCCATAGGCAACTCAACTGCGAATGCGCATGTGCCCGCTGGCAACTGCTCAAACGAACTCAAATGTAAACAATTGTGACGTCACGTTCATCGGTAGCAATTTACTGGTACGAAGTATTCCACGGTCTTCGCTCTAAAGCCTCTGACCATTTTCCTGTTTATCAGTTCTTACCAGTTAAAATTACATAAAATTCAAAACTGAAGACTAAAACAATGAAAAATTCCCGGAATTCTAAAAATTTCCCTGGTTTTTGTCGGTTTTTGCCCGGATGAAAAAATTCCAGGTTTTTCCCGTATTTCTCGGAGCGTATACACCCTGACTTTTCTCTGTTGTAGGTGTTCAGAGTATTTTGTATTCTAAACTTTATGCGTGTCTTTCAAATGTTTATTGAATGACTGTCATTTACGGGTAAGTGCAGTATGTCTGCACAAATTCAAATTAATTCAACAGAACAGACTTCGAGTAGGCTCCTACCCGGAGAGGTGTGATTCGAGGTCTATTAAAAAAATCCGATAATCACTTTAAATGCAGTCCTGGCTCCAGTATAACTAGAAGTGACACACTGATGTTTCATATCTGGCGATTACATCTTTCCACTCATCAGGCTTATACTGCGTTCTGAGAAGTACAGTTTCAAAATTTGTGTTTGATATGGTGGATGCTATTTATGATGCCCTAAACACTAATTTAAAAGCTAATATTTTCACTCTTGCACCACACGTTCCGGTACTACGAAATTTTTAATTTATTCTACGACGAATGCCTCGTACAAATGCATCAAATGATGCTGTAATATTGTTGATTTTCTTTATTACAAGATATACTCCATCTATATAATACTGTCACCAGATATTTTGTTACTTCCTTCCTCATATTCACTGGGCAAGTGTTAAAAGAACATTGAAGGTAACTAGATTCTTATCTGAATATACTGCCAGTACCGCATTAATTTTCACCATAAAGTGAGCTGCTCTGAAACCGCTAATCTACCTTTCATTAATTAAATAATTCTTGTTGATTCAAATTTTGATCCATGCGCCATATAATAGAAACATCTACTTTCACCACGTAAATTATCTACATGTGCTCATAACCTCACTTGTAAACTTTTACACACCAAACTCGCACATCCTCTCACTGTAGAATAATAAACTATACTCTGAACGCGTTTTGGAGAGATCCTGAGTGCGGTGTATCATTGAAACTACAATTAGCACATCGATCAACCAAGAACATTTATAATAATAAATGCCTATCTCCCAATTCCAAACTAAAACACTACCAAACAGTTATCCACCCCGAATCCCTATACGCCTCAGAAGGCTAGAATCTGAACAGGAAACGCTTTGCAGATAAACTAGAGACTCGGGAGAGGAAGACCCCGAGAAAAATTCTGGGACCGATCAGAACAGATGGTGAGTATAGAAGGTAATCGAACGAGGAGCTGTACAATCATACCGAGAAAATCACAGATGTAGCCAGGAAGAGGCGCCTCTATTTCTACGGACATATCGCAAGGACGGACCGAACGAGAGTGACCAGCCGACTTCTCAACCACTGGAAGAGCAGAAACATCATGGCACTGTGGCTGATAGACATCCATGAATAGTGACATTAGAAACCGAGCGCTTCTCAGGAGGACACTAAACAAAAGGTTTCAGGGCAATCAGCCCGCAATGGACAAAGGAGAGAAAGAAAAATCGCCACAGAATGCGGGATATGGCTACGAAGTCTTTCGCGACGTATTTCTTGAATAAAAGTCTCTCGGTGTACACGCCACGTCAGTTCAGGATACAACTCCAAGATTTCGTCCACTACCTCCATGGTCGTACTCAGGGCTAAAACTGACTGTCGTGAACGGTCTTATTTTTCTTTTTTTTTTTCTTTATTGAATTTCGATCCCTCCCGAAGGGGGCGGGCTGGCAGCAGCGTAGTATGACGCTCTTCAGCCTGCAGACTTTGTTAAAAAGATGAAGAGAATAAAAATCGTGGAACTTAAAACATAGAACAAAGGAATGATGATGCGGATAAAATACATACGAAGTAGACAGGTAAAATAATAGACAATTTAAAAAAAACCACGGCGACAGTCTGGTTTCTGTTCACTAAGGACATAAAATTCACACACAGTGACAGCATGGATTCTGTTCGCTACACTAGAAAGACGAACAACACTGAACATTCACTGGAACACTGCACTAAAAAGTTGGTAAATGTGACATACCACAGCCAAGAGCAGGTGGGGGGGGGGGGGGGGAAAACTGGACAGATGATGGGAAAATAAAAAAGGGTGGGAGGAAAGGAAAAGAGAAGGGGGGAGGGGGGGAAAGGAGCCAATGGAGGATGATGACCCATAAAAGGGGTGCGAGGTGCTGGGCAGACGCGACAGGTAGTGGGGAAGGCAGAGGATGGGAATACAAAAGTACTCAAGGGGGGGGGGAGAAGGGAGGTAGGGAGAGGTTTGGTGGGGAGAAAACGGGATGGAAGGGGGGAAGAGGGAGCCCAGGGAAAGGACGGAGGAAAGGAGGGGGGTGAGGATCAGAGTTGATAGGAGGGATAGATGGAGGGAGAGAGGGCATCATCCGGGAGGGGGAGTTGATGGAAGCCGCCTTGGGAAAGGAGATGAAGGGTGTAGAGGTGGAGGGTAGGGGGGACACAACAGTGGACGCGGCAGGGGGCGGGGATGGGAGAGGAGAGGAGAGGAGCAACCAGGGGGTGAGGGGGATCAAGGCGGCGGGAGGTGTAGAGGAGGTGGATATGTTCGAGGAACAGGAGCAGATGGGGGAAAGGAATGATGTCGTAGAGAATCCACATGGGGGATGGGAGGCAGATATGGAAGGCGAGGCGGAGTGCATGATGCTCGAGGATCTGGAGGAACTTATAGAATTTGGGGGGGGGGGGAGCAGATATCCAGGCGGGACTGTCATAATAGAGGAAGGGACGGCCAGAGAGGTGTTTGAGGAGTCGGACGCGGTTGTGGGCTTTGGATTGGATGGAGCGGAGATGAGGGATCGAGGTGAGGTGACGTCAATGGTGAGGCCAAGGTAGGTGAGGGTGGGGGAGAGGTCGATGGGATGGGCACAGATGGTAAGGGAGAAATCGAGGAGCCGGAAGGAGCGAGTGGTACGACGTACGAAATGTGAACTGGCGAGGCTCCCACTTTTATATGCAAAGGACGGCTTCTGATTGGCTGGAATACGTCATAGTAACAGCGATATGGCGCATAGTGGTTGCCCTCTACTGCCATTGCTGTAGTTTCTATCCCGCATCGCTTGCAGCGCCATCCGTTGAATCAGGAGGTAAAGCGCGGGAAGTTTTCCTCTGCGATTTTTCTTTATCCACTGCACTCTTCCGGCTGTTGCTAAGTGCGTAACCGTTGTCTCTGTTAAAGTTGTTATCGCTAAGTCTAATTTCGACTGCTTCCCAGATCACAGAGTCCCAGTAATTCGATGTGTGGGCTATTACTCTCGTTTCTTCAAATAAAATCTTATGCTTGTTAAGCAGGCTATGCTCAGCCACCGCTGGTTTTTCCAAATACCTGTTTTCAGGTGGCGCTGGTGCTCGATGCAGTGGTCGGCAACGGTTCTTACCGACTCGCCCACGTAATTCTCGCCGCATTCGCAAGGAATACTATAAATTCCCAGTACCCTTAAGCCGAGACTATCTTTGACTGGTCTCAACATTTCCTTAATTTTCGTGGTCGGAAAACTGGTTTTATTCCTTGCCTCTTTAGGACTTTGCCTATCCTGCTTGTGGTAGCACCGCAAAATGGAAGCCGTGCTGTGTGTTGGTCCACTTCTTGTATATGGCCAGCATCATGTCTTACTTTTTTGGGCAATACAGATTTAATTTCACCGGCAGAATAACCATTCCTCTTAGTCGTCAAATGGTTAATCTCGGGACCAAGGTGGTCCTCGTCGGAAATAGTTCTGGCTCTGTGTACTAAAGTATTCAGCATAGCTCTCTTCTGAAACGCATGATGGAAGCTATGGCTATGCAGATATAAGTCTGTATGCGTTGGCTTCCTGTAAACAGAATTGCCCAGTCGTCCATCGGCTTTTCGCTCCACCAACACATCTAAAAAAGGTAACTTCCCTTCCTTCTCTACCTCCATTGTAAATTTTATGTTTGGATGTACACCATTCAAATGTTCGACGAACTGCTGCAGCGTGTCACTGCCAGATTACTGGGCAAACATCAAGTCCCTTCCCAGGCTGAAAAATTGAATGTCGTGGTCCTTGGCTGGCCCATTCGGAAGAAGAAGAAGAAGAAGAAGAAGAAGAAGAAGAAGAAGCTACAGGGTGTCTCACGAAAGACGTCCGGATTCGTAGTTCTCTGACACCAGTACTTTGCGCATACTCCCTTACACTATGCGCCTGAGTGTAATGGTGTTCTGTTTACAGCTCTCCTGTACAGTTTCCATTTGGTACGGTATACACGAAGGATCAAAGAGTGTTTCTTGTGTTGAACTATGCAAAAACAGAAACGTATGTGCAATATCGGCTCGAATTCATACGAAAATTTCCCAGTGTTGCACCGTTCCCAATGATGCTTTTTTTTTGTTTTTTTTTTTGTTTTGTGGTTTTAGGGCGCACAACTTCAATGGTCATTAGCGCCCTGACTACTCTAAGAATGCACCGCGAGGCACAAGTTGACCACAACAACTAAAAAGGGAAAACACGATAAAAGACAGACTGACAGGCATAGGCCGAGATAAAACGAAGAACACGAGCAGCTGCTCGTGGGTCATCCGCTAAAATGGCATCGAAAGTATTTGGCAGGTGAAGATCTAGGCGCAGTGTGTTAAGATCTGGACAGGACATTAAAATGTGTGTAACCGTCAGCAAGTGCCCACATGGGGAGAACGGCGCCGGCGCAGCCGTCAGCAGATGGCGATGGCTGAACCGGCAGTGTCCAATTCTTAACCGGGCTAAAACGACCTCCTCCCGCCGAGAAGGGCGTGAGGAGGACGTCCAAGCCACGCGAAGAGGTTTTAAGGCCCGAAGCTTGTTGTCGGTAAGTGCAGCCCAATCGCCATGCCACAGCGATAAGATGCGCCGACAAATGACCCTGCTAACATCGGACGAAGGGACACAACAAGAAGCTGTCCGAGGCTGGAGGACCGCAGCCTTGGCCGCGGCATCTGCAGCTTCGTTCCCAGGGATACCGACATGGCCAGGAACCCACATAAAGCTAACTGGAGAACCGACGTCCACCAGCTGCTGAAGAGAGCGTTGGATCCGGTGTACGAAAGGGTGAACCGGGTACGGATCACTGAGGCTCTGGATGGCGCTCAGGGAATCTGAGCAGATGACATAAGCAGAATGTCGGTGGCGGCAGATGTAAAGAACAGCCTGGTAGAGGGCAAAGAGCTCAGCTGTGAAGACCGAACAATGGCCATGGAGCCGGTATTTGAAATTTTGTGCCTCGACAATAAAGGAACACCCGACCCCGTCGTTGGTCTTAGAGCCATCTGTATAAATGAAAGTCATGTTGATGAGCTTCGAACGAAGTTCCAAAAAACGGGAGTGGTAGACCGAACCGGGGGTGACCTCTTTTGGGAGCGAGCTGAGGTCAAGGTGAATGCGGACCTGAGCCTGGAGCCAAGGTGGCGTGCGGCTCTCGCCCACTCGAAAGGTTGCAGGGAGTGAAAAATTAAGGTGTTGAAGGAGGCGACGAAAGCGAACTCCAGGGGGTAGCAGGGCAGAGACATACAACCCGTATTGACGGTCAAGAGAGTCGTCAAAAAAGGAACGATAAGACGGATGGTCGGGCATTGACAGTAACCGACAGGCATACCGACAAAGCAGTATATCGCGCCGGTAGGTGAGTGGCAATTCGCCAGCGTCAGCATGAAGACTCTCTACGGGACTGGTATAAAATGCTCCGATCGCAAGTCGTAAACCCCGATGTTGTATGGAGTTGAGGCGGCGTAAGATGGATGGCCGTGCAGAGGAGTATACGAAGCTCCCATAATCCAGCTTGGAGCGGACGATCGACCGATATAGACGAAGTAGGACGGTTCGATCCGCTCCCCACGACATACCACTGAGAACACGGAGGACATTTAAAGAACGGGTCAACGGGCGGCCAAATATGACACATGTGGAGACCAGCTAAGTTTCCTGTCAAATGTAAGGCCTAAAAATTTTGTTGTCTCCACGATTGGGAGAGCAACGGGACCGAGTCGTAAGGACGGTGGGAGAAACTCTTTGTAGCGCCAGAAGTTAATACAGACCGTCTTCTCGGTAGAAAAACGGAAGCCATTGGCGACACTCCAGGAGTAAAGACGGTCAAGAGAACACTGAAGACAGCGCTCCAGGACACGTGTACACTGCGCGCTGCAATAGATGGTAAAATCGTCCACGAAAAGGAAGCCTGATACATCAGCTGGGAGGCAATCCATTATTGGATTGATCGCGATGGCGATGAGAGCGACGCTCAAAACTGAGCCCTGTGGCACCCCATTCTCCTGGCGAAAGGTGTCGGACAGGACAGAACCCACACGTACCCTGAACTGTCGATCCATTAAAAAGGAACGAATAAAAAGAGGGAGGCGACCGCGAAGGCCCCATGTATGCATGGTGCGGAGAATGCCCGCCCTCCAACAGGTGTCGTAAGCCTTCTCCAAATCAAAGAACACAGCCGCGGTCGGGCGCTTCCGCAAGAAGTTATTCATAATGAAGGTCGACAAGGTAACCAGATGGTCAACAGCAGAGCGGCGCCTACGAAATCCACATTGTACATTGGTAAGTAGGCGTCGAGACTCGAGCAGCCAAACCAATCGAGAGTTAACCATTCGCTCCATCACTTTACAGACACAGCTGGTAAGCGAGATAGGTCGATAACTGGAAGGCAAGTGCTTGTCCTTCCCCGGCTTAGGAATCGGGACAACAATAGACTCGCGCCAGCATGCGGGAACATGTCCCTCAATCCAGATGCGATTGTATGTACGAAGAAGAAAACCTTTACCCGCAGGAGAAAGGTTCTTCAGCATCTGAATATGAATAGAATCTGGCCCTGGAGCGGAGGACCGTGATCGGCCAAGTGCGTTTTCAAGTTCCCGCATGGTGAATGGGGCATTATAGCTTTCACAATTCGAGGAGCGGAAGTTAGGTGGCCTAGCCTCCTCTGCCTGTTTGCGGGGGAGGAAGGCAGGGTGGTAATGAGCGGAGCTCGAAACCTCTGCGAAAAAGAGGCCGAAGGCATTGGAGACAGCCTCAGGAGCCACAAGGACGTCATTCGCGACCGTCAAGCCAGAAACTGGTGAGTGGATCTTAGTGCCAGATAGCCGGCGCAGGCTACCCCAGACAACAGAAGAAGGAGTAAAACTGTTGAAGGTGCTTGTGAAAGCAGCCCAGCTGGCTTTCTTGCTTTCTTTGATAATACGACGACACTGAGCACGTAATCGTTTATAATTGATACAATTCGCCACTGTAGGGTGGCGTTTAAATGTGCGTAAAGCACGTCGACGAGCACGTAAAGCGTCTCTACATGCTGCGGTCCACCAGGGGACCGGTACGCAACGTGGAGAAGAAGTAGGGTGAGGGATGGAATATTCAGCAGCAGCGAGAATGACTTCCGTGAGGTGTGCGACCTGACGATCGCAGCTTGTAAAGGTTTGATCCTGAAAGGTCGCCCTGGAAGAGAAGAGCCCCCAGTCTGCCTTGAAGATGGTCCAATTAGAGAAGCACGGAGAGGGGGTATGCTGCAGGAGATGGATAACACACGGGAAATGGTCGCTCGAATATGTATCAGAAAGTGCATACCACTCAAATCGGCGTGCAAGTTGGGGAGTACATATAGAGAGGTCTAAATGGGAATAGGTGTGAGATGTGTCCGAAAGAAAAGTAGGGGCGCCAGTATTGAGGCAGACAAGATCGAGCTGGTTGAAAAGGTCTGCTAACAAGGAGCCCCTTGGGCAGGATGCTGGAGAGCCCCAAAGGGGATGGTGGGCATTGAAGTCTCCAGTTAACAAAAATGGTGCAGGTAGCTGAGCAATAAGTTGCATCACGTCTGCCCTGGTAACGGCAGATGACGATGGAGTGTAAACGGTACAAAAGGAAAACGTAAAAGTGGGAAGAGTAATGCGGATGGCAACTGCCTGCAGGCCGGTGTGCAACGTGATGGGATCGTAGTAAATATCATCCCGGACCAGCAACATAACCCCTCCATGAGCTGGGGTACCTACCACAGGGGGTAGGTCAAAACGCACAGAGGTGTAGTGTGCCAAGGCAATTTGATTGCATGGGCGTAGCTTCGTTTCCTGGAGGGCTACGACGAGCGGACGGTGCAAGCGGAGCAGCAACTTCAAGTCCTCTCGGTTGGAGCGCATGCTGCGAATATTCCAGTGAATTAGTGCCATCGTAAGAAAAGGAAGATGAGAGAAGTGGTCACCTCGAAGGCCGCTGAGGGCCTGGCTTCGAGCGAGCACTGCCGCCGCTATCAGTAGGCGGACAGTCATCGTCCATTGGGTCTATAGGGTCATCGGCCATCTCGGGAGCATGGCCGGGAGGGGGAGCTTCCTCCGCCGGTGTACGGCCGGATGTACGGCTACCAGCGGTGCGGCCAGGCGAAACGGATGACGGCCTGGGGCGGCAACCGCTGGGTGGCGCAGGAGAAGAAATGCGCCGTGGCGGAGAAGGAGAACTGTGCTTCCTATGCGCCTTTTTGGAAGGACGTTTAGTGGAAGTACCGGTCGAAGGCTGGGAGGTCGAGGTACGGAGGAAGTTTGCACGGGATGGTTCCTTCTTGAAGGCCCGTGCATCTGACTTCGGGGTCTTCGTCTTAGCAGAAGCTGAGGAAGGTGCTGGTGTCTGTGGGGTGATGGGAGGAAGAGGAGACGTCGACCGCGCGATCTTAGCACTGGCTGTGGTGCTGAAGGTCAGATCGCATGTCTGGGTTGCTACCTCCCGATAGTCCGAGGAGAGGCGAGGACAGTACTGTATTTCCCCGCTGGGAGCAGCGTGGGCTTCCTACTAGCCAATAGCTTGCGAGCAGCCGAGGTGGACACTTTCTCTTTGACCCGAATTTCTTGGATATAGCGTTCTTCCTTATAGACAGGACAGTCGCGGGAGGATGCGGCATGGTCACCCTGACAGTTCACACAACGAGGAGACGGAGGTGGACAGTCACCCTCATGGGCATCCCTGCCACAAGTGACACATTTAGCCGCATTGGAACAAGACTGTCGAGTGTGATTGAAACGCTGACACTGGTAGCAGCGCGTAGGTGTCGGGACATAGGGGCGAACAGAAATAACCTCGTAGCCCGCCTTGATGCGCGACGGCAGCTTAACACTATCGAAGGTCAAGAAAAGTGTCCGGGTCGGTACAAGGTCATTGTTGACCTTTTTCATGACCCTATGGACAGCCGTCACGCCCTGCTCAGCGAGGAAAGATTGAAGCTCCTCGTCAGTCAATCCGTCGAGGGAGCTAGTATAGACTACACCACGAGACGAATTCAAAGTTCGGTGGGCCTCCACCCGGACAGGGAACGTGTACAGGAGGGTGGCGCGAAGCAGTTTTTGTGCCTGAAAGGCACTCTCAGTTTCTAGTAATAAGGTGCCGTTGCGCAACCTGGTACAGGATTTGACAGATCCGGCTATGGCATCTACGCCCTTCTGGATAACGAAAGGGTTGACAGAGGAAAAATCCTTTCCGTCCTCAGATCGAGAAACTACGAGGAACTGTGGGGCAGACGGTAGTACTTTTGTCACTGTTGGCTGGTCACGTTTCCGTTTTTGGGTCGAAGTCGATAGAGATGGAGTAGAATCCATTGCGGAGGAATCCCCCATGATTGCCAGCGTCTCCGATGGCGCGCTCCTTCCTTGTGGGGACCCTCTCAGAGGGCACTCCCGCCTTAGGTGAATGTTTACACCTCAGGTCACACCTCCCGAGAAACAGACGGAGGGACCAATCGGCATGGTCAGAAGGTATCAGCTCAGGCAATCACCCCTCCCCGGGCCTGGCCTTTACCAGGGGGTACGCGCGTGCCTTACATGTCTACCCAGGGCGGGGACTTACGCGTTACCCCGTCACCGGCTACGTGTGCGAACGCGTGGGTCGGCCTTCAGGCAGGCACAGGGAGGAAGGAAGAAGAGGAAAAAGAAGAGAGAGAGGGAGAAAGAGGACAGACTGTCTCAAACGCCGAGGCGGAGACCAGAGAAGGCAAGGAGAAGAAGGCAATGAGAAGGCAAGGAGAAGAAGGCAATGAGAAGGCAAGGAGAAGAAGGCAATGAGAAGGCAAGGAGAAGTCAAGGGAAAGAGTAAGGAAGACAGTGAGGTGGAGAAGAGCAAAGAAAGGAACCAACAAAAGGAAGGAAGAAACGAGAAGTGAAAAACCAAAAAGACCACGATTATAGGTCGTGGAACCGTCCGTCTCCGGACGCAGGCGCTAACTACCCCCGTGAGGGGGATGGACTCCTTTTAGTCGCCTCTTACGACAGGCAGGAATACCGCGGGCCTATTCTAATCCCCGGACCCGCAGGGGGTCCCAATGATGCGACGACAAGCAGATTAGTGAAGAAATGTCAGGGCACTGGATCCGAATTACACAAACGAAGGCCTAGACAATCTGGTGTTTTAAGCGAAAATAAATTAGACGAGATCGGGGAGTCCTTGGGAAGATGTCCGAGAAAATCTCGGCGCCGTTTGGCACTGCAGACTGGTTGTCAAGAACATCTGCTCACAGAGCTCAGCACGAGCCGAAATTGAAGCCGTAGAAAATAACGGTAGTGCATCAACTCAGACACTGTTTCTCGACGTCGTTACTGCAACAGTCTGTGCGCGGTGGGGAAGTTGATCCTGAGATGCTTTATTTTCTGATTAAGCCTGGCTGCATTTATTGGGGTACATAAGTTCTCAGAGCAGTCGACATTGGAGCTCCGAAAATCCTCGTGAATTACATCAATAATCTCTGCATGATGTGAAAAGTGGAGTGGGGTGTGCAGTTAGTGTAATATTTTTCCACGAGGCAATACGTTCTGAAAGGCATGTAAACAATATATTACTTTTTTTTTCGAGAAGCAACACCTAATAAAAAGATGTACGGTTACTTTATACATGACAATGCGAGAACACACGTCGCTAAAGGTTCGATGACAGCAATACGAAGTGTTTTTGATGAAGGGGTAGTTGACTGGCGTCCCCGTTCTCCAGATCTAAATCTGCGTGATCTTTTATCTTTCGACAATTTCAAAAGACAATATGTATGCAACCAATCCCCACACGCTCTAAGAGTTGGAAGACAGGTTTCGGCTGGTACTCTCCCAGACTTCGGCAACCGAAATTCCTGGATTGTTTGTTGATGTGTTCAGGTTGCTCTTACCACAGGCGGACATCATTCTGAGCACCTACTGTGAATAAAGGGAAGCTTAGGGGGGTGGGCGTAAGGCGTCAAACGGGCGGACTTGGAGCAGGAGACGCACCACAGGACATTTTAATTTCCACTGGCTATACTTTTACAAATAAATTCGTAAAACTTTGTCAGCATGAGCAGGAAGCATTCAGGATTCACACCCACAGCAGTGGAAGTTCAGATACGTAACAAAAAAATTTCTTTTTTCATGCAAAATTTCATCATATTTCACTTACTGTTGGCTGCAATTGTGCTACAGGTATCCATTTCTTCACAAGAAAGATTCTTAGATGAATTTTGCACTGCTTCTTAAACACAAATTCCTTAACGCAAAACACTAGAATTTTCCAAATCTATTAAAAACTGATAAAAACTGAGACAATTGACTACAAATTTTGAGTTTTGACTAAAGACGAAGTTTAAAATGTAACAGCTCATTCATTCTTTATAAATTAGATGAATTCTAGAGTTTCATACACCTGTAAGTATGATTTGTGTGCTGTGCAGAATTCATCGCAAAATCTCTCTTACCTGTAAGAACAAATGTAGTAAGTGAAAAAATTATGAAATTTTACATGTTGTTGTTGTTGTGGTTGTTGTTGTCTTCAGTCCTGAGACTGGTTTGATGCAGCTCTCCATGCTACTCTATCCTGTGCAAGCTGCCTCATATCCCAGTACCTACTGCAGCCTACATCCTTCTGAATCTGCTTAGTGTATTACTCTGTTGGTCTGCCTCTACGATTTTTACCCTCCACGCTGCCCTCCAATATTAAATTGGTGATCCCTTGATGCCTCAGAACATGTCCTACCAACCGATCCCTTCTTCTAGTCAAGTTGTGCCACAAACTCCTCTTCTCTCCAATTCTATTCAATACCTCCTCATTAGTTATGTGATCTACCCATCTAATCTTCAGCATTCTTCTGTAACCTTACATTTCGAAAGCTTCTATTCTCTTCTTGTCCCAACTATTTATCGTCCACGTTTCACTTCCATACAAGGCTACACTCCGTACAAATACTTTCAGAAACAACTTCCCGACACAAATCTATACTCGATGTTAACAAATTTCTCTTCTTCAGAAACGCTTTCCTTGCCATTGCCAGTCTACGTTTTATATCTTCTCTACTTCGACCATCATCAGTTATTTTGCTCCCCAAATACCAAAACTCCTTTACTACTTTAAGTGTCTCATTTCCTAATCTAATTCCCTCAGCATCACCCGACTTAATTCGACTACATTCCATTATCCTCGTTTTGCTTTTGTTGATGTTCATCTTATATCCTCCCTTCAAGACACTGTCCATTCCGTTCAACTGCTCTTCCAAGTCCTTTGCTGTCTGTGACAGGATTACAATGTCATCGGCGAACCTCGAGGTTTTTATTTCTTCTCCATGGATTTTAATACCTACTCCAAATTTTTCTTTTGTTTCGTTTACTGCTTGCTCAATATACAGATTGAATAACATCGGGGAGAGGCTACAACCCTGTCTCACTCCCTTCCCAACCACTGCTTCCCTTTCATGCCCCTCGACTCTTGTAACTGCCATTTGGTTTCTGTACAAATTGTAAATAGCCTTTCGCTCCCTGTATTTTACCCCTGCCATCTTTAGAATTTGAAAGAGAGTATTCTAGTTTGATTGTCAAAAGCTTTCTCTAAGTCTACAAATGCTAGAAACCGAGGTGAGCTTCCACTAGTTTTTTCATTCGTCTCTATAGAATTCGCGTCAGTATTTTGCAGCCGTAATTTATTAAAGTGATAGTTCGGTAATTTTCACATCTGTCAACACCTGCTTTCTTTGGGATTGGAATTATTATATTCTTCTTGAAGCCTGAGGGTATTTCGCTGGTCTCATACATGTTGCTCACCAGATAGTAGAGTTTTGTCAGGACTGGCTCTCCCAAGGCCGCTAGTAGTTCTAATGGAATGCTGTCTACTCCCAGGGCCTTGTTTCGACTGGGGTCTTTCAGTGCTCTGTCAAACTCTTCATGAAGTATCGTATCTCCTATTTCATCTTCATCTACATCCTCTTCTATTTCCATAATATTGTCCTCAAGTACATCAACCTTGTATAGACCCTCTATATACCCCTTCCACCTTTCTGCTTTCCCTTCTTTGTTTAGAACTGGGTTTCCATATGAGCTCTTGATATTTGTACAAGTGGTTCTCTTTTCTCCAAAGGTCTGTTTAATTTTCCTGTAGGCAGTATCTATCTTACCGCTAGTGAAATAAGCCTCTACATTTGTGCTCTAGCCATCCCTGCTTAACCATTTTGCACTTCCTTTGGATCTCATTTCTGAGACGTTTGTATTCCCTTTTGCCTGCTTCATTTACTGCATTTTTATATTTTCTCCTTTCATCAATTAAATTCAATATTTTTTTCTTAGTTTACATGTAAAAAGAAGTTACTTTGTTATGTTTTTGAACTTGCACTGCTACGAGTGTGAATCTTGATTCCTTCCTGTTCATGCTGACGAAGTATTACGAATTTATTTGTAAAAGTATAGACAGTGGTAACTGAAATGTGCTGCGGTGGCTCTCCTGATCCGGGTCGGTTGATCAGATGGCCACGTTGTTCGTGCAACTTAAACTCGGGTGGTGTCCGTGAAGGGGGGGAGGGGGGGGGGGGGTACGACGGCGGCGCCTCCCGGGCGTCTCTCGTGACACATGCCGTGCAAATTTTCGTAATACATGCGTATAAGGTGGTGGTTGCTTCTGACGCTAATTGGTTGTGAGAGAAGTAAAGTGGTGCCACAAAGTTACAGCGTTTTGAACTTTTCTGGCATGACGTCCTTCCCTTCATCTCATATTCGCAAATTTTGATTGGTAATTTTAATAACTGAAGACAGAGTTACGTTACCCGCCAAAGTCCTTTTTCGTGACATGCATTCGGCGTCTTTTTAATAGCAAACGGCAGTGCAGCGGTCGTCTCCGAGGACAGAGGCGTCGTGGTACCGATCCCATACTACGGGCCTGACATACACCGAAGCGGCAAACAAACTGACACAGGCGTGCGCATTCAAAGAGACACACAGACAACCAGAATACGGCGCTGCAGTCGGCAACGCCTATGGAAGACAACGACTGTCTGGCGCAGTTGTTGGATCGTTTACTGCTGCTACAATGGCAGGTTATTGAGATTTACGTGAGTTTGAACGTGGCATTATAGTCCCCGCACGAGAGATGGGACACAGGATCTCCGAGGTAGCGATGAAGTGGGGATCTTCCCTTACGACCATTTCACGAGTATACCGTGAATATCAGGTATCCGGTAAAACATCAGGTCTCCCGACATCGCTGTGGCCAGAAAAAGATCCTACAAGAACGGGACCAACGACGACTGAAGAGAATCGCCCAACCGGACATAAGTGTGACCCTTCCGAAAATTGCTGCAGGTTTCAGTGCTGGGCCACGAACAAGTGGCAGTGTGCGAACCGTTCGACGAAACATCATCGATATGCGCTTTCGGAGCAGAAGTCCCACTCGTGTACCCTCGATGACTGCACGACACAAAGCTTTATGCGTCGCCTGGGCCCCTCAACGCCGACATTGGACTGTTGATGACCGGAAACGTGTTGCCTGGTGGGACGAGTCTCGTTTCAAATTGTATCGATCGGACAGATGTGTACGGGTATGGAAACAACCTCATGAATCCAACGACCCTGCACGCCAGCAGACTCTGTAGTGGTGAGGGGCGCGTAGCTCTTGGAGTGATATGGGATCCCTGATACGTCTAGATACGGTTCTCGCAGGTGACAAGTACGTAAGCATCCTGTCTGATCACCTGCATCCATGGACGTGGGCAATTCCAGCGGGTCAATGCGACACCCCACACGTCCAGAATTGCTACAGAGTGGCTCCAGGAACACTCTTCTGAGTTTAAACACTACCGCCGCCCACCAAACTCCCCAGACATGAACATTATTGAGCATATCCGGGATGTCTGGCAACGTGCTGTCAGAAGAGAATCCATCTCGTCGCACTCCTACGGATTCATGGACAGCCATGCACGGTTTGTGGTGTCCACTCCCTCCAGTTAGTCGAGTGCATCCCACGTCGTGCCGCGGGACTTCTGCGTCCTCGCGGGGGCCCCACACGATATTAGGCAGGTGTAAGTGCTTCAAAGACTGCAATGATGGAATTTAACATACGGAAACAAATAGAATTTGACATGAAATTATACATAGAAAATGACATTGTAAATAAGGAAAAATGGACAAAGTTCTTCGGAATTACAATCCAGGACAGCCTCAAACGGGACATGCATATCGATTCCTTAGCATGTAAGCTGTTGAAGAATGTGTTTCCTATAAATATGATTAGCAAATATTGTAACGGCATGTGTGTACTAAAAACTGCTTATCATGCCCTATTCTCATCAAATTTAAACCATGCTGTAGAAATATGGGGTGCAACAACTCAAGCCAACCTAAGCACATTATTAATACTACAGAATAAAGCTATCAGAATTATTTGTGGTGCCAAACCTCGAGAATCGTGTCGGAATCTGTTCCCAAAGTTAGGTGTGCTTACCATTATAGGTGTATACATATTGAAAGTTATACTGCTTGTGGAAACAATAAATCCAAATTTCAACTGTGACCTGCACCAGTACGATTCAAGGCTAAAGTTCAGATACCATGTAAATAGCCACAGAACAGCTTTATATGAAAAAAATGCACTTCATGCTGGGCTGAAGCTATCCAATGCCCAACCAAAAAGTCTCACAACCCTTCCCACTAACAAAAGATCAGCTAAAAAGAATTCTAATTGAAAACCCTTTTCATTCCCTAGACAAGTATTATACCTGTATGAAAATTGCTTCATAAGTATGTCAAGCTCATAGTTTTAACTAACCTACAACTAATATAATGTTGATAACAACAATATTTGTAATATTGTGATTGTATACTACCAAATGTAAAATGCATCAAAACGTAAAATTTATTAATACAAACAAATCTTTAGTTTGTAATTTATAAACTGACGTATTCAGAAAATAATCTGTATGATGTCCTGACACTGTATGATTTCTACAGATTGTATCTGATTATTCGATGTTGAATAAACACTATTATTATTATTATTATTATTATGAGTTTGTGAAAAAAATTTGTTCTGCCTTAGACAAGTCTAGCAAAGTTGCAGGATTGTTCTGTGACCTCATAAAAGCATTTGATTGTGTAAACCATCAATGGCTCCTGTATAAAATGGAAAAATACGGAACTGGAGGTCATGTTTTAGAGTGGTTCAGGTTATACCTCACAAAGAAGAAACACAGAGTAGTTATATCATCAAGCAAGGGAAATTTCTTCTCTGAATGGATGATTATTTCACAAGGTGTTCCACAAGGCTGACTTTTGGTTCCAATTTTATTCTTACTGTACATAAATGACTTGCCACTAAACATAAATTCACACTCAGTTTTATTCACTGATGATACGGCTGCCCTCATCAAAACCAATCACTCACAACAAATTCCCTCAACAGCCACAAATCTATTAGACAGTGTAGAAACCTGGTTCTGACTAAATGTGTTACAATCGCATATTGGAAAAAAAACATTTACTACAGTTCAAAACTATAAACTCTAAGATAAATGAAATTCATATTACCTGCAGTAACCAAGTACTGAAAGAATCAGATTGTGTTAAATTTTTAGGAATCAAAATTTATCCTGGTCTTCATATATAGAAAGCAAATAAGATAAACAGCCTGACCTTTGCTATGAAGATTGTCATATTCAACTAGCATGGAGATAAGAAAAGTAGTTTATCACAGCTATTTTGAAGCTGTTATAAGGTATGGCATTATCTTTTGGGGTAATACAAGCAAAATCATTAGAATATTAAAATTACAAAAATCAATTGTTAGAAATATGTGTAATGTAAGACCAAAAAAATCTTGTCGCCCACTGTTAAGAAATCTAGTGGTATTAAGTGCCCTCTGTTTGTACATCTGTGAACTGATTATTTTTGTATACAGTAACCGTATGTTATTCGTAGACAACAATATTAAGCATCAATACAGCACTAGGAATAAGACAAACTTCATGCTTCCTACTCACAGGTTAAAGTCATATGCACAAACCCCACAATAATAGGCATGAAAATCTACAACATGCTAAAAAAGAAACAAATAAATAGCATGGAGCTAGAGCAATTTAAATCAAAGCTGCACAAGTTACTAGCGGAAAAAATTTTATTACTCTGTAGAAGAATTTATGAACGATGATGTGGAAGTCTGAGCAAGGAAACATCACCTGTAAATTAAGCTTAGCAGTTTTGTGTCAAATAAATGATTGTAAAAATATGTCCACTATGCAAACACTGTTGTTATATATTACTTTGTAATTCATGTAAACTGGAGTGTTGATATATTGATTTTGTAATACTGTATATACAAATTGTAATTGTAATGTAAATGTAATGTTGACGAGTCCCCAGTACATCAGATCTGTGATTTGACTTTGTATGTTACGGGATAATAAACATTCTGATTCTGAAGAACCTCTGACTGAGTCATTTAAAGAATGTTTGATTAGGAAACTTCTTATTGACAATTTTCGTCCATGAATACCATGTTCTCATATTTCCCACCAGAAATGTGCTACAGAAATAATAACATCCACAGATCTATGTAAATAATATCTGTAAGGTTTTGACTCATAGTTAGTAAGCATCTATGCATTTACATTTTTACTGATGTTTGTTTATTGTATATATCTATATGCATTTTTATGTGAACACAATTTATGACACAGATAACACTGTAGTAAAGTAGTATTAAGACTCATTTATATGCCTGGTTGTAAGCACAGTTTTATAAGACCATGAGATGAACCGATTATGCTTGGCGAGACACAGGCTTGACACACATGGTTTTTGAGGAAGGTTTAATTTCGCGACCACGAATTTCGGGGTTTTGGCTTTCTCTTTTTTTTTTTGAGGGGGGGGGGGGATCTCTCGTGCTTTTTTCTCTGCGGTCGTTTTCCCTTTGTTGCGACTAGGAATTTCACATGTACTGTGCAACATGGAACGGTCGTGGTCTCATATGTGTTGACAGTAATCTTGCACATATGAGCCACTCAGTAGGAATGTTAAACCAGACTGCTGTAGTATGTAGCAGCATCATATTTCTATGCAGGCATGGTTTCAATGTAAACAAGTTTAATATTTATGTATTATGTAAATAGTTAGGTATTTAGTACGTCGCTTTCTGGTATTCAGGTAGCAGGGACTCAATTGTAAATAAGATATAAATTTGCAAAAGCGACTGTTTACATGAGTCGCAAATAGTGCCACAAGGATAAGTGGACTATCAACAGAACATAGGACACTCAAGAGAGTGCGAAATGTGGACTTCGAAGTGTTTACATATAATTAGGAGAAAGAGATTATAAACAATGGCTAGGTCCAACTCACCGTTTGTTGACGATGTGTAGTAGCCGACGGGAGAGGAACCAACGTCTTCAGCCTCTTCTTGTGGCCTAATCCAATGAGTGATAAAACATTCACACACGCACAGAAAGCAATATAGTGTAGTGCACCATAGTGACGTGCTACTTTTCAGGCACAAACTGTCACTAATTTCGCTAAAGACACAGTGCTGGGACGATGTGTTATCGACAACACATAAACAATGCAATCACACACGATGAGACTTTACGGTGCGATGAATAAAATGTGTTAGCAGAGACGTTTAATAAATGCATGCTTAAAAATAAGCGTATAAACGCACTAAATAAGAAACACTGTTGAGACACTTTTGTTGTGGTTATTCAAACCGGGAACGATTTTAAAACAGTATGACAAGCTTCAGTCGTGTGAACTGTTAACGCTCTAGTGAATAAACAGTGACAATTTACATTCATGCTAGAGGGATACTTATCACACAACACAACACGTGCTTATCCGAACCTTTTTCCCAGGACGCTACAGTGTGTAGTGACATATAAAGGACTAATTCTGCCGCGTTTTATGCATTTCATGAACGCAAGAAGCTTCGCGTGGATTGGCACTGCGTGCTTCTGCGCAGCAATGCAATGCAACTCGAATCACGTGCGCGGAATGTGCCTGCCCATATAGTTCCACCGGCCGGCAGCAGGGCGCGCGGCATGCGGCGAGTGATCGGGTGACGTCATCGCTACGAGATGGCGCTAGCTGCCACTTGTTGCTAGAGAGCCTGTACAGGGAGAGAGTGGCCAACCGGACGATACGGCGGCCATTTTTCTGCCAAACTCCGGGCGGAACTTTTGAATGGCCAGTAGTGGAGTACAAACTCACCGAATCAAAAACACAAGACAATATGGCGAAATCATTCGTGAAATGCCTTTCTTTACAGCTATAATATACTCATAGTAGCCTACTACGTACAGCACAGGAAAATTTGATACAGTGACTGTAAAAATTATTCGTTACTTGCATTTATCTCCTTTAAAGTTCGTTTACTAGACATATTGCAATAAAAGTAACGTAAACAAAACAAAAATAGTGTATAGCATTTGTTTTGTATCGGAAGAGCATAACGCTAAAGATTTAACGTACCTGTATTACGTCAGATGAATGAAAGTCGTAAGTAGTTGAAACTTCCTGGCAGATTAAAACTGTGTGCCGGAGCGAGACTCCAACTCGGGACCTTTGCCTTCCGCGGGCAAGCGCTCTACCAACTGAACTACCCAAGCACTTGCCCGCGAAAGGCAAAGGTCCCGAGTTCGAGTCTCGGTCCGGCACACAGTTTTAATCTGCCAGGAAGTTTCATATTAGCGCACACTCCGCTGCAGAGTGAAAATCTCATTCTCGTAAGCAGTTGTTTACTTGTTACATGCAAAAAGTGTGAGACGTATTAGTACTTCTTGTCACGTCTTCAAACTTTTTGCATGTCATAAGTAAACAACTGCTTACGACTTTACTGAACACCTCTCGTAGATAACAAACGAAAAAGATTATAAAAATCAGGTAATGTTAAATGTAGGCTACTGTAATAACGACCAAATATAACAAGAAAACTACCGTATCCCTCCTAT
The DNA here is from genome assembly GCF_021461395.2 of Schistocerca americana. Lineage (NCBI taxonomy): Eukaryota > Metazoa > Arthropoda > Insecta > Orthoptera > Acrididae > Schistocerca > Schistocerca americana. The sequence goes on along the minus strand of NC_060121.1, from coordinate 28,943,991 downwards.
CCCACAGTAAGTAGGCCTATTAAAAACTGTCTTCAAGAGTACCTACAATTATTTACTACGAAAAATGTTTGAGCAACCACGACAGCCGCGGAAAACGTGCTTACAACTTGCCTGCGTCCATGATGACTGGGTGTTGTGTGCTGTCCTTAGGTTAGTTAGGTTTAAGTAGTTCTAAGTTCTAGGGGACTGATGACCTCAGATGTTAAGAACCATAGTGCTCAGAGGCAGTGCCTTGCCTGCGTCAACAGTCAGGCAATAATAATACTGAAACCAAAATAATGCCTATTGTTCTGATTCGGAACGAAATAAAGTTTGACGCTATAAAGTCGAATGAGCGTGGCACAACAATTACAGGAACTTCCCGTTTCCAGCAAGGACGTCAGATGATGGCTTCAGAAAAGCTTGTGATGCTACCAGTATGCACGAACTGTTAAAGAAATAAAAGCTTACAAATGCAGTGAATTGTAATAGGCCTATCTGTTTTGCGTGACTAAAAGTACTTAAAAAAACTGCCCACTGCTTTCGTCTTTCTTCATTGCGTGGAAATGCTAACACGCGAAATCCACCTTCGCCTCTATTGGAACAACCAAATGCAGCACAACCTGGCATCGTTTACGAACGTCTGCAGAACGAATTACAGATGTCAAAAACAATACTGTGCAATTGCTAACGTGTTTACTTCAAACATGTAGGCCTACCGACTTCATCACAAAACGCTTCATTATTTCGACTCGTATTTTAGATCCCAAACGCTAATTACGTACTAAAAACGACATACAACTAAATCGAACATGCGTGCACACCGCATAACAAGTCTCTCAATAATTCAGATTCCTTTTAACCGTTTCCAAAAGTCCTCTGAACTTCAATTCAGCTCACAAGCACGGCGAACATAGGAAGCGCGAGAGACGTTTGGCAGAAAAATGGCGCCAAAGCTAATCAACCAGTCACGGCCAACTTCACCCGTGGCCACTCCCTCTCTGTATGCAGGCAGGCTCCCTACCTCACATCACACCAGCCGCTGCTGGTCGACGCTCTTCGCTTGTCTGCCCAGTTGAATGAGCGCCGGGAGCAATGACCTGGCACACCGCGCGGCTACTGTCCGCTCAGCCAATACGTTCGCTCGGCGGACTTTTAACTAAATAAATATGCAAAGCAGACACTTTTTTTTTTGACGAGACATGGACAAATACGTGCCAAGAGCACAGTAAAGAATACATTATGTGTGTTTTCTCATTCGTAAAAGGAGTTTACACATGAAGTAACATTTATAGGACTTGTATGATTTGTACGATAATTTGCGGAACTTTTAATGAAATGATTGATAAGTTGAACTTTAAAGATGAAAGACAATTTCCGTAAACATGAACATTAACAAAACTATAATTAAAAAGTAAAACTATCTAAAAGTTTGCCCGCTACCTGACTTGTACATTCAACTGAATTCTACTTTATATTTTCTAACATGTAATGAAACTAAAAAGTATCATTCAAGGGGGCAGTGAAATGTTTCTTTTTACGCTTAAACAAATTTAAACCTCAAAAAACTAAAATAATTTATGTAAACCTACGTAAGAAACGCACTTGTAGTAGTAGTTGTTGTTGTTGTTGTGGTCTTCAGTCCTGAGACTGGTTTGATGCAGCTCTCCACGCTACTCTATCCTGTGCAAGCTTCTTCATCTCCCAGTACCTACTGCAACCTACATCCTTCTGAACCTGCTTAGTGTATTCATCTCTTGGTCTCCCTCTACGATTTTTACCCTCCACGCTGCCCTCCAGTGCTAAATTGGTGATCCCTCCATGTCTCAGAACATGTCCTACCAACCGATCCCTTCTTCTAGTCAAGTTGTGCCACAAGCTCCTCTTCTCCCCAATTCTATTAAATACCTCCTCATTAGTTATGTGATCTACCCATCTTCTAAAGCTTCTATTCTCTTCTTGTCCAAACTATTTATCGTCCATGTTTCACTTCCATACATGGTGTTGTGGACTGACAAGACAGCCAGTCCACAGTGACGGGTAACCGAAAGGCACGCTCTTAAACTCACGCAGGCTGGCGTGAGGTCTGAAACAGGATACGTAATGAATGCTATAAAGAAAAGTACGTAGCTGCTGGAATACTTAACTTTAATCCACAATTGGTGAACATTGGTCTTGTTACTGTACATGCTTCATTAGATACATAGCAAAGGAAAAATGGCGCCTTGCTAGGTCGTAGCAATTGACTTAGCTGAAGGCTATGCTAACTATCGTCTCGGCAAATGAGAGCGTATTTTGTCAGTGAACCATCGCTAGCAAAGTCGGCTGTACAACTGGGGCGAGTGCTAGGAAGTCTCTCTAGACCTGCCGTGTGGCGGCGCTCGGTCTGCAATTACTGACAGTGGCGACACGCCGGTCCGTCGTATACTAGCGGACCGCGGCCGATTTAAACGGCTACCACCTAGCAAGTGTGGTGTCTGGCGGTGACACCACACATGGCTACGCTCCATACAAATACTTTCAGAAACGATTTCCTGACACTCAAATCTATACTCGATGTTAATAGATTTCTCTTCTTCAGAAACGCTTTCCTTGCCATTGCCAGTCTACATTTTATATCCTCTCTACTTCGACCATCATCAGTTATTTTGCTCCCCAAATAGCAAAACTCCTTTACTACTTTAAGCCTCTCATTTCCTAATCAAATTCCCGCAGCATCACTCGATTAGATTCGACTACATTCCATTATCCTCGTTTTGCTTCTGTTAATGTTAATCTTATATCCTCCTTTCAAGACACTGTCCATTCCGTTCAACTGCTCTTCCAGGTCCTTTGCTGTCACTGACAGAATTACAATGTCATCGGCGAAATTCAAAGTTTTTATTTCTTCTCCATGGATTTTAAAACGTACTCCGAATTTTTCTTTTGTTTCCTTCACTGCTTGCTCAAAATATAGATTGAATAACATTGGGGAGAGGCTACAAGCCTGTCCCACTCCCTTCCCAACCACTGCTTCCCTTTCATGTCCCTCGACTCTTATAACTGCTATCTGGTTTCTGTATGAATTGTAAATAGCCTTTCGCTCCCTGTATTTTACCCCTGCCACCTTCAGAATTTGAAAGGGAGTATTCCAGTCAACATTGTCAAAAGCTTTCTCTAAGTCTACAAATGATAGAAACGTAGGTTTGCCTTTCCTTAATCTAAGATAAGTCGTATAGTGAGTATTGCCTCACGTGTTCCAAAATTTCTACGGTATCGAAACTGATCTTCCCCAAGGTCGGCTTCTACAAGTTTTTCCATTCGTCTGTAAAAAATTCGCGTTATTATTTTGCAGCCGTGACTTATTAAACTGATAGTTCGGTAATTTTCACATCTGTCAACACCTGCTTTCTTTGGGTTTGGAATTATTATATTCTTCTTGAAGCCTGAGGGTATTTCGCCTGTCTCATACACCTTGCTCACCAGATGGTAGAGTTTTGTCAGGAGTGGCTCTCCCAAGGCCGTCAATAGTTCCAATGGAATGTTGTCTACTCCCGGGGCCTTGTTTCGACACAGGTCTTTCAGCGGTCTGTCAAACTCTTCACGCAGTATCATATCTCCTATTTCATCTTCATCTACACTCTCTTCCATTTCTATAATACTGTCATCAAGTACATCGCCTTTGTATAGACCCTCTATATACTCCTTCCACCTTTCTGCTTTCCCTTCTTTGCTTAGAACTGGATTTCCATCTGAGCTCTTGATATTCATGCAAGTGGTTCTCTTTTCTCCAAAGATATCTTTAATTTTCCTGTAGGCAGTATCTATCTTACCCCTAGTGATATGCGGCTCTACATCCTTACATTTGTCCTCTAGCCACCCCTGGTTAGCCATTTTGCACTTTCTGTCGTTCTCATTTTTTAGACGCAGGAGAACCGCAACGGAAATGACCGCGGAGAAGCCCTCGGACGTTGGCGTGCCAGGCACATACAGTCTGCGGCCGCGAGCTCGCCTCCAGTTGTCCACCGGCAATGGGGGGTGAAGCTTTGACAATGCCAGCCACTCGTGCTGGCGAAACGTCAGAAAAATCATCAGATGAACGTCGGCCGAAGAACCCGAGACAGAAGCCAATAGGCAGTTTGTGAACAAGTAGCCACGAAAGCCTTAACAATTTTGTATAAATTCAGTTGCTTCTTATTTGGGGCGCAGCTGTTTAAACTGTGCAGGTATCTGCAAACCAGAGACAGCGTCGCAACCCAGGATGTACTCGAGAAAGCAGCGAAATACTTCTCTGCTCTGTGTTGCTACGCAGTCGATCCGCACCTACGCACTGAGTAAATGCATCAACGTTTCTTATTATATTGAAATATTGAACATGTGACTGTCATTAGTGGCCGTGCGGTTCTAGGCGCTTCAGTCCGGAACCGTGAGACCGCTACGGTCGCATGTTCGAATCCTGCCTCGGGCACGGATGTGTGTGATGCCCTTAGGTTAGTTAGGTTTAAGTAGTTCTACGTTCTAGGGGACTTATGACCTCAGAAGTTGAGTCCCATAGTGCTCAGAGCCATTTGAACCATTTGAACTGTCATTAATAAACACTGAACCACCTACCTTTTCGCAAGACTGAATTTGAAAAAAAAAAAAAGATCCACTTCCTGATGATTCCATTCACACAAACCTGTCACTCTTTCACTCATTTCAACACCATACATCTGCAACTATCCCACAAGACATGCACCAACGAACGGCGTCGCTGTGCACTACTTATTCACTTAGATCAGTCCACTTTACAGCAATCCCTGCCACAAACACACACACCGAAAAACAGCAAACAAGACAGCGGTGTCGATGTCGGCGCTAGGAATACAGTGGCTCAGTAGTTGCCTCTCATAGGTTATGTCAAAGCATCATCGCATTGGCTACGGGAAACTGCCGTGCCGCCAACCCATGAGCAGTAGACTGAAAACGCCGTTACTGCCAATGGCCCTGGTCCAGTGGTCGTCGAAATTTTTTTGCTCAAGGGCCAACACTAAGAACACGATGGTGGCACCTCTTGCCGCAGAGTTCCACGACTTTTTATTAACTGCCAAACCACGTAAATGGTGTATTGTGAACCTCCAATAGACCAGCTATAGTAAAGAAGCGAGAGGTTTACCACTCACTTTCTAGCACTTATCGTTAAAGTCGATACTACTCGACCACTACGTGTAGAATGTTCTCTGTTTCAGATTGTCGCCACCCATAAAGGGTAACATTGTAATCGCCCGACGAAATGTTGCTGCGCTGTCTTTGTAAACAGATGGTTAATAACAGAAAATAGACTAATACTTAAATGTTGGAAGTGAAACATGGACGATAAATAGTTTGGACAACAAGAGAATACTAGTTGTCGTTATTGTTGTCTTCAGTCCTGAGACTGGTTTGATGCAGCTCTCCATGCTACTCTATCCTGTGCAAGCCTCTTCATCTCCCAGTACCTACTGCAGCCTACATCCTTCTGAACCGGCTTAGTGTATTCATCTCTTGGTCTCCCCCTACGATTTTTACCCTACACGCTGCCCTCCAATACTAAATTTTGTGATTCCTTGATGCCTCAGAACATGTCCTACCAACCGATCCCTTCTTCTAGTCAAGTTGTGCCACAAACTTCTCTTCTCCCCAATCCTATTGAATACTTCCTCATTAGTTATGTGATCTACACATCTAATCTTCAGCATTCTTCTGTAGCACCACATTTCAAGAGCTTCTATTCTCTTCTTGTCCCAACTATTTACCGTCCATGTTTCACTTCCATACATGGCTACACTTCATACAAATACTTTCAGAAATGACTTCCTGACACTTAAATCTATACTCGATGTTAACAAATTTCTCTTCTTCAGAAACGCTTTCCTTGCCATTGCCAGTCTACATTTTATATCCTCTCTACTTCAACCATCATCAGTTATTTTGCTCCCCAAATAGCAAAACTCCTTTACTACTTTAAGTGTCTCATTTCCTAATCTAATACCCTCAGCATCACCCGACTTAATTCGACTACATTCCATTATCCTAGCTTTGCTTTTGTTGATGTTCATCTTATATCCTCCCTTCAAGACACCATCCATTCCGTACAACTGCTCTTCCAAGTCCTTTGCTGTCTCTGATAGAATTACAACGTCATCGGCGAACCTCAAAGTTTTTATTTCTTCTCCATGGATTTTAATATCTACTCTGAACTTTTCTTTTGTTTCCTTTACTGCTTGCTCAATATACAGATTGAATAACATCGGGGAGAGGCTACAACCCTGTCTTACTCCCTTCCCAACCACTGCTTCCCTTTCATGTCCCTCGACTCTTATAACTGCCATCTGGTTTCTGTACAAATTGTAAATAGCCTTTCGCTCCCTGTATTTTACCCCTGCCACCTTCAGAATTTGAAAGAGAGTATTCCAGTCAACATTGTCAAAAGCTTTCTCTAAGTCTACAAATGCTAGAAACGTAGGTTTGCCTTTCCTTAATCTTTCTTCCAAGATAAGTCGTAAGGTCAGTATTGCCTCACGTGTTCCAGTATTTGTACGGAATCCAAACTGACCTTCCCCGAGGTCGGCTTCTACAAGTTTTTCCATTCGTCTGTAAAGAATTCGTGTTAGTACTTTACAGCTGTGGCTTATTAAACTGATTGTTCGGTAATTTTCACATCTGTCAACACCTGCTTTCTTTGAGATTGGAATTATTATATTCTTCTTGAAGTCTGAGGGTATTTCGCCTGTTTCATACATCTTGCTCACCAGATGGTAGAGTTTTGTCAGGACTGGCTCTCCCAAGGCCGTCAGTAGTTCCAATGGAATGTTGTCTACTCCGGGGGCCTTGTTTCGACTCAGGTCTTTCAGTGCTGTCAAACTCTTCACGCCTTATCGTATCTCCCATTTCATCTTCATCTACATCCTCTTCCATTTCCATAATATTGTCCTCAAGTGCATCGCCCTTGTATAGACCTTCTATATACCCCTTCCACCTTCCTGCTTTCCCTTCTTTGCTTCGAACTGGGTTTCCATCTGAGCTCTTGATGTTCATACAAGTGGTTCTCTTATCTCCAAAGCTGTCTTTAATTTTCCTGTAGGGAGTATCTATCTTACCCCTAGTGAGATAAGCCTCTACATCCTTACATTTGTCCTCTAGCCATCCCTGCTTAGCCATTTTGCACTTCCTGTCGATCTCATTTTTGAGACGTTGGTATTCCTTTTTGCTGCTTCACTTACTGCATTTTTATATTTTCTCCTTTCATCAATTAAATTCAATATTTCTTCTGTTACCCAAGGATTTCTACTAGCCCTCGTCTTTTTACGTACTTGATCCTCTGCTGCCTTCACTACTTCATCCCTCAGAGCTACCCATTCTTCTTCTACTGTATTTCTTTCCCCCATTCCTGTCAATTGTTCCCTTATGCTCTCCCTGAAACTCTGTACAACCTCTGGTTCTTTCAGTTTATCCAGGTCCGATCTCCTTAAATTCCCACCTTTTTGCAGTTTCTTCAGTTTTAATCTACAGTTCATAACCAATAGATTGTGGTCAGAGTCCACATCTGCCCCTGGAAATGTCTTACAATTTAAAACCTGGTTCCTAAATCTCTGTCTTACCATTATATAATCTGTCTGATACCTTTTAGTATCTCCATGGTTCTTCCATGTATACAACCTTCTATCATGATTCCTAAACCAAGTGTTAGCTATGGTTAAGTTGTGCTCTGTGCAAAATTCTATCAGGCGGTTTCCTCTTTCATTTCTTATCCCCAATCCATATTCACCTACTACGTTTCCTTCTCTCCCTTTTCCTACACTCGAATTCCAGTCACCCATGACTATTAAATTTTCGTCTCCCTTCACTATCTGAATAATTTCTTTTATTTCATCACACATTTCTTCAATTTCTTCGTCATCTGCAGAGCTAGTTGGGATATAAACATGTACTACTGTAGTAGCTGTGGGCTTCGTGTCTATCGTGACCACAATAATGCGTTCACTATGCTGTTTGTAGCATCTTACCCGCATTCCTATTTTCCTATTCATTATTAAACCTACTCCTGCATTACCCCTATTTGATTTTGTGTTTATAACCCTGTAGTCACCTGAGCAGAAGTCTTGTTCCTCCTGCCACCGAACTTCACTAATTCCCACTATATCTAACTTTAACCTGTCCATTTCCCTTTTTAAATTTTCTAACCTACCTGCCCGATTAAGGGATCTGACATTCCACGCTCCGATCCGTAGAACGCCAGTTTTCTTTCTCCTGATAACGACATCCTCTTGAGTACTCCCCGCCCGGAGATCCGAATGGGGGACTATTTTATCTCCGGAATATTTTACCCAAGAGGACGCCATCATCATTTAATCATACAGTAGAGCTGCATGCTCTCGGGAAAAATTACGGCCGTAGTTTCCCCTTGCTTTCAGCCATTCGCAGTACCAGCACTGCAAGGCCGTTTTGGTTATTGTTACAAGGCCAGATCAGTCAATCATCCAGACTGTTGCCCCTGCAACTACTGAAAAGGCTGCTGCCCCTCTTCAGGAACCACACGTTTGTCTGGCCTCTCAACAGATACCCCTCCGTTGTGGTTGCACCTACGGTACGGCTATCTGTATCGCTGAGGCACGCAAGCCTCCCCACCAACGGCAAGGTCCATGGTTCATGGGGGGAGAGAATAGAAGCTTTCGAAATGTGGTGCTACAGAATAATGCTGAAGATTAGATGGGTAGATCACGTAACTAATGAGGAGGTATTGAATAGAATAGGGGAGAAGAGGAGTTTGGGCAAAACTTGACAAGAAGAAGGGACCGGTTGGTAGGGCATATTCTGAGGCATAAAAAAAAATCGTAGAGGGAGACGAAGAGATAGATACACTAAGCAGATTCAGAAGGATGTAGGTTGCAGTAAGTACTGGGAGATGAAGAAGCTTGCACTGGATAGAGTAGCATGGAGAGCTGCATCAAACCAGTCTCAGGACTGAAGACCACGACAACAACAACTAGTATAAAGCCTTGAATAATCTACTCAGGTCAAACTTCAACATCACAGAAAAAAACTGAGAAGCAATTCAGTTATTCGATTGTGTAAGCAAACACGTTACCTTTCTTTTACAGCCAATCAGCTTCTAAAGAAAGAAACAAAGCACGAGACCAATAAAATTTTTGCATTCGTAGCGCAGTACAGTGTATGTAGTCGAATATTACATTCACTCGCGTTGATTTCCTGAATCCTTCGTAACAACACAATCTTTGAAAATAATACCTTAAGCAGTTCATCTTCAAAAAATTGAGAATTACTACAAGTTTTAAACGTCGTGTAATCTTAGTCGTCATGTAACACTTCATTTTCATCGTATGTAGACTCGTCAAGGGCTCTCTAAATCATTTTTTCCAAACGTTTCTTCTCTTCACAACACATTCTGAACACACAGTCGTACTAAATCCGAGAAACAGATAACTCTATAACGTCACCTAGTGCCTACGAAGCAACAAAGGTTTCAAAAACGACGAATGGTTAAACTGATACCGCTACGATGTCTGCAGATCTCACAGATCATTCCGGGAGCAAAAAAAGAATGTTAGAAACGACTGAAAATCATCGGAAGTGGGGCGACGTGATATTGCATCCGCCGCGTACTGCCATTTCCTGCTAACGACGAAGTATTACGTCAGCCGCGTGCCAGGTGTTGTTAACAGTTTTGCAGTTACTGCCTCGACAGCAACATCCGCACGTCGTGACAAATGTTAAATGCAGATGTTCACCGAGGAACAGCATCTCGGAACCAAAAACCGAGCATTACTAGGCGGAAAGTAAACACGTTGCCCTCGTTTTTCTAATAACTTCTCGAAACGACATACTTTCCTTGGCACAAAAAACTTGTCGTCTAGCTGCATATACTGTACGAGCACAGTGTCGTAATAACACGATAGTTCGTGAATTCGAAGCAAAAACTGTAGAAAAAGAAAGCACAGCACTTACCACGCCCAGCTTACGAGTGCAACACACACAAACAGCGCGGTGCGTTCCACGAGTCGGCACTCGCACACGACCTGCCGCTCAGAGCATTCTTCCACTCGGCTGGATGTCTTACGCCATTCCTGCACTGCGCATGCGCGAACAAGCTGGTAACTTTTTATAACAGTAGCACGCGGTCGACTTCGTCGCGCAACTCTTTCGTCCGTCCCATAACTAACTCGTCAAAAATTACACTCGTGTCGAATGTTGAGAACACAGACCACTTTAAAACGACCTGTACTTGTCGACTGCACCGTAAAAAGCAATAGCAGCGAGTGTGGTTTCAGGGAACATTCGCCCACCGCGCACGCTGTCTCCCACAGGCCGAAGCAACGACGGAGCAACACAGGCGAACTTCCCCGACAGAAGGATGGGCCCGTCCTAATTCGAGTGTGGCGCCATTACTTTTTGTGACTTTCAGGCAGAGCGCTGAATAAAATGACCAGTCATATCTACATCCATACTCCGCAAGCCACCTGACGGTGTGTGGCGGAGGGTACCTTGAGTACCTCTATCGGTTCTCCCCTCTATTCCAGTCTCGTATTGTTCGTGGAAAGAAGGATTGTCGGTATGCCTCTGTGTGGGCTCTAATCTCTCTGATTTTTTCCTCACGGTCTCTTCGCGAGATATACGTAGGAGGGAGCAATA